>NW_004955431.1:12019936-12290694 GCF_000276665.1 Chinchilla lanigera | reverse complement strand
TCAAGCTGGGTGTGCTGCTGCATACCTGTAATCCCAGCATTCGGGAGGTGAGACAGGAGAATTACTGTGATTCTGAGGTCAGCCTGGGTTACACAGTGAGTTCAAGACCAGCCAGAAATACAGAGACACCCTGTCTTAGAAAACAACAACAAACAAAAGAATTTCAAAGGAGCTATAAACATACCTAGTTCTGAAGTTCTTTAGAAGACTTAAAATTTTTTTCCAGTTAGTAATAAAAAAATGTTTTGTGGTACTGTTATACCAACAACAAAAAGCCCTATAACATTTAATGTGCAGACTGAGGCTGCAACTTTGTGGTAGAGCACTTGCCTAATATACATGAGGCTCTGGATTTTATCCCTACTACTGCAAAAACAAAAAATATGTTTAATATATGCAATTTTATATTCTAATAAATGCTTGGAATTTTGTGTTCATTCTATTTTAAAGGCATGCCTCACTCCTGTCAGTAGCAGCTACCTTAAACAGCTTGCCAAATTACTATCTTGTAGATCCTTCCAAGAGCTGCAGAGTCGGCACCAGGAAAGGGCTTGTGAATAGTCAGGATCTATGTTTACACACACTCAGGCCTGTCATTCATCTGCCCACTTTGTCTCACAGGTGGAAAAGTCTAACTATCTGGAGTCACATTTTAGGATCTTTATTAAAGAAAACTCTCTCCAGTGGAACTTTACCTTGTTAGTGGGAGTGGGTGTGTGAAATGCTAATTTAGAACTCATTTTCAATTAAAAAACATGTTTATTTGCATGTACTTATGAATATATCAGTGGATTTTGATGGGATCATTTATCCTCTACTAGAATATAAGTTCCGAGGGGAAGGAAACTTGTCATTTTTAGGCTTGCACTCCCTACTGTATGCTCAATGAAGTTTTCTAATTAAAACGGTATCTGTAGTCACATAAGGCACAACAGAAGGGATAGGCACTTTTATTTCTAAGTTTTGCTTCATCAGTGCTATCAGAACAAATTTGACATTCCTCATTTCTGAGAAAAAGGTAATCTCCTTGATAGTCCAATGTAACATATCCTCTGAGAAAGAAATGATTCTTTTGATTTTTCGGAAGTCACACATGGCTGTGTATTTGAGGAGCTTCCTCTAGCCAGATTGCATACATGACAATCATTAATCTAGTGATGACACTAGAATAGGACAAAATTAGTTTTTTGCCCTCCAATATAAATTCTCAGGACTTGATCTTTTCTACCCCCAACCTCTCACTCAACTCTCTGTTCTGGAATAACTAAGCCCAGGGGCATCCATGTGTAGATTCAGCCCCCAGGCAGTCTTGCCAGAGTTAGAAGGATTTAAGAAACTGTTATGGCTTGTGTCTAGATGTCTCCCCAAAGCCTCATGCATTCACGGGGGTGGTTCAAAGGTGGTTGGATCTAGAGTGTGTGGTGCTGGGATCAAGGGTGTATTATTACTAAGTGAGTCCACTGATTGCTTTGGTATACTTCTGGCTAGGATTAAGGCTATGAGTGCTACACCAGCCCCAGGGCAGGTAGACTGCATAAGCAACGGAAAGAGGGTTAATGTGCTCTCCCCTGACTGCTTGCTGTGGACTATTTCTCCTCTGCCATGCCTCTCTGCCATGGCCCCCTGCCTTAGAGCCAGTTGAGTCTGGGCTGAGCCAAATAAATCTTTGAGAAACAAAAAACCCTTTACTTGTGAGCCAAATAAACCTTTCCTCCTTCCACTTGGAGTGTCAGGTATTTTGCCTCAGCAGTGAGAAGAGTAATTAAGACAGAGGTCATGCACAAATCTGAAGAGACATTCTCTCATCTTGAATCTCAAATATGAATTTCTCTTTGTTCCTGAGACCAACCCCTTGTAAATGATCCCATACCCACCTGTATCCCAATATCTGGATTGGATACCTGTGTCAGGATTCATCAGCCAGGGCCCCTGATCCCTCTAGAGATCCCATTAGTGTCCATTTCCCTTACCTAGTGTCTGTTGCCAGCTGCAAACAACACCAGCTTCTACTTGCTGGGATGTCATTTTGTGTGCCGTAAGTACACTCATTACTACCTAAGCATTGCAAAAAATCATGGGCTTTGGATTCAGCCAGATCTGCCTACCAATCACAGCTAAGTTTGGTTCAAAGGATGGGCTTTGCCAAAACTCTTTCTACCATAATTAATCATTTCATTCTCCATTATTTTTCAAGATCCCAAAAATATCATCTGTAAGAGGATGATTTGCTATAACTGTAAACTTCAGGAGTATTTTTTTTTTTTGCCAGAACTTACTAAAACATTTGGATTAATTTTTAAAATTACTTTAAAAAACTGTGATAAAATATGCTATTTCAAAGTGTGCAGTTCAATGGCATGAAGCATATTCATGTTGTGTAACTATCACCACTATCCATCTCCAGAAAGTTTTTTTCTTTATAAACTAAAACTCTATTCATTAGAACACGTTAAATACCCTCCCCCACACTCCCCAATCCTTCCAGCCCATGACAAGCAACATTCTCCTTTCTGTCTCTATGGAGTGACTACTCCATGTATCATATGTAGTAAAATCACACAGTATTTGTTCCTTCTGATGATTTTGCCTTGTGTAACATCTTCAATGTTCATTCATGCTACAGCATATAACTGCATTTCTTTCCTTTTAATGGTTGAATAATCCACTGTGCATACATTATGTTTTGTTCATCCATTCATCTGTTAGTAAAAACTTGGATTGCTTCTACTTTTGGCTATTGTAAATAATGCTGCTATGAATATGAATGTATAAATATGTGTTTATGCCTATGCTTTCAGTTTGGGGTGTATGTACCCAGTGGTAGAATTGCTGGGCCACATGGCAATTCTATTTTTAATTTTCTTAGGAATCTCCATATTTTTCTAGGACCTCACATTGAACATGATAATTTCATATGTGTGTGTGTGTGTGTGTGTGTGTACTTGAGAGATAGTAGTAAAATGAATGCAAGTATGTTAGGGTTCTGAGGGGTGTTATTTCCTCTTCTATGAAAGAAAGCTTAAGTATGTTGATGTTTGGGCAAAGACAAGTATATTAGAACCATTTAGGAAGTTAAATAAAGAAATTTATCCAGTACAATTTAACTATGTGGGTCATTTAGAGAATATGTCAGTTTCAGCATTCTGCAAAATGACTTTCACATTGTCTCCCTGGCATAAGACAACATTTTAAAAGACAAGGCTATTATGAGTTGAAAATAAAATGGATCACTAGGTTTAAATGGTTGTTTAAAAGAGACAATTTAAATTATGAAAGCAGAGTTTGAAGTCCTGTGAGATTATAAAAGAAATTGATAACACATAAAAGTTATCTGTATTTTTATTATACCTAAGTCTTTCTAAAAACATAGTGAAATCTTCAATTTAAGATAAATGAGATATGCCTATATCAGTAAAATCCACTTTTAACAAATAACTTGTTATGTACCCTAAAGAGCAAATTCGCTCAGGGGAATGCCACACTGAGTTACAGTTTATTGCAGAAAGATAAAGTAGCAATTTGGAAAATTTAATTTTGTGTTAATATGGCATGGGTGTTAGCAATTACAGAATGGTCAGATTTTAAACGCCAGTGATTTAATCATACCCCAAAATACTATTCTACAAATTGTTGCAAGGCAGCTTTGCTACACAAACATAGCTTCTACCTGGGCATCTGCAGCGGCTGAAATTTACCATTAGAAGAATAGTCAACCCATTACTCAAGTGCTATTTACTACTGGATTTTATTTATCTCTGGGATTTGCAGTTGAGTTTCAGAGCAAATGCTTTTCCAGATATTAACCAATTAACTAAAGTCCAAGAACTATTAGTGAATCATTACACAGTGTGAGAATAGATAGTTTATTCCAAGCTGTGATTTGTTAAGCTCATGGCTATTGTTATCATTAGGATTTTTTGTAAATATAAGCAGTATATACTTAGCATAGAAAACTGAAAAGTTATATTTATTTTAATAGTTTTATTTCAAAGCCTAATTGTTGGTGTTTTAATAATTATGATGGGAAAAAAATTCCAAGTGAAAAGACAAAATCATCGATATATTCGTATTCGTTAAAAAGCATAAAAAAAAGAGAGAAGAGAAAAATATATACTGATATACAAGGATAGCTGGGATAATTGTACTGCTAATGTCTATTGGTTTATTGAAAAGAGCAGTTAATGCTTCAGTTTTTCTTTTTCTGACCAATTTTGCATGATTATACCTCATAATCTGAACAACTACTTTGCAGACAACAATATGCAATATAACAACCATTGTTGAATTCCTACTATCTTGATTAGTGAAACTGTATCATTTCTAATGTTTTTTTATTATTTTTTATTCTCTTTAATTTTTTTTTCAATCTTGCATTCTTATGTCTGGTGATCTGGGCAACTTCTTGAAGATAACAATATGTAATATAACAACCATTGTTAATTCCTATCATCTTGTTTTTAAACTCTGTATCATTTTTATTGTGTTTTTGTTGTTTTGTTTTTGTGTTAGTTGTTGTTATTTTGTTTTCTCTCTAAAAATAAAAAAAGCATCTTATTCCATTAGACTCTATGATATCCTAATCTAGATTGTAAACTCACCAAACACCCAGTATAGTTAGAATGTCCATAGTATATATGTTATTCACCACTACTCTAATGAGTTTCTACATTTTTGGTTAAGTGAATTATTGGTGTTTCCCACTTAGTAATACAACCTTTATTCTACTATGTAGTGGGTACATCAGTAGGAATTGAAATATACAAAAGCTTCCATCTCTGCCCTTAAGAATCAAAAATCTAGGCATGAGTTGGATGGATGGTGGTTGCTATTAGTTGATGGATTTGAATTATAGCATATCTTATTATCAGAAAAATAAATGAGTGTCTGAATAATGTAATTTGTTCTACAAATTTTCTTCAAGAACCTGTTTTGCCATCTGACTCTACTTTTAAGGCATCCTGTCCTGGTCACTGCAGGGCTTGTAATCTTTTCTGCCCAGACTGGCATCAATATCCTTTTATGCTAAGTTAGTAGTCTCAACATTTCTGAATGAAACTGTGTCCTCAAGTGTCTCTGCAGAAGGATCTCGTGATTGTGCTCTTAGGTTATACATCAAATGAGTGATGCTAGTCCCATGTGAGCACCTTCATGTCTCTTTGTTCATTCACCTGTCTCATTAGCAAGATCTTTTGTTTATTTATTTATGTATGTATGTATGTATTTATCTTTTTGAGGCAGGGTCTCGCTGGGCAGTTCAGGTTGGCCTTGAGCTGACTTTGTAGCTCAGGCTGGTCTCGAACTCATGACATCCTCCTTCCTCAGCCTTTTTATTATAATTATTCGCCTGTGCATCCATTACACCTATTTAGACCAAGGTCTTCAAGTGAAGGCACAGCAGTAGTATCATTTGATGTGAAAATCTTCACTTGAAATGCATATAGAGCTTCATGTTAAATATCTTAGCTCCTAAATTACTATCCCTAAACTCCTGGACAGAAATTCTGGAGCCATAGTGAAGGAGCCGTATGCTTTCCTTTCCTTTACAAAAAAGCTGAGGAAAACATCCTTGGTTGGCCATGATGTAAGAAATGTTGTAGGTGTGTTATCTACAAGGGGGGGATTTCAGTTGTGGGAACTTTAATTTAAAAAAAATAACCGGCAGTTTCTCTTCTAACATACTTTAAGAAGCAGCCCATCCTTATCTTACCGTGCTTGGTTTTATTTCAAGCATCTTGACCCAAACAAAGTTTATTTATGCCTTTATTGGTTTACTTGGGACTCAGTAACTAAGGAAACATTGCATCTGTCCCTTAAAAATCTTTCACATGTCCATGAACTCCCTCTGTACTAATTTTAGTACTTTAAGACAGTACAACTTGATCCATTCCCGGATGGAGCTCAGAGGTGTTGAAAGAACATTTCTTAGCCTGAAATCAAATGAGTAGTTTGAAGAGTTCAGTAACACCTTTAAAAGACACACGCGCGAGCGCATACACACACACACACACACACACACACACACAGGCTGATGTCCTTTTTAAAAAATTGACACTTCTGTATCTTCATTGTTTAATTAATAACATAGTTTATTGGCTTCCATATCAATAAACAAAACTTAATTTCCAGAAGCTCAGGTGAGGAGAATTAGCTTTATCTCCTCTTTCAGCTTTTGAGGAGGGAGCATGACAGATACGCCTCAATTACTGCCCCTGCCAACAGCAGATATTTTTTCACAAGAAGCACTTTCTAGGAGGAGTACAGGTCAAAAGCAATAAAGTTTAAAGAGGCGATGTGTTGTGACTAACAAAAGCACCATGTGTTAGTTAATATCTTAATAAAAATTATGATGATGACTTTTTTTAAAAAAAGTCGGATTTCTTCTGACCTTGCTATCTAATAAGTATATGACCTTTGACAGCCCCTTAACCTCTGAATAAATTTTTCTAATTTATAAAATGCAGAGGGGATGTAAGAGGTCACAGATATCCCAAACTTACATCTGAATAGTTTCCTCTGTGTCCTCTGGAATCAAAGGGAAAATTTCTTGTATTATTATTATTATTTTCCTGTCATGTCTTTCCTGTCTCAAAACTTGGAAGAAGAAGCTGGCTAGGACTTTTTCTTTTGGTGCTGGGGATCAAACCCATAACCTCACACATGCTAATGTGTTAAACAAGCCCTAAATTTACCAGTGAGCTATATACCCTAAGGCCTTTTTTAAATGTTATTTTGAAACAGGGTCTTTTTAAGTTGCCCGGGTTCTCTGTCCTCAAATTTGCAGTCCTCCTATCTCCGTTTCCTGGGTAGCTGGGATTATAGGTGTGCACCACCATGCTCATTCAAATTTCCTTTTTAAATAAAATGAGAATTTTTCACTGTTGTCTTTTGGTAAGTGACTGATATGTACTCCCATGGTGGAAGAGTTGAGCTGGAGAAGTGAGAAAATTGTTCCCCAAAGGATGATTTCTATTGCTACAGTACAGTAGAGGATAAAGGTTTAACTCAATTGTGCAATTTTTTTTCCCTCGTGTTTCAAAGTTGTTTTTTTTGTGGGGGTGGGGAATGGGATGGATGTGACTAGCAGACCTTCATTTCTGTTGCTAGGAAACCTGGGAGGCACTTTTAGTCCTCATGGAAACCATGCTTAATGCACTCACCCTGACTATTGGCTGTTTTGCTCCATGCTAATTGATAGAAGACTCGCTTCAGGTCCTCCTGAGATAAATTGCCCAGTGGCAAAGGATTCTAGCTGTGGGAGCTCTGTGGAGGAGTGTCCGGGCCTTACTGGGGGGTGGAGAGGGTGGGAGGCAGAGTGCAATACCCCTCTTGCCCCTCAGGTTCAGCAACTCCACTTTGATCTGTGTTAACATTAGGCTGCCTTTAAAGACAACATTTCACAGGGGCAGAAAAAAGGTGGGTGTGTTTTAAAAAGTTTGAAAAAATCTTGGTGAATCAGCACAAACGAACGTTGATTATCTGAGGAGTAAGAGTCACGCAGTTCATGAATACCAAGATGGGGGATGAAACAAGGCCTTCTGACTCCAAATCTCTTTCCTTACCCCGTCCTACGTTACCTGGCCTTTTCTCCCAGTGTGTCCAGGACCCCACAGCCTGACTCTCCCCGAGTTGTGCCAACCTGGCAGCCTTTGAGCAAGGTCAGCTGTAGTTGGTGCACAGGGCTCTATGGAATTTTCCTGAAAATGCTGAGATCTCTATTGAAAATCTGCCAGCAGTTTTTCTAAATCCTAGTTCCTAGAGTATATGTCTAAGTAATAATATGAAAAAAATTTTTTCTTGTGTGGCTGATGTATATTCGTGAACTCATTTTCAAGAATGGGAAGATTTGGCTTAACAATACTCTGGACTATGTGATATCAAAACCCTCCTGCAAAAAAAACCTACAACTTTTAAGAGCATTTTTAAATGGCTGGCACAACTCAGAAGATTCAAAGAGAACGCTACAGAGAAAGAAAATCACAGCACTTAGATTTGAGTTGACATTTTTGCTATTTTGGGGAGGTAGGACAGCAGCTTATTAGCTTAATAGTTGGTGCCAGTATCAATTTAGGTACAAAGTTGAGAGTTGGACACATTTAAGATGGAGGGATGGACCTGAGCCAGCTCCTAACTCCTAGCATATATAAATCTACATTCATGAGACACTGTACAGAGCCAAAAGAAATACTCTACTCACCAGCACAGGGTGAAAACAGGAGGTTTCTCTCTTCACATCAAGGCTCCGAGTAGAAATATATAAATTTTATATTGAGAATTCATAACCATGAGTGGTATGGATTTAGGGTGGGTGCTTCCTAAGAATCTTGAATCCTCGAAGTGGATCTATCAGTTTAAAAAACATGATCCCCAGTCCAGAGACCTATCAGAAAGGATGCCTTTTGAAAGCAAAAGTAGATCTGACTATCCTATGGAATGTTGCAATCCAAATTTTATGAGCAAATAACCCACCAGTAAAGTAGAAAAAGAAGACAAAACAATAGCATATTTAGAACTCCTAAAACTCAAGATAATGTAATGTAACATTCTGATAGATTATAAAATAAAGCTTTTTTTAAAAAGATGAGAGGTATTTTAAAACTCAAGGAAATAATAAGATACTCTTAAAGTTAGGTAGGTTAAAAATAGTCAAGTTTTGAAAAATTTAAAAAAAGATTGAAGATTAAATTGACAGATGAAATAGCCAAGTCAGAACTGAAGAGAGAATTTGTGAATGACAAAATATATTTAAAAATATTGTGTTATTCAGATTGGACTTATAAGGAGGCTAGAATAAAAATCATTGGTATAGTATGTATGTAATAAAATCATTAAAAAGGCCTAATAGCGATCCTGAGTTATGGGAAATATTCAAAGAGAAAATACTTTAAAATATTGTAAATCTAGGGAGTCCTTAACCTCAGATTCACTTAATACCATATGTGCCAAGTACAATAATAAATAAACAACCAAGCACATGATAAGCAAATTCTAGAACACCAAAGACAAGTAGATCTTAGGTGAAGCCAGAAACAAAAAAGCCCAAAAATAATTTCAATTACAGACATCTCTATAGCTATAATATGAGTCAGGCAAGAACAGGGTACCCTAAGAATGCTAAAATAAAATATCAGAAAACCTGGAATTCTATATTTAGCTAAATAATAACATTCAACTATGTTGAAATATAGATATTTGCAGACAAAAATATAGAGGGATTTCTACTTATAGACCTTTGTTCAAATTATCAAACTTTAGAAAGGTGAGAGTTGAATCTAGAAACCAGAAGATGCAAAAAAAAACCCAAAAATGTGGTAATAAAAGGTCAATAAGCTGGTGAACATCTGAGTAAATCAAGTTTATTACTGACATCAGGAAACAATCTTAATGATGGTGACCAGCATAGATATTGTACAACAAAAAAAAGGAAAAAATACAACAGTAACCCCTGAAAATGTGGGATAAAATGGAAGATAAATGATTTAAAGTTTCTTAAAGATGCTTAAAAATGTTTCACTCAAGAAGAGGTATTGGTTACTTTTAATATGCTGTTGAGACATAATTTATATTACTTTACAAAACATAAGTGACCATTTAAACCTACATGCACACACATATTTATGCCTGAAGAAAACTAGACATAGTAAGAATACTAATATCCATGAGGGAACTACGCATGCCAGCTGAAGGAAGCTCCCTCTAGGGAAGAGAAGGATGGAAGAAGGCCTTTACTGGATCTTCAAATTTTTATTTCTATAAGAAAAAGAGCACAAGATCTGTTTCCAATAATAACATCTAAACATCTTGATGTCATATAATTTGTTGTATGTTTGATATGTCATTGTTGAAAGGTCAGTGACACTGTTGATTGTGCATTTTGCAAAAGGAAAGACAAGGAGTGAGATTTATTTACACTGGAAGGCACAGCTCTGTATCTGCCTTTGGTATTTCCCCGATGAACCCTGAGCCTGTGCTTCTAAGGGGTCAGGGGGCACAGCGGTGAATTGACTGGCAGTGGGCAGAGCTCCACCTATGGCCATTAGGAGAGGCCATAAGGAGCTCAGCCCATGGGGTACTCATTAGGGGGCTGGTGGCCCTTCTGGAAAAATCCTTGTTTTTTGTAGTTCTTGTTTTTTCTTTCTCTCTTTTGTTCTTCTTCCCCATGCAGGTCAAGATACAAGCAGAACAGAGGCAATTATCTAGCAAGCTCCTCTGCTCAAGGAGCAGTGGGCTACCTCCGTGCTCCGCCTTCCTTGGTGGCACTGGAAGAAGTCAGGGTGGCCGGCGATCAGTGTCAACGAAAGGACACCGTAATAGCAGAAAAACTTGTGGTAAGATTTTAAGACACACAGGAAGTTACAAGAGAAAAAGTGTTTTGTTTCCACTCCACCCACTGACCTTTCGTGGATGAGCTTTCAGCAACAGCAACATCCTTAGGACTCTCAGAGGAATGGCTTTGTATCCCTGGGGGAAAGACTCTGCTTCTAAATATAATTGACGTGGCTTTCCTGCCTACACTGGGGTATCCATTTTCCCTCACATAATCTTCCTATTGTCCACACTGATTCCTGTTTGGTTTGGCACGGGTGGCTTCTGGCAGGCTTCCTCTGTGTTGAATGCTCCTTACTCCACTCTGCCGGGCTCACTGAAATAACAGCAAGCCTCTCTAGCTCTCTTAAAAGTAGCCAAACTCCACATGAATTGTGAAACTGGTTTCTGGTTACCAGGAAAATGTAAAGAAATCGCAATGAAGGAAAAAAAAAATCAACTAAATTCTTTCCAACGTTTGAACAAAAAAAGATATTTTTAGCACCTTAGATTTATGGAAGTCAGTTCTCCCACTTCTTGCCAGACTTTGAAACCTATTCTTCGCACTGCGTTATTTAAACACACTGTCCATACCCTTAGTTGTCTGAATAGCGGGTTTTGATCATACAAGGTGGCCAGTGTCTGAGGACCTTGTTGAATTTGAAAGGCAGAAGTTCTATTTCTAGCACATAAACCTGAATTAGAACTATGATAAGGGTTCCAATGAAATCTATATTGTGACAGCTAGACAAGTAGGTCATTTTTTAGACAGATTTTGAATCCCTGCCCAGAGTCAAATGCAGTGCTTTATAAAGCCCAGCTTCCTTGAAATAAACAGTTTTTAACTGGCTGGATCAGTGTCCTGCCTTTTAGGGTGCAGGGAAAGTTGAAGTAGAAGACAGGTTGGGAAGTTTGAACCTAGAAGGATGACTTCCTGAGTTGGGGTCCTATTGTGATATTTTTTAACTTGTGTTAAGTGAGGCTTTATGTTATTTGCTGAAAATATCATCTCCTTGTGAAAAAATTCCAAGCCTGTGAAGAAAATACAGAAAGAATGAAGAGAAGATGCTATATGTGAAGCCTTTGGAATAAAACCTTATAAAACCATAGTTCCTGGGCATGGTGGTACACACCTGTACTCCCAGCACTCAAGAGGCTAAGGCAGGAAGATTGCCACCGGTTCAAGGTTAACCCAGATACATAGTGAGCTTGAGAGCAGCTTGAACTGAGGCTCTGTCTCAAAAACAAAAACAAAAACATAAACAAATCAAAATAAAATAATAAAAAGACATAGGCATCAATCAATCAATAAGGTGTGCTCAAAGTGCCCGGTTCTTTAAGGGTAATGCAGTTTCGATGGTAAGAGCGAAAAGAGATAATCCAATTATGTGCATTCTGGCATGGCGGTAGCTCACATCCTGTCAGAGGGCAGAGTAGCCAGGCCTATTGCCCCGCCATGGGAACTCCCACTCTCCCTGCTGCCCTTGCAGCTGCTCTGCTCTGCTGCCTACAGGTCTCTGTCAATAACTTCTGGACCAGTGGGCTCTTGGGCTTTTATCCTCTGATTGGTAAGCAAACTTCTTCCACTTCTGGAGACCAACTCTTTTTAGAGTATTCTAAAGCAGAACTTTAAGGTGTCAATAATGAAGTTCTTCCCACTGGCACTAGCTGTCTTCTTCAAAGGGGTGCCTTGCCAAGTCCTTCCCGAACACAAACAACACCTTGGTAAGAATTAGGAAAGTCCCTTTTCCTTAAGAACCTTGACTTCCTTCTAGCAGAAAATTGCAAAGAAAATGTGTTCAAATTTTCAGGATGAATAATGCCTTCCTTCCTATATGTGCTTTTGTTCAGTGTACAACATGACCATCTAGAAATGACATTATAGTTAAGTACAGCTGGAGAGAGAAAGAGGTACAACTCCCTTGGATGTGTCTATTCCCTAGATCATGAGAGCTTTGCTACAGAAACAAGATCATTCTTGAAGACTTCTCCATGAAGCTTCATTGTAGAGAATTTGTGTTCTTTTCCTCTGGTCTACCCACCTTTGAGGAATATACCCCTCAATCCTGGTCATCAGAGAAACCTATATATGTCCTAAACCAAAAGTCTCATTCAAGTTCTCTCTTAAAGTGCTCCTGGGCACCATGCAAATCTAGGATCATGCAAACATATGTTAGTATGTCACAGAAAATGTCAAAGGACTATAAACTACTACTAGAGGCTGGATGATTAGAAGATCCATGAGGGTACTAAATCCATAGCTGCCCTGTGAAGAGACTCACCTGAATCCATCCTTCCAATAATCTTTTATGCAAATAACAACAGTTAGTAAGGCACCTACTAGCTTTTCTTTCAATCTTTGTTTTCTCTCCAGATCAGAAAGCATTCTTCTGAGCAACATCAAACTTCAAGTCATAGGATTAAGTTTGAGTCAGAATGGGTTTGCTAGAGTTTGGATATTGAATGTTCTGCAGAGGTCCACCTATAAAATCTTGGCCCTCAGGGTGGTGGTATGTGGAGTCACAAGCTCAGAATCATGCTTTAAAAAGTGCGCCATCATGGAGTGTCCTTACATCATTGAGGGTGTGCCCGTGGGAGAGGGATTATGGAACCCTGGTCTGTCAGACTCTCTGCATCCTTATAATTGTTTTGCTCCTGTATGTGCTCCTACTGTGATGGATCACTTAGCGTGAGGCCAAGGTGATCACTTGGTGAGACTGCCCGGTCTTGAACTTGAACTGTCAAACTATGAACAAAAAATAAAAATATTTTTATTTTTACTAAATAAATTTTTAATTTTATATTTACTAAATAAAAAATTCTGTTTATAAGTTAAGTATCTCCAGTAGTAATGCAAAGCTGACTAATACAAGGCTCTTTCTCTTCTCCAAATTACACTGAAATGTATAGACTTTCCCAGACTCTGATATGCACTGGTGTTCAGGGTTACAATGATTAATGGAGTGATTTTTGTGCCCAAGCAACAAATAAGGATAAAAATAAAGCCAGTCCTCCACATCCATGGATTCAACCAACTGTGTGTTCAAAAAATTTGGAAGAAAATGACATCTGTATAAAATATACACAGACATTTTTCTTGTCACCCCCCAAAAACAGCATAACAATTATTTATGTGACATTTACATTGTATTAGCTATTGTAAGTAATCCAGAGATGAATTAAAGTATTTTGGAGTATGTGCAGAGGTTATATAGTACTTTTCAATAGGAGACTTGTAGGTGTAGGTATCAGCAGAAGCTCCTGGAACCAATTCCTTGCTGATACTGAGGGACGACTACCCACATGATAAAGTGGGTAAAGGTGAACGAGGGTGAGTGTAAGTTTGTTAAAATAGCAACTCTTGAAGTGAGATCAGAAACTGTCTTCTCTGTTGTAAATCTTGTCTTTCCATGACAGCAGGCTGGAGCTATAGACCAAGAAGCTGCTGGTGAGTCACAAGCTCAGAATCATGCTTTCAGGAGAACAATGTTGATTTAGCAAAGACATGGATTATCAACAGGGATATAAGCATGATTCATGTCACAGTAAGAGTGCAAGCAGAGTTGCTGGCTCAGGAAAAGAGGAAGCAGATCTCAGTGTGTAGTGAGGTGACAGTGAGGAAAGGAGAGGTCTAGGGGAACAGAGGTAGGGCACGTCCCAGTGTAGAGGAAATTTTAAATGCAAAGGAAATCTTAAAACTTATAGTTCTAACACTGTATAAGGATGGCATGGGGAAGCTCAGGCTGTTCCCACAGTGAGAGAATTATAAAACTGAATTAGCCTTAACATTCCAATGCCAGCTGCAAGATAAGTGTAGTTCGACCCGGGGTGCATCCTGTTATGTTTTGCTTGCTTTCAAGTTTTCCAAAGACTTATCACCTCAAGGACAGCTTGGCTCAGTCTTACGCAATGATTTATTCTTCCTGCTCACCATAACCTGGACCTCCTCATTATATGACAGTAACCCCAATTAGCTTGCATAACATAAATTCTGCCTAGCAATGTATGACAAGACATGCGTAACCAACTGTAGAATATCCTGCTATCTGCCTTTTGTACTTCCTCCTGAAAACCTATGTAAGTAACTGTTTTACTCCAAGACAGGGCTGCTGATTTGGACTTCACTGTCCCCCAGCCTGCTAGCATCATTAAAAAGATGTATGCCTTGCAAAGTTCCTTGGTGCTGTGTCGTTTCTCTGGTCTGATCCCAAGTTCCGCAACACCAGCAGAAGGGTGAATCAGCACAGCCATGGCCTGGGTCTGGTCATGAACAGAGAAGGGAGACCATGGTGAATGTCAGGTGAACCATCTGGTGTGGCTCATCTGGATGGCTGTGGGCTGTAGATCTGCTGCAGTGAGACACCAGAGGTCCTCACAGCTCTGGCTGCATGTGGACAGTGAGTACAAAAGGTGCTGGTGAGTCACAAGCTCAGAATCATGCTTTCAGGGCAACAATGTTGATTTAGAAAAAACATGGATTACCAGCAGGGATATAAAAGATGCAAAAGATCTTCCTTATACTCTTGGGGCAAAAAATATAGGAGAGATCTAAACTAGAGCAGCTGAAGTGAGATCAGAAGGCAGGTCAGAAGAGCAAGTTTACAAGAAATACATCTACTTTTGGATATTCAGAATGGGATTTCTGGGGCTGGGGATTTAGCTCAGTGGCAAAGTACCTGCCCAGCAAGTGCAAGGTCATGAGTTCGATCCCTGGTACCAGGAAAAATAAAAAATAAAAAAAATAAAAAATTTAAAAATTAGAAAAAAGAATGGGATTTCTAAATGGACACACAGAATTGTATTATTTTTCATTGGTGGAATACTATTTTTCAGTACTATTTTAAGGTCTTAAAGTAGCTATGTAGCCACTTTCCTTTCTTTTTTGGGGGGAATGTCAATATTTTTAATAAAGCAGATTTTTAATAAAGCAGAAGAAAGTCGATTTGGCCAAAATGCCTCAGGGACCCTAATTCTGCTTGAAAAATCAAAGCTCAATGGGATATAAATGTGACCTAAATATACCTGATCTTATAGATTTACAGTCTCTATTTCTTTTTTTTTCCCCTAGGAAATTGGAACCTCAGCCTTTCATGTTGTTTGTGACTGATCCCACCAAAATACTGCTCTGTGAATGCTCATTCAGTGCCAGAAGGATGAAATAAACATTGGCCTTTTTTGCCTTATCAGCTAACCACCCTGTCGATGGCTATTCCCTGAGTGCTGATGCTTTGTCCATGTGCTTCTGCATGTTGGAGATGCAGCACTGACTGGCAGTTTCCAGGTTCAGTGAATTTCTCTACTAGGCAGAGAGATAGGCAATAAGTGCATTTGAACAAAGCATGATTTTAGAATAGTATAAAAAAATAAAATAAAATAGAGCAACATAATTTAAAGCCATGGAGGCTGGGAAATCTGAGCAGGTAGCGTTTGACCTGTATCCTGAAAGAGAAGGAGAAAGTTCCGTGAAGATCTTGGAGATGTACCTTTGAAACAGCAGGGCCAGCAAGCATGAAGCCCACAAGCCCTGCATTTGCTTCGTGTGTTGGAGGATCAAAGACAAGGCCATAGGGGCAGGAGCAGAAGTGGGTGGTAAAGGGGTAGCAGATGGGTTCTCCCTGGGGAAGAGCAGATCAAATGGGGTCCTGAGGCTGAATCAACAAGCAGGTGTTCACCTGAAATATTTTGTGACTCTATCAGGGGAATAAGTGGATCTGGCTGACATTATAAGTCTCGGCCAGGGTGTTAGGTGCAGATCAGAATTTTAAAGGACAAGGCTGTAAGGAGAAAGGCCAGTTAAGGAAGAGAGGAGCCTGACTTGAACTTCAATAGAAGCAATAAGAAACCAGGGTTAGATATGCAATTCGGAGGTAGCGTCAACAGACAAGTCCACTCAAATCCAACAGGTGCATTTAAGTAGGATGTTGTAGAACAAAACTAGTAAGAACCCTTGTGTGTGTGTGTGTGTGTGTGTGTGTGTGTGTTTTGTCTTAAGCAGTTTGGTGAATGGTAGAGCTGTTTACAGAGATGGAGAGGAGTTGGGGGTGGTAGTTGACTTGGCCTACAGCAAGGGTTCGGGATTACGGGCAGGAATCAGTGGCTTTGCCTCTAAGTCACACAGGTACAAGAGGAAACCCTGAAAAGGCATTTGGCAGGTGATGTTGAGATATAGATTTTAAATTTAAAAGATCACTAAGAGGTATGTTTGAGTGCTCAATATCTGATTGGCACTGATGGATGAAAGATATCAGGAAAATGCCTCCCTACTGAAAACTGGCTCCAGAATAGTTCAGAGCGAAGGCAAACCTGGGATGAGCATGTGGTCTGGATAGTGAGATGGAGCACTCGCCTATTTCTGAGAAGAAAATTTCCAGGGTGGCCATCTGGCATCCTTTGCACAGTACCAGATGCTTGCCACAAATCCATCTTTGAAACAACAGATTAGGCTTTGAAACAACACAGTTAGGCTTCTGGGAAGCATGGTCCTGCGTAAATCCACAGCATTAGAGATACCATCGTGACATCTAGGTACTGTTCCAGTCTCAGAACAATGCATCCACACAAAGTGGTCTTTCAGTATAGTTTGTGTTTAACCTCAGCTAGAAATAGCTGTGTGGGAAAATAAATTACTCACGAGTTCTAAGTACTGTTCAGACCAACTTATACTTACTATCTTCAAACATTCAATTTTTTTTTGAAATAACCCTCAACACTTCCAGTACTTAAATGAATCATCTTAATGTTAACAATGTAGTGCCATTGTTATTTGTGTCATGTATGATGTGCTGTTTTACTTAGCATTTGCTAACTCTGTAGAGGAGGCCATGTCAAGCTTATTAAAAACACGTTTCATGCTAGGATTATATTTGCTTTAAAAAAGTGATGAAAGACATAAAAAAAAGAAGAAAAGGGGATAAAGAGAATGAAAGAGGGAGAGGGAGAAGTGATAAATTAGAGAAAATTAGAAGAGAAGAAAAAGGAAAACAAGAAGGAGAGAAGGAAAGAAAAGGATGGAGGGAGAAAGAAAGACCTTCCTTGGCAGCCTTAACTTCAGGTAAAATATATAGAGAAAGTAGCTGGTTTAAAGTACCAAAAGGATGTCAGATGATAAAGAACTTCTCTCTTTTCTTCCACATATTCGCTATTCTTGGGATACAGTTTCAGAAATCTACACTAGTAAAGTTTTGAGAATTTCTTATCTATTCATCAATCCACTGATCTATTAATTCACAAAAGAGGAACTGTTTCAACAACAGTGCAGGCACGCTATAGGGAAAGTCTATCACCGACCACGCAAGGACTGTTCTAGACATTTTAGTGTCTGTGCTCTCAGCAAATATTTGCATCAAGCCTACCGTTTAACACACACTGGTACAGCACTAGCGGTTACCTTGTGCATAAGGAAGATATGGTCTCTCTTCCTGCATTTGTTCATGCTTTAGTAACTAAATTAGTAATTTCTGAATATTGGTAAGAAAATGCAGAGCTATAGGATTATTCTTTAATTTTGAAAATGCTATGCAGAAGAAGTGTGAAGGACAATGAGAATATGTGACTAGAGGACTTTACACGGGTCTGGGAGAAAGGACAAGTCAGAAAAGATTTCTTGGAGGAAATTATATTTCATTTGAGACCCAAATAATAAATAAAAGTGAACCACACAAAGGGGCATGGAGTAAGGAATATGAGTAAGGGGTCCTAATGAAAAGGGGATCTGGATGTGGAGACAGACACACCTATCAATAACTGTAATCCACACAAGGTTACCCATCTCATTAGCATGCTTCAAAGTAGACCAATGGCCTTGGGTCATTTTACTCTCAGTTTACCTTACTCTTCCTGGGTTTTAATTTTGGTTTGATTTTTCCCATTTGTGTGGAAAACTTTATCATCTAATTCAGACCTCAAAGCCCCCCCATTACATGAGCGAAGTCTATACTGAAGAGCTGTAGTAATAAAGAAAAAATTGGAGTAGACCAGCAGTATTTCAGGGAATTATGAGACTCTGTATGGCTCTCTAACATACATGAAATATAAACTCTAGGAAAAGTAAGAAAAAAAAAAACAAAGCAGAAAAAAATGAAGATATAATTGTCACAAATTTTACTGAAAAAGATCAACCCATACATTATAAAATTCAATAAAGTGCCAAGAGCATAAATGCAAAGAAAATGACATCTGTATACTTTATGCATACTGCTGAGAAAGTCAAATATAAGAAAAGGTCTTAAAATGGCCATCTAGCCACTTTCCTGTTGCTGAGACACATTAACCAACATCCACAAAATAAAGGAGGAGAGAATTATTTGGGCTCGCGGTTTTAGCCTATGGTCAGCTGGCTCCAAAGCAGAAACAGGATGGCAGAGGTGCATGAGGTAGAAAAAGATACTTCATCCATGACACCCAGGAAGCAAAGAGAGATCAAAAGCCTGGAATGTGAATACACCCTTCTAGGTCACGCCCCACGTGACCACCTCCAGGCTAGCCCCACCCCCTACAGCACATTCAGCTACTGAACTCATAAATGGGTTGAATCCACTGATAAGTATGATGCCTCTTTGATCCAATCATCTCCCAAGTATATGAGACTTTCGAGAGACATTTCAGATTGAAACCCTAACAACAGCCAGAAAAAATACTACGTGTATGCACATATCCATTTACCAAAAAAGAAGCAATAGCATAGACTACTGGTAGATTTCTTATGAAAAATAAAGGAAACCAGAAGATAATGAATGGCATCTTCAGGTGCTGAACGAAAAGAGGTCACCCTACAGTTTATAGCTAGAAAAGATCTCCTTCTAAAAGAAGGTAAACATTAATATATTCAGATAAAAGCTGAGTGTATGTTGCCATACTTGAAGTAAGTACTAATATAAATCCCTCAGCCTACCAGAGGAAAATTCCATATGGAAATTTGGACTTAGATGCAAGAATGAAGAGAACTGGAAATGACATATATGTGGGTAATTTTAAAATACTATTTTGTATCTCTTCATTTCTAAAAGTGACAATTTTTTAAAACTAGTAACATTTTAAATTGAGTTGTAATATGCATAAATATGAAATACGTAACAAACTAATACAATGATGGAGAAGGCAAATGTAAATATAGCATCTTAAGTAGAATAGTATAATACTCATTTTACTTTGAATTAACACAATTAATTTAATTTTAAATGAGTATTTACTTTCATGTTGACTATATTATTACAATTCTTAGAATATCCACCAAGAAGATAACGAGCTAATATATGGATATAGACAGAAAGGAATAGAACAAAAGGAATTCTAAAACTATCTGATCTTCCAATATGTAAATAAATATGCAAGGAAATATAAATAGGAAAGAAACATAAGAAAATAAACAAAACAGGGAAAGCATAAACATGTTAGACACTCCAGTTAAAAGGTAGTTTTAAACTAACCTAATTATTTAAAATGTAAATGCATTAGACACTCCAATTAAAGTCAGATTAGTTGGACTAACACAAAAGGAATGCTTAATTATATGCAGTCAGTAATAGTCACACTTTTAATACAAAGACAAATATGTTAAAGGTAAAATAATAGAAAATGTATACTATACTATATACACAAGAAAGCTAAATTGCTACATTGATATCATGCTAATTAGATGTTAAGACAAGGAATGTTATCAGAGATAAAAAAATTTCACAATTATAAAAGGAAATTAATCAGAAATTCTAGACAATTCTAAAGAGTACTGATTTAATAACAGACTTGCAAAAGAAATGAGCTAGTTGGTGAACACAATTAATAGAAATCCACAAAATTATTTTTTGAAATATTCACTCATCCCTCTGATTTATACAAGTGTTAGACACATTTATAAACTGGAAAGTATATAGCAAATTTGAAACACACAATCAACTCACATGACCTCGCTTATATTATAAAGCAGTGCATCCAGTAATACAGCATATACATTCTTTTAAGTACTCATGCTGTATTTACCAAAGTGTGTTCGAAAATATATCACAACTCATTTTATTGGCTTAGAATAACAGTATTACTAAAATCTAATGTAAATATTGAAAATAAGAACAACAGCACTCATGAGGACAGACATACTATCCAAGTCTTTAATAATAAATCAATCCAATGCTATACGAAAAGCATAATAGATTGACCAAATAGATTTTATTATGAGTAGAATCAGTGAGATCAATCAGATTAAGTTACCACATTAAAAAATAATAAGGGGAGTGTTATCAGATTAACCATCTCAACAGCTGCAGAGAAAAGACATCCAATAATATCCAGTAATCTTTTATGATTGGGAATCAGAAAACTAATGATACAAATATACTTTGTCAATCTGAGGAGTATGTATGAAAAACCTGTAGCCAATATTTTAATGAACATTTGAACATTTCCTGTCTAAAAATAGGAATAAGGCAGAATTAACAGTCTTATTACATATTCAAAGAAGTGGAAGTAGTAGTCATAAACATTGCAATAAAGTAAAAAAGTAGACAAAAACCACAAGTACGGAAATACATAGAGATGAAACTATCTTTATTCACAGATAACACAATTACTTATGTGTAAAATTCTAATAAATCTATAAAAAGTGAGTCTAAAACCAACAGGTGAATTTAGCAAGTTTGTAAGATACAAGTTTAATATATAAAAGTCCACTTTTACTTCTAGCAGCAAAAATAATGGAAATGAAATATGAAATAATTTTTAAATGTCATTTAAAAATGTCATACCACCTACAAAATTTATTTTAGGCCTTCAAATAAAACCCAATACCATAAATCCTCTAGAAAAAACACAGAATATTTTTTGCCACTTTGAAGTGGTGAAATTTGCCTAGAGGAGATACAAAAAAGCTGTAAACATGAAGCAAACATAAGTTGAACCTCACTAAAGTAAACATTGAAAAAACACATGAAAAGACTTGTTAGTAACATAAAAAGGTGGGTCACTGACAGGGAGGTACTATTTGTTAGTGTACACATTCTATCTATCTATCTATCTATCTGGCATCTATGTTATAAGAAGGCAGCTAATAATTTTAAAAATAAGTAAAAGACTTGAAAAGATACTTCACAATAGGGGCTATAAGAATATTGTAGAAATTCATGAAAAGTTGCCTAACACCATTAATTACTGGGGAATTACAATTAAGCACATTGAAATAACATTGCACACCAACTAAAATGGGTGTAATTTAACAATGACTGATAATGTACTACTCCAAATATTAGAGAACAGAGAACCTGGAGCTCTGATACATTTTCCCCTTGCTCATGTCCAATCTTTCCTCCTTTGCTATTAGTACATGTCTGCAGTGTATAAGGATCATAGTTATTATAGGGGATTTGAATATGTACGTAACAAATCTAAATTCTTTTTTTTTGTCCTTTTCCTCTTCTTCCCCTCCATCCCTCCCTTTCCTCCCCATTCACCAAAGCTCCATTTTCATTTTTTCTTTCAGTTTTTTCTTTAAATCCCTTTTTCCCTTTCTTCTCTTTCCTTCTTCCC
This sequence comes from Chinchilla lanigera, assembly GCF_000276665.1. Taxonomy (NCBI): domain Eukaryota; kingdom Metazoa; phylum Chordata; class Mammalia; order Rodentia; family Chinchillidae; genus Chinchilla; species Chinchilla lanigera. The sequence continues at coordinate 12,268,878 of NW_004955431.1, read as the reverse complement.
AATCTCTTGTTTCCCTTCCCATCTGAACAAGTTCTTCCTACTTGCTAATATCTACCTTCCACTTTCTTCCTTATTTATACTTTGTGCCTCTCACACAAGAGAGACAATGTAATGTTTAAACTTATGTGTCTGATTTATTTCACTTAACATTATGGTCTTGAGGTGCATTCATTTACCTAAAAATGCCTTGTTCATCTCTTTTTATGGCAGATTAGTATTCCAATGTATATAAACACTGCTCATTCATCTGGTGATAGGCTATGGGTTGTTTCCAAAATTTAAATTTGTAAATTATGCTGCAATAAACATAGGTATTCATGTGTCACTGTGGGATGATGACTTTAACTGTAGATACCTAGACGGAGAATATCTGGGCCAAATACAACATCTAATTTTAAATCTCTGAGGAATCTTCATACTGATTTCCATAATGGCTGTACCAATTTACAATCCACCAATAACAGAAAAGGGGTTCTTTTCCCCATAGCCTTTTTTTTTTTTTTTTTGGTTTTTGGTTTTTCTCCGGTACCTTGCGCTTGCCAGGCAGGCGCTTTTGCCGCTGAGCTAAATCCCCAGCCCCTTTTCCCCATAGCCTTACCAGCACTTGTTATTGGTTGATTTCTTGGTGATAGCCATTCTTTCTGGAGTGAGATGGAATCTCAGTGTTTTTTTTTTTTAATTGCATCTCTGAAATGGCTAGTCAACTGAGCATTTTTTTCTTGTGTGTATTGGCCTTTTGTACTTCTTCCTCTGAGAAGCATCTATTCATTTCACATGCCTTGTTTTGGATTGGATCTTTAAATTTGTGGAGTGTAATTCTTTTGAGTTGTGTATATATATTCTAGATATACATTGTAGAGTCCTTTGAGGACTCCTTGAAAAGTAGCTGGCAAAATTTTTTTCCCATTCTGTAGGTTTTCTCTTCACTCTGTTGGTACTTTCCTTTGTTGTGCAGAAGCTTTTTAATTTAATGTAATGCTACTTGTTGATTCTTTGTAATATTTCTGGTGGAGATGGAGTTTTGTTCCTATAGTCTTTGCCTGCACCTGTGTCTTCAAGAGTTTTAGCTGTTATAGCTCCCAGCAGATTGTTTCTGTTTTAATATTTAGATTTTGATCCATTTCAATATTGGTTTAGTGCATGGTGAGAGAAATGGACCTAGGTTCAAAAGAACCTTATTAGATCTAATATATTTTTGGTGGAAGTGAATATCTCTTTTGGAAATGGTTGGAACTTTTGTACAAATATGATATTCTCCCCTATGATGAGTAGCTGAATCTAATCTGTGTTCATCTGTCGCACTGTACTTAACAGTCTGAGCATTGTGAACATTTTCCCATCTCACAAGACTAAGAGCTCCTTGAAGAAAGCAGTAGTTGAACCTATCTCTAAATCTCCAGCAGCCTGCCCAATGCCGCATATATAGTATAGATTTGATCAATACTTGGGAAAGAAAAAGGGAATGCTAGTCCTATTCTACTAGGACTGGTATAATTGTTATTTAATAAGGTATGTTACATATGTGAGTCTCATTAATCGGATATCAGTCATCAGACTGTTTAAAGCATTTCACCAATAGTCTGTCTAAATTAGTTATGACCAATTTAGCTTAACCCAAGGCAGCAGCCAAGGTCATCTACCTAGTAAAGTGTCAGGTTTAGATTAGTTTTTAGAGTAGTACTGAGATTATACCATAGTTAAGAACAGGCTTGGTTACCACTCATTCCCTTATATCTGGAAAGGTAATTTCCTATTGCTTTCACAAGCTTAAGGTAGTTAACATACCTCAGCCTGAAAGATAGGGGCAACATATGTACCTCAGCACATATCCCAGGGAACTGTTCTTCCTGCCTCACTAGAGTTCCTTGCTCTGGAAATATGCTTCGTGGGATAGGTACCTAAAAGTGTACTTCCTTCCACACAGGAGCAAGCATGAGACTCTAGAATTCTTAAAAGGAGGCCATTACCCTGTTCGCCTGAGGCACGTGGTAGCAGTGGGAGGCAGGGTGGGCACTGCCATCCTGGGGGCAGCAGAGGCTATTCTGTTGCTTCCTGGGTACAGCACAGCCCTTCCCTTTTTGGGGGCAGAATGAGCTCATTCTCTGACAATTGAGCAGGAGCTAGGATGGGCATCAGACTGAGTGGAGGAGGGACACAGGCTGAGGTACGTTAACTACCTCAAGCTTGAGAAAGCAACGGGAAATTACTCTCCAGATAAAAGGGCACTAGTGGTAATCAAGTCTGTTCTTAACTATGGTATAATCTCAGTAATATTTTAAAACCTAATTTAAACCTGAGCATCTAGTATTATACACAACATTGATAATATTGTCTAATAGCAATACTTTCAGATTTTTAATTTTCTTGGTTATAAGGTGACTTAATTTATCTAAAGGTACCAAAAAATTCTTACATATATATTGCTAGGATAGTTAATAAAAATCCAATTTAAAGTTGTTCTATAATAAACTGTTCTATTCAATATTTGTGAAAGAACATTTAGCTACAGTAGAACATCTAGTGTGCCATAGACTGTAAATGTGAACCTTTAAATGAGAAGCTTTTAGCAGTGTCCACAACATGCTGTAGCTGTCTCAGAAAAATATGTGATCACTCCAAATCTGGAGAAAGAAGAGAAAGGGACAGAAGAGAGATTTATTTAAGGATGGAGGTTTGTTTAATTTTTTCATCCCTCAACTAAATAGATCGTGCCATCCTTTAGTACTCCAAGCCTCGGCCCTCACCTCTCAACCAAATATTTTATCCTAGCTGACCTTGATATGTGAATCTGATTATAGCAAAGCCAATAAGGCAAGAATGACCAATGAATGAAACTAATCTTTAATACTTGAGAAAATACTTGGGGAAAGTTAAAGGAAAATAAAATTGCTATTCTTTGCATTTTGAAAGAGAAACTATTACTAAAAATAATACATCCTTCACTGATATTGTTCCTTACCCTATTTCCAAATCATTATTCTACCTTTTTCATAATACTTACTAATATGTCATTGTTTGCTTAAATTTAGACTGTCATTTTCACATTTTCTTTTCCAAATGGCAGAATTATTGATTTTTTGAATGACCATAAAGGGTATCTTTTCATCAACAAATATTATTTAAGTACCTACTATGTATAAAACATTGTGTTAGGGATTGTTAGGCATCTGTCCTTAAAATGTAGGCAGGATTCATCTAGCCCCTTATAGATAGGCACCTCTGTGCGAGAATACTGGTATGGCTTATATCTACACGTCATCCAAGAGCCTTGTGTGTTCATAGGCAGGGCTTTTAGAAGGTGATTAGATTAACAGGGTTTATGGCTGACTTACTATTAGGAGGTGAGGTGTGGTTGGAAGAGGTGGGATACCAAGCATTGGCTTGGAAGGGTTTATCTCCTTCCCTTTCCGACTCTCCCTTCACTCTCTGCTTCCTGCCTGCCATGTAATGAGCAGCTTCTCCTCCATCATGCTTCCTGTGCTATGCCATCCTGCCTTGGAACCAGTCAACCATGGGTGGAGACATCTATAAACTCTGAGTCACGATAAATCTTTCCTCCCTTCAGTTGTGGGTATCAGGTGTTTTTTCCTGGCAAAGAGGGAAGTGACCAAGAGAAACACGTGTAATATTTTCTACCTAAACATAGTAAGATAGAGCTGTTGTTCTTCATGACTATGATCCTGGTCCAAAGGCTGGAGAGGTTACAGTGGTCCCTTCTGCACTGAGAATCTGCAACCTGCCCATTGGTGTGGGCCTCAATTAGCATGTATGTGTCATCTGTGGTCCAACCGCTGTGGTTCCACAGTGACCCACTTTTGAGTCAAACAATCACAGCAGTGAGATGAATTATAGCTGTTCAATAGAAAGCTATTGTTATACTGTAAGTTAACCTACATTTATTTTGCATAATTTTAGGCTATTTCTAAGGCAATGGCTTTCATTTCACAAGGTAGTGAGTCTGAGTCTAGGGATTATATATCTTTTTTGTTATTGAATTCTTTTTCTCTGATTCTCTCTCTCTCTCCCTCTGACACACCGACACACACACACACACACACACACACACACAGAGAAATTGAACTAGGGATAATCCTTCCCCTAGGACTAGTAGTACTGAATTTATTTATTAATAACTAGCCTAGAGTTGCTTTTTTCCAGTAAATTCTCCCTTTCAGATCAGAAAAATCCTTCTGAACATCTTCAAGTTGAAGTATGGAGTATGAGTCATAATGGGTCTTTTCTCAGAAAAACATTGAAATAAACCTGTTTGTCTGACATTAAGGTGACTGACTTCAGCTTCACTCACCATATTGTATTCAGCATCATTCCCCAGACATAAAGGAATGTGTATTAGGCACCTTTCTGTAGCTGGAACAAAATACCCTAATATCCAGCACTTAAAGGAGAAAAGGTTTGTAGTTCATTTGAGCTCATTGTGTCAGGCCACGTTTGGCTGGCTCCCACACAGGAATATCTCAGTGGAAAGGCATAATGATGGAAAGCTGGTCATTCCATAGCAGCCAAGAAGCAGCAAAGATTACCAAGAGCCAGGAAGAGAGGAAGAGGCAGCAGACAAGATATGCCCCTCAAAGACACACCCCCTGTGTGTACCCCTCTCAATGGGCCCCGCTCCATAATAATCCTTTCAGCTGTGAATTCATCCTTGGATTAACCTATCAATAAGATTAGCACCCTCACACTGTAATCACCTTCAGAAAGCCCCAGCTCAGCACACATGGACTTTGGGGAGACACTATACATCTCTAAACCATTACAGAGGGTCACCAGCAGCAAATTAGCCTTGTTGAGACAAAGACTGCCACGCAGGCAGGAGTGTGGGCTTAGGCAGTCTGTTGGAGAGTTCTACTTCTGGCAAGAACTGGGTTGCCTGGTGATTTCACTTCTAATCTATTTCATTGATAACCAACACCGTCACCTCATTTGTAAATGGATAAAGATTCAACACTTAAAATTACTGGAAGTATTATTTCCAATCACCTGGAGAAGAAGTGTGTTTCTGTCCAAACTAATAGCAAAATTGCCACATTGCTCTTACATGCTATCTTATTTAGAGGTGAAAACACTGCTGCCAGTCAGAAGATTTAAAAAAAAAAAAAAATCAGTCTATTTTTTAGAAATTTTTAGATGGAGCCATTTGTAGTTTCGCCTCAACATAATATTCAAAAGTGGTTCATTACAGTCTTTAGGGGATTTTTTCACTTTCACTAATATCATGTGCTCTAGGAAAGTGCTATGTATTAGATTAAATATATTTTAAATTAGTTAAGTAATATGTATGAGGATCTTGCATGACATTATATGACATTCTTTGAAATAAGTATACACTTACATACTGGTACTTTTAGACTGGTAAGAATATAAAGCAAACAGAAAAGAAATACTGCTGAATTATGAAGTAATTTATTGAACTCTCAAGAGCCATGGAATTGCTGGGCAAAAAATCAATACCGTCTCATTGCCTCTCTGCCCAGCCTCATTCTATCAGAAATACTATCTTGTGTTGTAAATCTTTAATTTCCTTCTAATGGGGCAACAATCCCTGAAGGTTTGCAAAGTCTTTTAGATAAGTAATTCAAACTTGCTATTACATTTGGTTTATGAATATAAAAGAAATGAAATGCATGTCAGGGGCAAATGAAAGCCTGTTATTGAATCTGATATGACTTACACAGTACGTTGCAACCGGCCTTGTTATTCTTTCATGTTTATGTAATTTTTGTACAGTTGCAAAAACCTTCAAGATTACTTTTATTATCTGGTTTTCACAAGCGCACATAGGATAAGTTTGAGTAGCTTGCTTTAAAGGCGAGGAACAGAGAAATAAGGTGTTTTCCAGAGTAATCCAGCAAAGCGGCGTTGATCCAGATTGCAAATTCCCTGTCCCTTAGTCCCTGGCTCATTAGCCACCAAATCTCTGCGCTTCTCATTTCTTTGCATCCTCAGACACTTCTGACCCTCTGTTTATTTTAATGAGGCCCCTGAGGCCATCTTTTGCCGGGATTTTCAGGCTCCTTCCCTCCCCCACCCCCTTTCCTACCTCCTAGGAAACATTTCCTTTAAAGCCTAGGGGAAAGTTAATTTGCAGATACCCATTCCAAGTGGGCCTGCTGCTGCACTTCATGCTGATTTTCCCTAGATGATGTACTTTGATTTGTACAGAGATTCAACACATCTACTCTCCAAGGTGTGACATTATATTTGGAACTGAATTTCAGCATGTCCCTGGTGACCTATACCCACTTTGACTTGCTAATACATTATATTAAAGCCTTAACCAAGGGTAAAGTTTGGGGAAAATTAAATTAAAAAAAAAGAGAAAGACTTTTTGTCAAGAATCTAGGCTGTAAAACTGTCATTTTTCATAGTCCTGGGTATGATCTAGCACATGGGGCTGCCTGTAGAAATACCTTTTTCCTACACATTCAGTGCTGAGAATCTCTGAGCTTTATATCCTAAGCATTCTTCCCCTTCCCCCATCATCTTCTTCGGTATAGTATGGTAGATGCAAAAAGGAAGTTCTTTTCTAATGCTTCGCCCATCCTTGTTTTATTATTGTAGTTACTAAGATAGAGAGATACAGGTCTTTTTATGCAAAAATTAACTCAGTTGGCATTCATTATAAATTCCTTTGAGATACAAGCTGCATTTAAAAAAAAAATTCTTCAATCTTTGTAAGTTCTTATTACCTTAGTGTGTATTATTTGCTGGTGGAAATGATCAGTGCTCTGTCCAATCCAGAGAACTGTTCAATAAATCATAGTGCTTTATGAGCTTAGCACAAGACTCAGAAATCTTTTTCTCACACAGTAATCCTTTGCTAGCATAAGGGAATTGTAATACCACATGTTCTTTTAGTAATCTTCCAAAATATAGTAATCTTGCAAAATCTTGCCCTCTTTGTACGGCAATATTGGATGACACTCATCTATGTAAAATTATATCTATCAGGTTTTCAAAATACTTAGACCTTTTGCTAACTGAAAAATGCAATTATGTGGATAAAACTAGGAAGATAATTTAAAACTATGATTTCAGCTTTCTTCTCTAAAAGCAAATGGAATACTGTCTTCATGTTCTTATATTGGTAAGCAATGTCTAAGAGATAAGACTTCATCTTGGTGAAGATTAAGGTAGCATTCTATATCAAAATGCTGAATCCTACACTTCCTTGCACAGAATATGTGGGTAAAGCTGTGAGCTTTGGGCTAGAAAATGCCCAAAGTGGAGAACAACCTAGGATGTTGCGCTTGATTTTCTTCAAACCACTATGATAGTTCTATTTGTTATATTTTGATTAAAATTTTAGAATTTTGGCATAGAATGGTCAGATCCAGTAAGTTGCTAACTTTTGATTTATTTATTTAAAGGTCTATGTAAATATGAATGCTCTCTTATTCTAAATATTATACTCAGGTACTGAGTTAAAATGTTCCCATGATTTCTGATGAGCACATAAGAATAATTTACAGTAAAAATTAAAGTTACAGTAGTAGAAATAAAGGTGTTGTCATGGTAACACACTTTCACTAGATTTGAAATGAAAAGAAAATCATCCATTAGTGAAGTTTAAATAAGCTTAGTAGGTAATGGCCATAATGATAATTCCTGAGCATAGTGTTATTGAACAAAACCAGTTTCTTTCTTTACAATGGAATCTTCATTTTGCATTTATTAGTTTAATTTAGTAAATGGTACCCACTGGAAGAGTCATACAGTCATCTGTAGTTCATACATATAATCAACCCACTGAAGACAATTATGACCAGAGAACATATATGAGCTATTGAGGATAGGCTCAGAAATGGACTCTTGTGTTCTTTCTAGTATAATCATTTTTTGGACCACTTTACAGCTGTCTCTGGGAAACGTTCCTATACATTAGAGCCTTTGTGAACTGATTCATCAGTAATGTCCAGCATGACTTTGACTGGATATATTATTTAAAAACATGTGTGTTAGTTTATTGTGCCATTAGAATTATTTTATTGTATTTTGATACAAAGTATGATGTTACCACAAATCATGCTATGAAAATTTTAAGTAAGTTAACATCACTATATCCATAGTCTGTGTGTATGTGTATATATCTTTGTAGCAATTTGGATATATTCAAGAAAAAATTTGAAGCCAATAATCCCACACCTATAAACCCAGCACTTGGAGGGCTGAGGCAAGAGGATTGCTATGAATGTGAAGCCAGTCTGGACTACATAGTGAGTTCAAGGCCAGCCTGACAAACATAGAAAGACCCTGTCTCCAAAAGAAAAAAAAAGAGAGTACAGAAAAAATTTGACTCCAAAGTAGAAGTACTTTATCTCACAACTCTGGCAAATGTGTTAGACTCAAAGGGGTGATGTATTAGTCAGATTTTTGTGCCTAGGACCAAATATCTAAGAAAAACAACTTAAAATAGGAAAAATTTACTTCGGCTCATGGCTTCAGAGGGCCCAGTCTATGGTCAGCTGGATCCATTGGTGTGAAGCTGAGGTGAGGCAGAGACCACAGAAGAGTATGGCAAAGGAAAACCCGCTCAGCTCATGGCACCCAGGGAGCACAGCAAACAAGAGTCACAGGAAAAGGAGTCAGGGACTGCATATCATCCCCAAGCTGAGGATCTTCTGACCCATCTTCTTCCATTCAGTTTCCACAGTCTCCGACAGTGCAATCAAGTTATGATCTCACCAATGATCTCATCTAAATAACGAAGTTAGGGCTGTCATGATCAAATCATCTTTTATTTTGAAAGCCCAAGCTCTGAACATGTGAGACTTTGGGGTGACATTTTAGATCTAAACCTTAACAGGAAGCCAAACTTTTTGGATCTTTTGCAGAAAAAAGATGATTTTGACACAATCATCTCTAAATTTTATCAGTTTTCTTCACTGGTGTGTAGTTGGTTTTCTAAGCTTATTTTCAGGTCTCTGCTAGGAAAAAATGTATTTCAGAGGAAAATCAGTTACCTCTTTCTCAAAGAATCCATCACCATGCCATGAGGTACTATATTCTATTTTTTTCATTTATATTAAAGAGGCAATGAGAAAGGCATAATTTCTTTCAAAAGCATAGTGATCATTCATAAAATTGAATAATAATCAATGAAATGATAACCTAAGGCCTGGATAAGCCTAACATTAGCTCTGGAAAATGTCAGCTCTATCACTTGAAAAGGGCAAAACTGTCACTGGACCAAGCTGTTATTTTTCATTTTGTACAAAGGGCTTATCTTGAAATTCTTCAAAAAATTCATTTAATTCTTATTAAGAAGAGTATATTGAATTGTAAATGACATTAATAACAAACAGTGCTTGATAATGTTGGCTGTGTTATTCAGCCACATCACTCATGCATTTAACTCTTCTTCTGAGCATTTAAAAGGCTTCACCTTCTAATTTCCTCTTATCATCAAAATTCTAGCTAATGCTATTTACAAAGGGTCAGGAGGTTCCCTTTAATCACATGATACTCTCTTTTTGGCCCATGATTGGAAGTTCTAAATGAATGCTAGAGCCATATACAGTAGAAGAGTCTTTTGTTTTATTTTAAAAATTAAAAGAAGGAAAACATATTAACAAACAGACATCCATTTACAAAATAGCATAAGAGCAATGCAAACAAAAAAGAGTTACAGATAAAGTTGTAGGAAATTAACAACGGTTGTTGTATTACTTACTGATATCTTCAAAGTGGTTTCTCAGGAAAATAAATACAAACATACAAGATTGATCAAACAAATAATCATTAACTGTTTCTTTCTGTAGAGCAATAGATGACAGTAGTACAGCTATGTTAGCTATCCGGTACATACATATGTACATAATTTCCCCTCCTTTCCCTTCTTTTTTCCCACACCCCAGTTGCCCTTTACTTTTGAGCATTTTCCTTTTGTTTCACAATGTCTATCATACCTCCTCGTTTTTCTTCACTCTTTCAGGTCTTACACTAGTGAGACAATACGATGCTTACACATGCAGGTCTGATTTATTTCACTTATGAGTATGGGCTCTAGTTGTGACCATTTACTTATAAAGGCCTCGAGTTTATCCTTCTTTATAGCCAAGTAATATTCCACTATACAAAAGTACCACAATTTTTTAATCCCATCCTCCATGGATGGATATTTGGGTTGCTTTCACAATTTAGCAACTACAAATTGCACTGCTATGAACATGGGTGCACATATAGCACTGTGATATGCTGTTTTCAGATCTTCTGGGACAAGAGTCTTATAAACAGTTATAGATCTAGTGTACACTAGTATTTATATATATATATAATCATTATTCAGTTTAGTAGGTGTAAAGTTGTGGGAGAAAATGCACATTTCCTATTGAATATTCTTCATAAAGGACACCTACAGCCTCTTTCTCTGTGTTGAGCTCCACATGAACAATTACACAACTTTTATAATGTAATCACTGAACATAATAGTTGTATTTGACTATACCTTAAGAATAAGGTTTGAAAGGGCAGATGCTATTATATACTTTTCTCTAGGCTAGTTCTAAGTTTTATAATTCAACCACATTCTTTGAGAACCACTTGTAGCAGAGAAAAATTTATTCTGGCATCAAAGGTCACAGGAAGGAGTTAACTGGGAAAAGTACCCCCTTCCCCACCTCTCAGTGGAAGGTAGTATTAGAAAATGAGTGGGTGTGGTTGTGATTGCATCTGCCATTTTGATCACACTCTTGGGTCTTCCTGTCTCATCTCTGTGCATAGCACTTTCAGAAGGACCTGGAGATAACAGGACCCCAGTTTTTGCATCTTTCAGTCCAATGGATTTTTCAGAGTCTCAACACTACTCTTTTGTCTAGCAGAAGACAAAACTACATTTGATAATTCAATGATCACTTTTAAAGGATTGAAAAAAATTCCCTAAAATGTGGCCAACATGTAAACACAGATTGTTTAAATAACCTCTTTTACCTCTTCCCTCACATCAGAAAGTTAGACTTCTAATGTATCTCATTCGTGCCTCGACCTGATTTATGTCCCTGAGCTAAGAGTTCTGAGTGGCATCAATCCATAGCATCTGAAAGCCTTTGCCAAGGACATGTCAGAACACCCTTAGAAAACAAGTCACTCCATGAATTCTAAACTTACACAACATCAGTGACCTCACAGTTAAAACATGTCTTAATGATCCAATGGCAGAAAGTGTTCATTGAACGCATAGGATATTTCTCATTGCTATCAATAGGTGTTTACTAGCACTTTTGAGCCATTTCTAAACCCATAGCCCCACAGTGTTTTCAGTCTAATCTACAAAAGTAATAGATGCCTGAAAGATTTTCTGTTCCAAGGTGGGGAGTACTTAGAAGCTATATTTGAACAGGTATCTCAATACCATTTTATGCCGCAGTAGCTGCAGCTGGAGGATGGAGTGAGATGGTGACAGTGGTCATGTCCTATGTTGGCTAAAAAAGGCTCAAGCCTTGTCATTTCTCCAGAACTTCCCAGGCAGGTACCTGGAGAATGGAACAGCAGCAGTAGACACAGTAAAGGCAGTTAAGTGCAAGCTCATTTTGGACATACTACAAAAGACAGACATTTGAGATATATTCAACTCCTTTTAAAGGCATGTAAATTATTTTTACTGCAAACTACAGAAACAAAGGAAAAGAACATTGCTAGCTTAAGAGCTAAGCCTAGTTCTTCCTGTTATCTTAGAAATGCTTCCCTTTCAGAAGTATCCACTCTGTGTACAGGAGATACAGAAGGCGAGCACAGCAAAGAGGAACACAAACCATGGCACCAAACCGTTCCAGTTTCAGCTCTGACATACACATATCTATATCCTTGATGTAGCTTTCTTACCCAGTGAGTGGAAATTCAAACCTAACACATAATTTTAAGAAAAATGGATATGAAACACTTAGTACAGGTTATTCCTCATAGTATATCTTCAATACTTAGTAGCAAATATGATTATGATAATGATTGTAGCTCCTGGCAAATGCTTCTCCTTAGTCCTGTTTTAAGGAGCACAGTAGATAGACTTTGTTGGGAAAGAGGGACTTGGAAGTTCAGGAACTTTTCTCACTATTACTCTGAATGCAATGGTTTTTTGAGTAAGGAATACTGCTAATGAATTTCATGACCTCAACTAGGACACTTTGGAGAGTGAAATGCGGTGTTCATCCAAAGGGGACTGACTCCAGGGCAGCAGACATATACACCTGGATTCTTCCAGGAAAATTGAGAGTTCAGTCACTCTAATGTAGGACTTTTCAAGAAGTTGAGTTCTTTAACTTCCTTTCTGTTTCAAAGTCAAAAGCATAACTCGGAAGAAAGGTACAAGTTTTCTTCAAAATCTTATAACTAAAGATGAATAGGAGAGGATTACCTCTGCTCTTTTATCTAAAACTTTGGATTTTGAAAAATGAGCCACAGGACTAGGGATGCAGTTCAGTAGTACAGTGTGTGCATAGCATGCGCCAACATGTTGAGTTTAGTCCTTAGCACTACACACACACACACACACTCCAGAAACAAAGCATTACTGCTGCTTTTATATGTCCACATCGAAACACTGACTGGGTTATCAGGATGCCTGGGGACACTGACCTGCTTGCAGCTGATTTTCATAGTCTGGGTCCCAGTTGCATAACCTGCACAATCAGGGAGATGCTTCTAGGAAGCTCTGAAGTCTCTAAGAGTTTGGAATTGTTTCATACTTCCTGGGGTAGTGTTATGTAATGATTTCAATAGTATTGTCTTCTCTAAACTCAGACCTCACAACTTTTTGAGAATAGAGTTTAATTGACGTTGAAACACACAACTCCTGAAAGCACAATGAAGAATGAATGGTAATCTTATTTATTTTTCTTGGGAGTTTTCTGTGTCTTAGACACCAATATATTATTTAAGCCCCACAGCAAACCTTTGTGGTAGGTATTATCTTCATTTCTAAAGAGGGGCCAGATGAGTGAGACACTAAATAATTAATCAAGATCTTTCAACAAATAAACAGAATTGTGGCTAAACATGGAGAGTGTGACTTTGATAGCTGTATTCTTAACTGTGTCATTAAACATAGCCAAATATTCTTAAGAAAAGTCAGAGGTTTTTAAATTTCTTCCACCAGATTGCAGAAAAATAGAACTTATTTGGATCTTAGAAGGTGAAGGAGTCATTCCCATGGGCCACACCCTCTAAGTGCTCTTTTGTGACCGAGGTTAACCAGAGCAAGCCTTTAATCAAGTAGGAGCAACAACCAGCAAATCCTCTGGAAAATGTTCAGTTTCCATTGTGCAACTGGAGAGACTTGGAATATAAAAATTATTCACATTCCTCTCTGGCAACTCACTCCAATATCTCGCCAACAGGCAGTAAACTGTAGTATATGATCAAATTTTTAACTGGCATGACATTTTCCACACAGCTTCTTAGCAGCTATTATTTTACAACTCATTGAAGGCCTCTGATAGTTACTTTGCCAAAGACCAAAAGATAGTTTCTCATGAACACACATTTTATCCTATAGAAAGAAACTCAAGGAAGCTATAGCACTTACGCTAACCCACATAATTTTTTTTTCTGGGAAATAACTAAGCAAAACAAGTGAAACTGATTTGAATTATGTTGCCGCAAAAGATTTATACGAAATCTACAGAAGATGATAATAGGTTTCCAGTTTTGATTCTCACAGAGTCAATTTTATTAAAAAGTGAAAAAAGTATATTCATTAAATATCAGCCACTGAACTCTGTTTTCAGATGGCTTGAAACACTAATTTGATTTGCTGCAAATCAAAGTGTTTTTTAAATTTGCTAACTTCAACTTTTAAACAAATTCGTAGTTATGTTTTCATTTGCTCATTGATTCATTCATTATATTCAGGTAACTTTTTTGGGTGTTTACTGTCTTCTTTCCACAATTCCCTTTGATCATTTTTTTAGCAAGTTCTCATGTGTGTTTGAATAAATTTGTGTTGCATTATGTTTATGCATTTCACCCTCCTTTGATCTCTATATTTGGGCACTCAGTATGAAATAAACAGTGTCTCATTTTTCCTTCAGGGTTTCTTAAACTATGGACTTAGAATCACTTTTTCCACAGACACTATTTTCCTAAGTATTACTATCATTTGAATATGGGTTGGTCCTACCAAAACTCTTGTTGAAAGTTGATTGCCATAGCAGAGGAATTACGAGATGGAGCCCTTAAGAGGTAATTAGGTCATAGGGACTCCACCTTGGTGAAGAGATTAAATACTTCTTTGGGGAATATAGTAGCTCCATTGAGAGCAGGTTGTTATGAAATGAGCCTAGTACCTTTCTTTGTTCTCTCTGTTTTTCCCACAAACATGTGCTTCTTCTCATCCACATACTTCCCCTTTCTGCTTCCCACCATGCCATGGCAAAGCACGAGACCCTCATCACAAGTTCAGCAAATAGGGATGCCAGGATCTCAGACTCTTTTCTTCAGAATCAGAAGACAAAATAAAATAAAACTCTTGCTTTTGTAAATTACCCAACCTTGGATCTTTTGTCATAGCAACAGAGAATGGACTAAGACAAATATAGCAGCAGCTCATTTATTTAAAATATGTAGGACAAGGAACTATTTAGATGTGCAGAAGTTTTATTAGAATTGTATTTCTACAATAATTCATATTGTAGATTTTGTCAAACTTATTTGCATTGTTGTCCCAGACTCTATATCTAAGTGTGTTCCTGTGATCTTACTCTCCAAAACTTAGACAATGATAGGTCAATAGGGACAATGAGACAGCAAAAATAAACTAATTAAATAAAATGTTAAAAAATGTCAATTTCATATGCACATAATTCTCATGCAAGTATAGTGTTTTCAAAATGCAAAGATTAAGATCCAAAAGTATTTCCATGGTAACAGAAGGATGCGGACACCAACCAGAAGTGCACACCACACAGAGTGTTTACAATACATCATCACATAGCATCACACTAAGTCTCCAAAGACTTTTGCCCTTAGATGTTTGTGAAGATCACATGTTTCTCAAGTGCTCTGTGAGGGGGAACTGCTTTTCTTTCCCTAAACTCAAAGATTTCTTGAATTTGATTTCTTGGATTGACTACCCAAGGTGTTAATCAGCTTCTGAGTTCATCAGTTATTTGTGAATCAGACATTTTTCTTAGGTGCTGGAAATCAAGTAATGAACAAGACCAAAAACTTCCCCATCTTTATACAGTCTAAGGGGAAGAAGAAGAAAGGCACAAGAAATAGATGAAGAAATAAGCTACAGCCAGATGATGATACATGCTACAAAGCAAAGGAAAGGATAGTGTGATGAAAAGTTGAAGAGTAAAGAGCAGGGGCCTCTTTGAGACAAACTGGTTCAAGACGAGTCTGAAGAACCCTTAGAGCGGAGCTCAGTCAAGACAATGCTTGCACAAAGACCATGTGGGGTGGGGGAGCAGAAATTCCAAGGTCTGTATTATCTGCTGCATGCCAGGGCCATCCTAGAGATGGAAAATTTAGGACTGCACAAGAATACCCATAATCTTTGCCCTGCTGAGGTTTACTACCTGTAAGAACTAAAGTCCCTGTCTCTAAGGAACTCTAGAATGGTTGAAAAAACAAGCATGTAGGCAAGTAATTGCAGCATAACCAAGTTCTCCATGTAGGTACCACCACTGGTAGAAAGAAGAGAATGATTCAGTATCCCTGGGCAGAACAATGGGTAGAGGAGGCTTCCTCCAGGAAGTTGCCTGTCAGCCCCCCAGGGAAATTAGTAACCAAACTAAATCCTTATCATGAATTTCCCAATTACTTATCTAGGGTTGTTTGTTTGCTTTGTATTTTTCTCCCAGTGGGCTACAGAAACCAAGATAGAAAAATGGAGACTAAGAGAATATTCCCTGGGGAAAGCCAAGAAAGCATTCACACAATTTTAAAGATGCCATAGCTAATACCTATCGAATCAAATTGTACTTCTAAGCTGAACTCTTTAATAAATTCTAACATCATATCTAAGGCTCTTGTAGAAAATATCAATCAGAAGATGTAGTTATCCGGTCCAGTCCAAGATCCAAAAATCTTTTTCCCTAAAACACTAATTTGTACCTGTGTTTATTTTTTTTCCTCTTCTGAATGCAAAAAGATTGCCCACAGTTTTCTAAAGCTATTTTACAATCTATTTTCACTTACATACCAAGAAAGATACTCCCCTTTCTGAGTGCTTCTGCCTACTTCTTTTCCCCTGAGAAACCCACAAGAGTCAGTGGTTTTGTTTCCTGGATACTACAGTCATCTTGATTTGTATGCACTGGGCCCGGTGTGTGGTGCCTGAATCTCTGAACAATCTTCACCACTTTTTTCACCTTAAATTGCAGTCACCTCTTGGAAACAAATGAACTTTCCCCCAAACTCTGTAATTAGAATATAAATGTAATATTCAAATAGACTTTAATTAGGATATAAATAACCTCTAATGGCTCATGCATATGAGGGTATTAATGGGTTATGAATCACTAAGAAAAATAGCATGGATGGTAGTTCCTTCCCTTTCTGCTTCCCCTCCAGCCTGGCTATTTCATTCAGTGTTTTCGCTGGAAATATACCACCCTTCCTCCTCTAACTCAGCAGGAGAGAACAAGAGTCGCAACCATTTAACACTGCACTTGGCAGACGGCTTTGTTATTTTTAAAGTACTATCAATCTAATTTTGTCCGTGACTTGTGAGTCTCTTCAGACAGTAAGTCCTGTAGGTTTATGAATATCCCTGTTCAGAACAATGATCGGAGAAAGCCTCTTAAGGCACAGGGCTGCTTGGGACAGATCTCCACCTCCGATTAAGAAGATAAGGGTGGGAAACCAATTCCCCTTTTTTGTTGGAAAGAAACTTTTCTTTCTCCATTTTTGTTTGAGTGCCAACTCTTTTCCTGCAAAGAGGCTAGACACTTGTTTGTCTCATTGAATTTTTTTTCAGGGGGATACTGGGAATCAAACACAGGACCTCATGCTTGCCAGGCAGGCGCTGTACCATTGAGCTAAATCCCTGGCCTGTCTTTGTGAATTTTCAGAAAAGCCTTAAAATACTGATTGTTATTACCATGTTTATTACCATGATTACCATATCATGTAAAGATAAAGAAAAGGGATTGCAGAAAACTGAGTAGCTCAATTTTATAACTTTTGTTAGCAAAAACTGCTTTGTTCCAGACAAGCTACTAGGAATGTGCTATTTTTCCACATGATGCTACAAAGAAGAAAAAGAAATACTGAATGTAGGAGTTAATTTCAAGATCGACTACATAGCAATAATAGATAAGACTGTTATCTACCAGTTATAATACCCAGTCCAGACTCTGCTCTTTGAAAACAGCAATTTGTCTTTTTCATCTTTGCGCTTTCCCTTCTCTCCTTTTTCATTATTGCATGGGAAAATTCATAAAACACAGAGTACTCACCAGAGAGCAGCTGGGAGGATGACTGAATCAGTGACTTAATGAAGGTTGTTGGGACAGTCTTTTGATGCTTACACAGGAGAGAAGAGGAATCGTCTGGAAGGTAGCAGTTAAGCATTGTGAATAAAGTTAGTGTATAAAAAAACCAAACACGTGGACTGAACAAATGTGAAGGGAGGGTGGTGTGATGAGCAGTACACGGAAAAGTTTGCAGACAATGGCTTATTCCAGAAAGATGAGAGAGAGGTTTGATGAGAGATAGAGGGAATCTGAACAGAATCTTCGGCCTGGTGTGAGCTCCTGCCAGTGGAGTCCTTGTAGAGTAGGAGACTGCTTCTAGTCAGGCTTCTAAAAGGACTCATGTGCTTCTGGAGCTGCAGATACCTGGAGGAGGCTCTTATTTAAGTCTTTCAAACACGTTCCATTTTTACAAGTGCATCAGCTGAAGCTCAGAGACCTTAAATAATCTGTCCTGAGTCCCACAGGCCGACTCCAGCATCCCCAGGGGTGGATGGTGGTGGGGGTTATAGGACCCCGGGAGACTACTCTGGGAACAAACTGTTAGTCCATTTCAGTCCCAACCCCTATGGCAGAGCTACAAAAGCCATGCCCGCTTCCCTGACAGACATCCTGCTCTAACCTAATCCACAAATGTCAACCCTTCCTGAAAATGCCTTGCCCACTCAAACAAAGCCTCCCATGAGCACCGCACCGAAGTCAAAATTTTTGAGCCGTCCCTAACGGTCCTGCCCCTCTGCCTCTATATAAACTCAGCCCCCATGCCTTGCAGCGTCGTCTCTATCCTTAGGGACTTGCCCACCACTTCTGCACCCATAAAACTTCCTTCTTTGTTGCTGTGTCCACTGACCTTACACATATCAGCAAAGCTTTCTACTTGTTTCAGGGCAAATAAAGCTGAGATGAAGGAAAACCAGGTGTGGACTGAGGTAATAGGTCGGGATACTTGCACACATGAACACGGTTATCACAGAGAATAAGTATTTAGCGTTAGGCAGCTGCCTAGTCTTTGGCTGACGAAGAGTCCTAAAACTTTCCTTCTATGTATGTATGCGTGTGTGCACATAATACCTATTGCTCGATATTCTTTTGAATGTCCATAAAGTGAATTTGGCACTTTAAATAGTACACACATGAATACACACACCAAAGACATAATTCTATACACAGACATCCATACCATATATACCCACACTGCTGGTAGTTACCAGAGCCTGAGAGAATACTGAGATTTGCTGATTTTGTCTGCAAACCTCCAGAACAAATGTTTTCCAAGTAAGGATGATCGTCAAAACTTGTCCTTGGTTTCACATGACCATGTTCTAGCCAAGGCTGACTGGACAGGTGGACGGGGATGGGCACCTGGCACCGAGAGCCGAGGCTACTTACAATGTGGTTCAAAATAAAGACAGGGCTGAGTGAATCAGACCTTGTCTCTTGGGAATGTGAGTCAAGAAATATTCACTTGAAATTAATTTATTTGTGAAGTGCAAGAAAAAAATCATTTTCTCCAAGAAGTTCTCTCTCAAGAACTCTGTTGTATGTGTAACAGCTACCCCAGCATGGCCTTTGAGTGTCAGTTCATTACTTCTGGCTGAGGAGGAGGTCCCCAATCTGCCTCAGACTTGGTTTAAAAAGTCAATGAGTAGCTTACTCCTCAATCTTTTCTCCACTTACCCAATTTTCCTAATACAAGCCATCCATTTGTTTGTACTGTCTTGCTTCCTCCCAACACAGTCTAGTTTTCTGTCTAGCATAAGTAGATGGAGAGATGGATAAAAGACTCAAAGATCAGTTCAGCCACCACCTAGGGCTGCAGAAAGGAGACATGTGGCCACTCCTTCACATTCTCCTCATAGATCGGGGATTTGTAATACCTCTTAGCTTCAGTCTTGAGTATTTAGCTGATATTCTGAAACTCTAAGGAAATTCTCAACTAGAAACCTTGGACATAAGCATGGGAACTGAACCTGTAGGTTTAGAAGCTGGCACAGTGATAGGACACCATGCAAAATGAGGATTTGAAGGAGGATTAAAGGTTAAAAACTGAGCTTTGAGCACACATAGTACAGGACTCAGTCCTGGTCTGGATATTTTCTAGGTGTGTGACTTGGGAAAAGATTAATACCTTTCTATCTTCAATTTCTTCATCTCTCACAGGGGGAAAATAATAATAATATGTTGTCATTGGGTTGTTGTTGGAATGAGATCAGATCATTATCACAGAGCATTTAGTACCATGCCTGGTGCATAGTAAGTGTTCAATAAATGTCAAGTACTGCAGGTGAGCCAAAAGACATGTACTAGAGGCAAGAGCCCTGGCAGGGGTGTGAGTACTGCTCCATGCTCAGATGGACAGGGAAGCTATCAGTATTTAGTAGAGAAGAGACAAAGAAAAATAAAAATGCAATAAAAGAAGGAGGAAGGGGAGAGAGAAGAGAGAAAGCCGTCACCAGGCTATAAAACAAAGAAAAGTCATTTCTGAGAGTTCATGGCTGATAGCTTTCTAGTTTCAGCTGCTCTTTCATTTCAACCTTGCAAACAGCTATACAAAACAAAACAAAAATGTACTACCAACTACTTGTGGCAACTTGAGTGGGTCTCTGTTCATTAAAAAAAAAAAGTGTAACTCAATAGGTGTGCCTTCTGGAATGCTCTACTCCCTCCAAGGAAGTGGGCAATCATTTTCTGACTCACTTATATCTACTAGAAGCACCCAGAACTCTGGGCACCTCCTCATCCAGATGCTTGAAGTATTCTTGAGATCAAATGGAAAACAAGTCTTCTGAGAAAATTAGAAGGAATCTTTGCTTCCTTAACAAAAGGTCATTATAAGATACCAATTGTACCTGTAATGCTGCCTGAGTAATTGGCCATCACGTTATTTCAGAGAATGCATATTGTTCATTGTTGTCTATCCTGTTTTACAGCAGCTCAAATACAGGTTTTCTAGAAATAATGATATAAAGCATGATCTAAATACGCAGTGAATGTTTAAATAAAACTTTATTATACTAAAGGACACGTTGCTATCAACCCCTCTCAAAATGCTCTCCCTTCCTTCAAACACACTTAACCCATTGTTTTCGCTCTTTCTGAAGCAGTTCTAGAAGTCCTCTCTTGTGTGAGTGTTTTTATGGGGTGTGAAGTAAAAAATGATGAATGGTGCTGCCAGGTACCATCCAACAAAAAGGGAGACTAATAAAAATATTAAGGGGTGTCCTCATCTACCTTAGTCCCTAGATCTGGTAATAGGTGACTTCTGGCTTTTCCCTCGGGTAAAAATCACCATGAAAGGTAAACATTTTGAATCAGTTCAGGACATTGAGGCAGCCAGGATAGGGCAACTAGAGATACAAAAGAGAGAACTTTCAAAACTGGTTCAGAAAATGGCAAGAACAATAGGGTAAGCATGTCTGAAGCAAGGGAGACTATTTTGAAGTGGGTGAATGACAATACGTCTGTTACTGTAATTTTTAAAAATTTAAACATTTATCTTATTTTTCAGTCACACCTTGCACTCAGCTGTTCAGACTGATCCATAGTTGTGTGTATGAGACATTTGCATTTAGATCATTAAGAAAATGAAACTTTTAAGTAAGAAATAATAAGTGGAAATACTTGGAAATTTTCTTTCTGGACAAACTCTTGCCAGGACTTTACTACAAATATCTTTTTATTAATTATTTGCAGTAGAATACTTACAAAAATGGATGCAACAATCTCGTACCTTTGTCATTTCCTCACTAAAAGGTGCAGTCTACCTCCCTTCCCCTTGACTCTTTGCTGGCATTGTGATTTTTGAGTATATTGTACAATAAATGTGGCAGGGATGAACATGGAAGATCTGTGAGTGTCTGCCAGCTATGATCTTTGCAGCCCTGAGACTGCTGTGTTCAGAAGCCCTATATAGTCTCCTCGAGGTCTTAAGACCACAGGAAGGCAAAGGCCTACTGAGAGATAGAAGCAGTTGCCAGCGACTAAATTAATCTTGGATATCCACATGCAGCCATGTCACTTATAGACTGATTATACAGGTGACCTAGGTAAGACCTGAAGCAGAAGAATCACCTAGCTGAGCTCAGTCAAAACAGTCGGCCCGCGAAGTGCAAGCAAACAAATAGTATCTTTAAATTACAAAACTGAAGCACATTTTGTGGAGGTAGAAATGGATAATTGGCCTAAGGATATCTCACTTTCCTCATGGCCAGCAAGTATTTTTTAGGTAGTGGGATAGAGACAGAACCTACTTGTATAACAACTCCAGTAATAGAACTGGAGAAGCTTCAATGTCAGGGAGTTATCTTGTTATCAAGGAAAAATATTTTATTGTTTGGCAACAGGGGGAGCAGAGGTTGGCCTTCAGTTCTGTCTCCCACCGCTGAAAGCAAAAGGTATTTCAGTGGGTGGCAGTCCTCGCTCTTGGGGCTGTGTTTGATGTTTGCAAAACCCTGCTCACAAAAGTGCCTGTGGGGGCTAGCTCCATCTTAAACCCAGTTTCACATACAATGGGTCTTATTTGCATGCAGCAACACCACGGAGGGGTTTTCCCTTTTGTTTCCCTTCTGCCAACTATCGCAACTAATTGAGAATTCTGTGACTTTTCCAACTGGAGGAAATTACACAGAACAAACATCTGAGTAATAAAGGACACCAGCTGTTGTCAGAGAGATCGTAATGATGTTTTAAATAGACCAAAAGCTATCAAAGCAAATGTATAATTGGATAATCCAGTAAAGTCCAAGTGTAAGAATAAAATCTCATGTGATGAGTCTGTACATTCAAACAGAGAATGTCCCAACTGCACATTCTGGACTGCCAGCTGGGTCCTGTTCTCTGTCATTGAGTAAGTACAACAGAATACATCTAGTTCCTATCCAACTCATTTTCTCCTTTGCCGAGAAAAATAATCTCCACGCTATTCATATACAAACTTAAAATGCAAAATGGTGAGAGAAATATCCGAATGCTCTTTCTTTTTGGTATCAATCAATTGTCTCCCTAGAGGGAAAAATATTCTGCCCCATGGTATAAGCACTAGATAGAGAAGAGTATACTAAGCACTCATGGATTTAGTAGAAAGGAATCAGAGGATTCCAGGAAATTCTGCAAACTCCCACGTATCTTGGCAATGGTCTGCTCAGCACCTGCCTTGGCTCCAAAGGACCTGAGCCGTAGGAAAAGTCAGGAGCTATTTTCTCCAGAGCTAACACTGTTTATTGGTTAGTTTATGTTGTCACACAAAGGATTTTGCTATTGCAATGGCGATAAGACACTGACATCAAGGCCATCATTTTGCAATTTGTGATTTTTGAAATCACATAAAGCCTAATTTTAAAAAGCATTATATTTCAGGCAACTGTAATTATTCCATCAGTCTGGCCAAAGGGTGGGAGGGGTGTTAAAATACTAAATGTTCACAGAATTTAAAACAATGAAATGTTAAGCGCAAGTGCTTTTAAAAACCAAAGAATATAATATAATATTTTATTTGTTGATTTAAAAAGGCTCTGAAAGAGTAGTATTTCATGAGCAAGTGAAAAATTGGTAAGAAAATTAATGACATGTAAGAAAGTACTTCATACATGGTAGGTTTTCATTTTGTATTTAATACGTATGGAAAGTCTGTCGACCACCTAAGATAGAAAATTAAAAATTTAGAGTAAAATTTAGTTTTAAGAATGTTTTTCTTCTCTTACAAAAATTTAACTTAAAATATATTTGCATTTCACAGATGTTGGACCAAACCCTTCCAGCTTTGATGTCTTTAGTTATATGAGGAATCTTGTTTATACCTCCTTAGAAAGATTCATGCAAAAGTATTTGTTTTTTTTGGAAGAAAGATAGAATCACACAGAAATTCAAAATATTTTTTTATCTACAGCACATGGGACTAAAAAAATTACCTAAAAATATTCATCTCAAGTGTTCATGGGGTACAGCATCATAATTTGATACATGTATACAATGTGTAATAATTGAATCAGAATAATTAACCTTTCCACCTCCTCAAACATTTAAAGTTTTATGGACTTATTTTCTATTTATTTAGAAATATATCATAAATTGTTGTAGCCTATAGCCACCCTACTGTGTTCCAGAATACTAGAATAAATTCTTGCTGTCTAAGCACATTTTAGTAGTGTTACCTATCCTCTCTTGTAACCCCTGCCTTAACCTTCCCAAACTATGATTTTATACCAATAATGACAGTTTCACCAATTGGAATCTATCTTGACAGCCCTTGATTAACAAGTCTGAAATACTTAGGCTGTTGAAAACCTGTGTCACAATGCCATTATATACTCAAGGTGCTATAAGGGGGAAAGACCAAGCAAAGGTTTGGGTGCCACAGAATTCAACTTTAGCGTTTGACAAAATGATTCAAATATTTTTCTTCTGACATATTTGGCAAATATCTAATGTTTCCCTCCATTACTTCCATTTGTATTTATATTGTATTGCTGATTTAATCAGGTACTCAGTGACATATTCTTCTTTAGAGGTCTCGTGTATCATGTAGAGTGATGATAACTGTTGCATGACACTTAAGATTTAAGATATAGTTTCATCTGCTGTGTACCCTTAAAGAAATAAAATGAGAAAGAGCTACCATTTATTAAAGACTTACTCTGCACTAGGACCCTACAAAGTACTTCATAAACTGAGTTTTGGTTTAATCTGTGCAACAGCTCCACTAGGTAGATAATCTTTACCATATTTTCAAATGTGGAAACTGAGTCTTGGAGACATTGATTTTCCAAGACTCATTATTTGGATGAGCGAAGACAAGCTCATGAAGCCATGTCTTGTAGAACTCCGAGCCTATCTTCTCACATCCTACAGTGGATTCTAGAGTCAATAGATCTGGGGTCGCATCTCAGTTGTGCCACCTACCAGCTGTGAAGACTTGGAAAGTTACTTAACTTTGTTTCCAGTTTATTCAAAAAGAATACCACTTAGTTCAGAATATTTGAAGGATTATATGATAAGACAACATGGGAAGATTTCCCATTAACTAGTCTAAGTAAAAATTAATTCCTTCACTTCATTGCTTGCCTGAATTTCAGTTTGTGTATAAAAGATGTGTGGGCATATGTGTGTGTGAGTGTGTGTGTAGTGTGTGTGAATGTGTGTGTTAGCCAAGAGTGTGTAAGCTTTCTGTCACTGTGACAAAATACCTGACATAAACAACTTAAAGGAGGAATGATTTTTTTGGCACATGGTTGCAGAGGTTTCAGTCCATGGCCATTTGGCTTCATTGCTTTTGGGTCTGTGGCGAAGCAGAGACTTCAGGGTGGAAGGGCATGGCAGGGGTAAGCAGCTCATGTGGCAGCAAGGGAGCAAATAGTGCAAGAAAACCTGAGAGGAAGAGCCCAGGAAGCAGATTTAGTCCCAAAGGCCACGCCCCCACAATCCACTCCCTTCACACAGATCCCTTCTTCTGTTTCCATCACCTCCCAATAATACCATTAAATATGATCTCACCAATGGCCTAATCTATTAAAGTAAGAATCTCATGACACAATCATTTCTCCAAAGCCCCTCAAGACTTCCATACCATGAGCATTTTGAGGGACATATCACATCCTAACCATAGCAAGGGGCCTGCAACATTAAAGAACAGCTTTAGTTTTTTTCAATTTATAAGTAAGGAAACTAAGACCTGAAGCAAAAGCTTACCCCAAATCCCACCTAGTTAGTGGGTTGTCCACAGCAATAGTTTGTGTTTTATTATTGGAATGAAACTTGGATATAGTTTGTTCAAATTATCTAGAATCTAGGTAATCCAATCTATATTCTAGATAATTAGCAAAATTGTGGTGATTGTATTTTATTTGATTTGTGGTTTTAACCTGGATTGCTTAGCACATATTTTTATTGCATACTTACCACTCTGTGAAAGTTCCTTTATAGTTGTTGCCTGAAAATTATTATTGTTGGCCTGAAATGTACTTCTGTTGACTTCTTGCAGCTTCTGTTTCTCATCTTTAAGGCTGAACTCAAATACAATGTCTCTGAGAGGCGTTGGCTGGCAGTCTTCCACTCTGCATATCCAAGTTATTTTCCATCATGTCATCTTCTGCATTTCATTAGAGGAACTTAACATAATTTTAATTATCATGCTTATAATTTACTTGTTTATTATTTCTCTGGCTATATCAGAATGTAAATATCATGAAGCAATCTTGTCAGCATTTGTTCACTGCATTATACATAGCCCTAATCTAGAGGCTGACGTGTAATAATATTGATTTAATGAATATCTTGCTCCATGTATCCATCCATCTAACCATCCACACGTCCATCTGTCCATCATTCATTCTTCCATCCTTTACCTTTCCTCAAAAGACTTCAAAACACTCTGAAATACAGATGAAAGTTTGGTAATGGAGTTTTAAATGAAGAAAAAATTGACCTTGGTAGTCAGGATAAAGAAATAAGTGAAATCTATGTCACAAGCACATAGGAAGTGAAACCAGCATATTCACCTGCCAGGAGTGGCTTTGACATTAAAATACTTAATTGGAAGAAATAAAAAATAAAAACTTAAAGCTAAAGCTCTTTAAAGAGAGTATTAATAGTCATTATGAAATATAGCTGAAGTTTTATTCTTAGCACAGTATTTTTCATTCCTTTGTAACATTTTATTGGGGAAATTTCATGTTCCTTTTTTTTCTGGTTCATAGTCATTTGATTCAGAAATTCACACACAAAAAATTGCAGCCTCAGCTGCTTCTTACTGAGGTGGAAATCTGACCAGCGGTCTCTCTCTCACTTGTCAGTAGGCATTTCCTAGTTGGCTGTACACCTGAATATGAGAAAAGTCCAGTTTTCAAAAACTTCCCTCTTAATGTCATAAACTCTTTTGCTTGTTACCTTAGAGGACTCAGAATGTTGCATTCATAAATTTTACTCTAAAGAAAAACTTATGTAAAACTAAAATTTAGTAATAGTTGCTGCATAGGTTAAAACAGGAGAAGGATTGTCACAGACAGGGTCCTGCTGTGGTGTGAATATATCCATCATTCCAAAATTCCTGTATTGGAGCTTAGCTCCCAAGGAGGTGGTTCTAAGAGCTGGGCATATTTGGGGAGGTGATTGGGCTATGGGTGTTTTGTCTTCAGGAATGGTGTGCTTCCTTATAAAAAGAGTAGAGTGGGTCTTAAAATCTCCTTTATGGACTTCTGTCACGTGATAGCACAATGATAGCTCCTTCCAGAGGGGGTGTCTTAGAAACAGGGAGCACCCGCACCAGGCACTGACCCAGCCGGCGCCTTGACTTTCAACTTCCGAGCTCCTAGATCTTCCTGCCATTAAATAATGTCCTGTTTATAAGTCATTTGGCTAAGACAAGGTGAATCATACCAAAACACTTAGGTATACATTTAACCGAAGTAATATAAGACATTTGCAGTGAAAACTAAGCATTGCTAAAATTAAAGGTGTAAATATAGATAGATATTCCATGTTCATAGATTAGGATGCTTAATATTGTTAAGCACATTGACACTGACTGTTATGTTTGTGTCTGGGTGTCCCCCCAAAGCCTCATGCGGCCATGGGGCAGGCTTCTAGAGTTTGACTGATTGTGGGTGTGAGAGCTACACCCGCCCTGGGGTGGATAGTTTGCATATGTAAGGGAGAGGAAGAGGCTGATTGCAGCCATTCCTCCCTTTTGTGCTTGTTGCTTTTGCTGTGTTCTGCTGCCATGAGCTGTAGCCCTCTGCCATGTGCCACTCTGCCTTGTAACCTGCCAAGTATGGACTGAAACCTCCACAAAATGTAAGCAAAATAAACCTTTCCTTCCTTAATTTTGGGCATCAAGTATTTTGTCCCAGCAATGACAGAAAAGTAACCAAGACACTGACAATGTGCTTCAAGTTCACATGCAGATTTAATGTAATTTGTTTCAAAACTTGAGCTTCTTATTTTGCAAAAATTTAGAAGCCTATCCTAAAATCCACAAAGAAATACTAGTGACTTAGAATATTGAAAATAGTCTTGAGGAAGCACAAAGTTATAGCAGTTAAACTTCTTGATTCAAAACTTATTATAAACCTATAGTAATCAAAGCAATGTGGTACTGATATAAGGCTAGAGGAATATAAACTAGTAGAATACAAGTGAGAGTCATGAAATAAACCCATGTATCTATGGTTAAATAATTTGTTACAATGGCATCAAAACCATTTGAAAGAGAACCACTATCTTCAACAAAGGGTGATAGGACAAGTGTGTGTCTATCCACAAAGGAACGAAGTTACAAAATTACTTTTTTGCCATGTATAGGAATTCACCCATGTATTAAATATCTAAATACAGAAGGTAAGCTATACAGTCCTACATATTATTTAAATATCTAAATACAGAAGGTAAACTATACAGAGAAGCAAATCTTCTGGCTTTATCTTAGGCTATAGTTTCTTAACCCAAAAGAAACCACAAAATACATTAGGAAGATAAACCGGATTCCATCAAAATTAGAAATTTACATAGAGGAAGCTATTTAGAAAGTGAGAAAATAGGGGCTGGGGATTTAGCTCAGCGGCACAGCGCCTGCCTGGTAAGTGCAAGGTTGTGAGTTCGATTCCTGGTAATGGAAGAAAAAACAAAACAAACAAACAAATAGAAAGTGAGAAAATAAATCATATAACTGGGGAAACAATTGCAAATCACACATCTGAAAAGTGACTAGCATCTGAAATTTACAAAGAACTCTGACAACTCAACAAAAGGGAAAATATCCCAATTTTAAAATAACTGAAGGATTTGAACAAATATTTCTCTAAAGAAGATATCTAAATGGCCAACATGCACATAAAAAGATGTCCAACAGCCTTAGTCATTAGGGAAATGCAAATCAAAACTGCAGGATACACCACTTTGTAGTCACTCAAATGGTAATAATAATAATAATAATAATAAGCATAAATGTATAGAGAAACTGGAATTGTTATACTGTGCTGGTGAGAATGCACAATGCTACAACCACTTTGAATAATCAATCTGGCTATATCAGAAATTTAAGCACACAGTTACCATGATCCATTAATTCTATTTCTACATATATGTGCAGAAGAATGAAAAGATGTTTATACATGTGGAAAACGTGTGTATGAAGGTTCATAATGCTCAAAAAGTGAAAACAATCTGAATGTCCATCAGGCAATGAATTGATAAAGGAAAGA
Source organism: Chinchilla lanigera (assembly GCF_000276665.1). NCBI lineage: Eukaryota > Metazoa > Chordata > Mammalia > Rodentia > Chinchillidae > Chinchilla > Chinchilla lanigera. The sequence goes on along the minus strand of NW_004955431.1, from coordinate 12,240,254 downwards.
AGAATATATATGTATATATAGGAGGAAATTATTTTTTAATCATGAGGAAAAATGAGATACTGATTACATGCTACACCATGGCTGGAACTGAAAACATGACGCTATGTGAATAAAGTTGGACACAAAAGGCTCTATATTGCATGATTCCATTTCTTGTATATGAAGCACATAGAATACAAAGATCCATAGACACTCAACATAGATTCATGGTAGCCAGGGGCTGGGGAGGTGGAGAATGGAGAGTGTTCCATTTCTAGGGCAATAAAAACACATTGCAGTTAAATACTAGTGATGATTTAGCACTGTTGGGAGTTGAACAAAGCATTGTACACTAAGAAAGTGAACGTCACAGAATGTGAACGATGACTCAGAAAATCTAATAGAGTAAATAAAGAAGGTTGAGGTAGAATTTATTGAAAATAAATACAAGTAAATTTCTGTAAACTATTGGAACAAAAGTTGTTAGGCTATTTTATGATTTAATCTTGGTTCATCAGAAAAGGAAGGTTTTGGAAATACGACTGATTTCTACCAAGTCTTCTGTAGTAGAGTGGGTGGAAGGAATATTTTATAGAAGGAATAATACTCCGATTTCAGACTCTATTGCTTCTTGTCTGGCCTCCATATTGCCTGGTTCTGGGGTCCTTGACCAGCCGCACCTCATAGCGTGACTCATCTCTCTTTGTGAAAGGAGTGGCTTGCCTTGCTTCCTGTCCCCTGCAGGAATTCTGAGAACTCGGTACACAAAGTGATCACTGGTATTTTATAATTCTGAGCTCTTTAGAAACACAAGTTAAGAACAGGAATGTTATCTTTCAATTAACCTGAGTGGGATAAACAACCTAATCTCTAACGTGTTTTTTTTTTTAAATTCAGAATGTAATTATTAGTGAGACATTAACACAAATATAAACGTTGTTCTGTATAGATGCTCATAAATAACAGCTAGCTTTTCCTTTGACTTATATGAACCAAATTCTGCTTAGTTAGAGCTGAAAAAATGGATAGTTCTCTGAGAAGAGAAATATACTTATTACCAAGAGTTAATGACATTTTTTCATGTCCAGTTCGAATACATCAATCCAAAAGACCAAAATGTTAGTCAAAATTTAATGACTTGTAAATGCATAATAAAGTGTGACATTATAAATCACTGCTATGCTTCTAAATGAAGATCTCTTAGTCTCTTCTCTACCCTTAGCCCATTCCAGAATTTGTCTCTATAGGGGTGATCACTCTTGCATTTGGGCTCCTCTCTTATATACAGTATTTTTGCCAAGCACCTGCAGCACTCATTTCATTTATTCATGTGTATTTCGGCGTCACAGTACTAGTTGCCTGGCCTTTGGGGAACGGAGGTTGCACGTTTTTTGAGTCCCCAGCATCATCCGTTGATGAGTTCTTAGCTGATCATGCTGTTGGGAGTTGGCCCTCACTGGTCACTAGGGGCCTTCAAAGTGTATACCTTTCCTTTCGTTCTCTTCTAATTCTCCTTGCTCCTGACTGCTGTGAACTGAGCAATGTTCCTCTGCCCTTACGGCATAATGTTTGTACCTTGGAGCCTTGTACCTTGGAAACCTGTGAAACTGCGAGTCAAAATAAGTCTTTTCTTCTTCAAGTTGTCTGTCAAGTATTTGGTCCCAATGATAAAGAACTGACTGACACAGCCGCTAATCCACTGAGAAACTTACGAAAATATGTTTGAAATGAGAAATCCATTAAAGCAGAAGCTCTCAGCATAGACAAACTGAAGGAAGTTGCCGTCCACTCTTGGTCTATGCTGGCCACGAGCAGCTACACTGCCACCTTTGCATGAACTCCTCTCTCTGTACTCTTTTCTGCACTCTACATCCCACTCTTCCAGCCTAACTTTCCTCTATAGGAACTATCACTGTGTATTGCAATTGTCAGTCCATTTTCTGTTACAATAACAGAATATCGGAGACTGGGACATTTATGAAGAAAGGACATTTATTTTGGCTCATGGCTCTGGACCCTGAGAAATCCTAGAGCATCACACCATGCAGGGCCTCCTGCTGCTTCATCTAGTGCCAGAAGTGGAAGGGCAAGAGGATGTGTGTGGAGGAAGCAAAACACGAGGCATAGACTTGTTCTATAACAGCCCACTCTTGGGATAATCTATCTCCAAGATGAAAGCTAGAGCTCATTCAGCCCTCCAAAAAAAGAATTAATTCTCCTACTGGGGCTATCTTCTTAAAGGCTTCACCAACTCTCAGTGTTTTCTTGTATACAAAAGCCATTACACTAATAATTTATTTTAATTTGTTTATTGCCTGACTCCTTATCGTTGTACCAATCTAAACTCTGCCTCAATATAGTATAGTCCCTTTCCTTAATATATACCCAATGCTAGAAATTGACCCTGGAAATGTATTTATAGAAGGAAGGAGGGAATTTAATATTGGAAGGGAGAGAAATAACTGAAAACCTAAAATAAATACAATAATGAGAGGCTTAGCAGTTTCTTTTACAACTTTTAATATATTCAGGTAAACTTCTGTTCACAGATTTATTTTGCTTGGCTCTCAAATATTTAAAAATCTGGAAATTGCCTGTGAAAAATTTGTTTCTGATCTTCTCCCAATGAGTTATAGTTAAACTAAGTCTATTCTCCCACACCCTGTCAGTGAGGCAGGCCTGGCTGGGCAGCAGAACAGGAATGTGGGTGAGGATCTTAAAGGAGGCATATGCAAGCTGGGATCTTTGCTGGATTTTCTGAATCGTCTAGAGAACCTCACTGTGCGTGTATACCATGAGTCCTTTAAATAATTTAGATTCTAGTGAAAACTCATATTCTTAAATGGGTTTCATACAAGAGAATGTTCAGGTTTTTAAATTCTGCTTCATTCAAACCAGAGATCCCTGGTACTTATCTGAAAGGGGTGGGTGTGGGTAGATATGCCCTCTACTGATTCCAATGTGCCAGGTCCTATCCATAAAATGCCCTAAACCCTGCAGCTCCTAGTGAGGGACTTGGGGGCACATTCTCACTCACTGAATATTAAAATCATGGAGCCAGTTTAACTCTAAAATATTCTTAAAATATGATTCTATCCCCTCCCAACACATACACACTTCTTCATTCATCCAACAAATTCTTACTGAGTACCTCCTAAGTGTCAGGCTGTGTATAAGGTACTGTGTGTCCAGTGGAGATGAACTCTGTATAATCTGTGTCTTCACAGACCTTCCAGTATCATCAGGGAATATGGAAAGCACAGGAAAGTTTCAAAAACATACAGCAGAGAACTTAGTTTGGTTTCTAAATCTGTAGATTTACTTCAACATGTGGACTTCCATATGTTAATTGTAATGTACAACTATACAAGGCTTTTGTCTTGAGCTGGTTGGGATCAATTCTGGAAAAATAAGTTCTTTAATTTCTTCTTACAACATTCCTCTAGAATCAGTAAAATCTTTTGAAATTTTTGGATCTATTTGTCTAAAAGCCTTCTAACCTCACATTATGTACACAAACATACCAGAATATATGAAGTAGCTAAATCCACACTTAAATTCATTAGTGTAACAGATTTGTTGAACTAATATAAATTACTGATTTTTTAAAATACCACTTAATTTAGTAAATGTATTACTTTTGATTACTATAATTTTTTCCTATAGTTCGATTTTACGATGCCTTGAGAGTGAAAAAGTTATGAGAGAGAGAGAAGGACAGAAAGAGAGAGAGGCAGGAATGAATATATATGTGAGATGTTGGGAACCGAACCCAGAAGCTCCACTGAGCTACATTGCCAGCCTTTCATGTGGTGAAATGTGCATTCATAAAGTGTATCATGTTAACCGATTTCAGTGTAAGTTCAGTGATAATTAAGTACATTCACACTGTTGTGCCTCCACCGCCACCATCCATCTCCAGAACATTTTTATCATCCCAAAGTAAGACTTTCTATCCATTAAATAGGAACTCCCCATGTTACCCTTGTCCAGCCCTGGAAACCACTACTTTACCTTCGGTTTCTATGACTTTAACACTACTATAGATGCTTCTTTGAAGAATAACTATACAAAATTTTTCTTTTATGTCTGGCTGATTTCACTTACCTCAATGTCTTCAAGTTTCATCCTTCTTGTAGCACATGTCAAAAGTTTTTCTTCCTTAAGTTTGTGTAATATTCTACCGTATGTGCTACCACATTTTGTTTGTCCTTTCATCCACCAGTGGACACGTGGGCTGCTTCTACCCTTTGGCTATTTTGATTAGTATTATCAAAAAATGAGTGCACAAGTGTGATTATTATGTTTAGATAGTGCTTTTAATTTGAAAGTGTTTTTGTATTCATAATATTTCAAATCTTCTGAGACAGAGTATTTTCCTCTGCTAGTAAATTTTTTAAAAATCCAAATTACACAGTTAAATCATTAATTCAGGTGCAATTTCTTCCTCTTAGCTTGGAGTGACTCTTTATTAACACATCTTTTACCTTTTATCCCAAGGTTACTTCACTAGCTACTACTGATACAAAAGAATAAACATCTCCACTGGACGCATTTAGAAGCCAGACATTTTGACATGCTGACTAAAATCACTAGGTCTATAATTTTAAAAAATAGTACCCCTCCAGCATTAGTTGCAGGTTTGTTATTTTTTTTTCCTTTAAGAAAATAATATTCTGGGCTAACTAAGCCAAATGTAGTCTCTATTTTATCCACTACCCCCAACTGTACCATTTCTGATAAAGTTCAAACTTTGAGTATCTTATAAGCTGGGAAACCACATCTATAACTGAAGTAAAATATTCAAATTGTGATTACTCAAGAGCTTATATCATATCTGATAAAGTTTGGCATACTATTCTTTGATAACAATCTTCACTAAATTCCAGAGATATCAATGCTGTGCTTGTTTGACAGAGTTTGAAATGTTGAAAGGTCCTCAGGTGAACTTTAAGGAGGACAGGGGAGGCCATACGGGCATGTGGCCAAGTTAGCTAATCTACGAAGCTCTTCCCAGTGATGTACAAGTCCCAGTACATTAATGAGTTTTTATTTTAGCTGATTTGTACTTGTGAAATTTATCTTAGCCAAATTCGTATTTCTTTTGTATGTCACTTTCATTAAGAACAATTTAAAAAAAAGTGCTATCACCTGTGTGGAGCTCTCACAATTTCTTACTGTCTGAAAAAAATTCTAACAGTTAAAACTTCTTTAATTGTTAAGAGTTCTCCACTTATTAAAACACTTTAATTCTAATTCAGTGAAAAGATCTTAACTATTATAATTAGCCTGATCTGTTTGCCTTCTGCTGTCACTTGCTAGCCTTGACAGCTGATGTTTGATTATTTTGTTTGATAGTTTAACATTGGATTGTGCTTGTCATTGCCCTGTCAGGGAGGTAAAACACTAAATAACTTCTTGATTTGTGCTTTAAATTCTTGATGAGATTGCTTCCTTGATAAGTTCAGGAAAATATAGCAAAGAAAAAATATAGGACACCCATTTAAAGTTGAATTTCACATAAATAGTAAATAACTTATAAAAACATCTAACTATGTGTCTTATATTTAATCTGGAAATCTTGTTCCTTGGGTTTCTGCCAGAAAGGCTGGAAGTAGGAGCTTTAAATTCATGGCAGTAACTAATAATGAGAATGGACTCCACTTGAATGCAGACAGCATATCTCAAATGCCAGTTAGTGTGCTACGGTTTGAATCTGTTGAAATAGAGTGATCCAAATTGGAGACCAAACTTTTATGTTAAGGTTACCAGCAAGAGAAAATGATGACTTTCCTTTCAACTTGTGGTTGGCCTTTGGACACATTGATGAAAAAGTACTTTCCCAGTGACCAACATGAAAAAGAGGGTTTCTGAACTAGTCAAAGGAAATGGAAGAAAGACAGTAAGGCAGGGTTTTGATACATACTAAATGTTGGTCTGGTCTAAAAATTGTGAGGTTGATAGGGATGCTAGTATGGAGTATATGTATAAAGAGGAAGGCAAAGGAGACCGAGCAGGGACAAGGCAGAAATGACCTTCCAACAAGAAAAAATAATTTGATTGTATTTTAATAGGCACACAAATATCTCTACTAAAGCACTATGTTTAACCCCAAACTATTACATTTTTGTGAATTTCATGATATATAAATACTCTATGGTATGTCCAGTAATGAAGTGACAATTTGCTTCATTTTGAAAAGTTTGTAATAGAAAGATTACCAGAAAAGTTGGCAAAATACTGTCTGAAGGTGTTAGTATGTTTTCCCTAAACAGCTTTTGCCAGAGGAGCTTGGAAGACAAAGTGTGCAGCCGGTCGAGGGCACAGGATTCCCCTGGTTTGCTGTGTGACTTGGTGAATCAAGGATCTTTGCTCCAGCTTCATACGCCTCCTTGTCACAAGCATATAAATGAAGTGTGCGTTGTGTACTATTGGGTTGGTCTTTATTGAAAACATAAGAAAGAGGATGGACTGCCTACTCTTAAAAACTTTGCAGTCTATTTCTAGTGAGAAAAACCTCTCCTTCTATCAGACATTGCCCCTAGACTTTTGGCTACCTTCTGAGCAAACAAATCAAAAGCAAAATCGATGGGAGTAGCGAGTACACTATACTGTACACCTCTTTTTAGCTGCCTCAAAAGAAGAGATTATAAAGATTTAAAAGAATTTTTAAAGTTTATATCATCTAATTGAAAACTACCACACCCCATTACTCAGCTGGGTAAGGAGACATAAAATTTTCCCACAAAGGAAATATAAAATACTAATTGGATAGACAAAAAATGTCTGGTCTTAATATCAGTAGTTAATCATACAAGTTAAAATTAGATACTTTATAAACTCAGAAATGTTTTGAAAACATACCAAATCAGTGTTGGTGAGAATGAACTGAGATGCTTACTGCCATTTACTGTGGGTGCATCTTCCTAGAAACTAATTTTTGAATATTGGACAATATTGCTTTCTACCATCAAAATCTTAGAACTACTGTAGGTAAATGACCCAAAATACTTTATGAGAAAAAACATTTATCATAGCACTTGAAAAATAGAAATGCTGTAAGAAAACAAAATGCTTAGCTGCTAGCATGTAGTTATGATATTCTGCACATACCCAAAAATTAAAGTTTTCAACCAATAATACAATTTTTATAATGGGTTTTTAAAATATGAGGAAACATTCTTGTCATACATATAGCTACTAAAAAGTAATATAAATTATATTTAGTTTGGGATAAGTTATGTCAAATATTAGAAAAAGAACTGCAAAGAAATACACAGATCATTCACATAAGTTATATGAAGAGTATGATTATAAATGTTTTACTTCGTTTTATTCTTTTCTACAGTAGCCATGTTCTACAGCAGTACCCTCTATTCTCTCTCTCTCTCTCTCTCTCTCTCTCTCACACACACACACACACACACACACACGCACACACATGCACACACACATTTTTTAACTCAATCAGTAGGCAGGTGAGTGTGTAGAAGGAAGTCAGGCAGGCAGGCTCTTTCATATCTGATCTGAACTTCACAGATTTTAAAGCCTTTTCCAGTGGGGAAATCAGAGGTCCCTGATTCTAAATTCCCCTGAATGAAAAGTTCAGCTTCTGTTTTACTTGCTTAGACCTAATGCTGCAACACCTCCACCACCTCCATGGTGAGTGCTGACAAAGACTGACCTCAACACTCTGAAAAGAACTTGGCAACTTATAACAGGAAGGGAGGAGTCTAAATGTTTTCTCTCTAAGAAGGGAGGCATGGGATTTGGGCAATCCAAACAATTGTGTTTTGAGCCATTGAAATCCCAGTACTCTAAGAGGTTGAGGCAGGAAGACTGCAAGTTGGCGAATTAATGAGACCCTGTCTTAAAATTTAAACAATAATAAGAAGAAAAAGGCTGGAGATATGGTTTAATATGAAGGCCCCGGGTTGAATTTCAGCTCTTTTCCAGCTGACACTCAGGGCCTGAGTGGAGAAATTGCTGTTTGGCCTGGTAGTAACTTCACAGCTCCACTTTTCCACTGTACTGACTTTTCCTCCAAGTGAAATTGCCCTTGGAGACTTCAATCTGTTTCCTTTCTGTGTTCTGTTATCCCATGCAATACTGTACTACTTACGGATTTAGCAGCAGTCATATTCAACGTGTTCTTACAACTGTTGAGATTTTGGTGTTACAATGAGAATGGACAAACCACCAGCAAGGTTTCCATATCCCTAAACTTTTTCATTTGGGGTTTTCTTTGAGAAAACATAGAACTGCACTGTCTTTGGATTTAGTAATAATTCCCTTTAAAATATTTGCAGATTGTTGCACGTGATAGAACTTAGGTTTCTTTCTTAACTTTGAAGAAAGCTTACTGACCTGAGTTTTAATCCGGGCTCTGTCTTTTGCTCTTGTCTTGATTTAGGACAAATTAGTGGCCAGCTTTGAACTTCACTTACTACCCTTGAAAAAGTATTGACTTACCATACTCATCCTGACCAAAAGGATATAGTACAACAGGTGTGATAAACCTCTTACAAATTATATGATGAAAGTCACAATGATGAGAATAAAAGAGGGAGAGAGAAGGTGTAACCCTTGTTATTGAGGCCAATATTTCAAGTGGAGGAAGCACCAAAGAGAGAACCCACATTCCTCAAAGGTGAAGTCCCGTTTGCTATGTAAGGGAAGTTCTTGCTTATGATTTACCTAATGCTCCCTTGTTTGTTGGGACTGGAATTGGAGAACACTTGATCCCTTTGACATTATGCAATTTATGTAAATTTTCACAGAAAACTCTGTGGCACTTTTTATATTCTTAAAGAGTATAATGTATGATGAAACATATATAAAATTCTTGATCCAATGCTACAAAATATGAAGGAAGTATTAAGCTGAGGACACAAAATAAAGAAAAATAGCATAGAGCTTCTCAACCTTGCTATGATCAAGAATGAATGGTCATCTTTTGTACCTGTTAGTGAGGAATAAGGCCATTTAAGTTATCTCTTTTGACCATCAGCCAAATGAAAGTAACATTTTATTCCACCAGCTCTGTTCTCCTGCCAATTTCTCGGTGCTGGTAAATTTTGATGGAAAGGCAGCGTCTAATAGGATTATTCCCAACAATGGGATAAACACTTCCTTGGATATTTTTTTCTCTTGCAGGAAAAAGTGCTTCTTTATTTTGATTTTCCTAATTTTCTTCCTGTAATGAAGCTAAGTAATGTTATTTAAGCAATTGAAAGCTTTCTAGCTTACGGAGGCAGTCACTGATAAAGGACCAATCTGAAATGAGAGGAAAGGAAAACATTGAACTAAAAATGAAATGGATTCCAAGTTCTGACTCTCTGTAGGGGTCTCCTGGTGTCATAATTTTGGTTAATGAGAGTCCCAGGAGGGAAGCTCATAAATCAGTGTCACTCAGCTGGTTCAATACAAGCTGTTGGGGAGCATGTGTCAGTGGGCCCTGCATTTGAGCATAGAGACCTGGAGTCAAGGAAAGCATATGATGACCTCTGATGTATCCCTAAAGGCAGAGAGCCTGCTGTGAAGATGAGGCCACACTGTAAGGCTGATGTATTCATTTGATCCTGGGATTGAAGACCAAATTTCTGGGAAAGGCATGACATGGCTTTCTAATCTCTAAGTGAATGGAAATTTATAGATCGCTTCCATAGATCTCAGGAGGACGGGCCAATGTTTCCCTGAATTCACTTTGTACTGCTCTTTTTATGCTGCTAATATATTGATTAGAATGTGCTATAAAGAAACACAGCATTTAAGGCCTGCAGGTGTTCTTAAACATCATTTTATTCTAGGAGTTACTACCCTGAGCTAGCAAGGTGACTCCTTGGTGACATCCATGTACCACTGAGGGTAAAGCAGACTGTTGCCAGCTTGTTTGTGTTTGAATGTTGGTTCCATCTCATCACTTAAGTTTACATTAGTGTCCTCACATTCAAAGAAGGAAGAGTTATAGTATTTATACTAGAGAGTTGTGAAGATGTAATTGGCTAATACACGAAGCGTTTAGTGTATCTGACAAACTAAGTGTCATGTAATGTGTGTTCTTAGTGTCAAAGAATTGTACAAAGTGCAATAATATTATTTCATGGTTTTAAAATGTATTATTAACCACAGTAGAAGCTGTCTATAGTTGAATTGTGGTGATCCATCTATATAAGAACCATCTGACCAGTCCCTGTAGTGCTTTGAGAACATTCTTAAATGATCTACTCTTCCTGGACGTAAGTTCTCTCCTCCACTGCATTTGCCCCAGAGTTAGGGAGTTAAAATTCATCCATTTATTCATTTACCCACTCAGTGCATATGGCAGCACTGACTATAGGTCAGACACAAATCCAGTTTCTGGAGATATAGCCCTCAACAAAAGAGTTGAAAATCCCTGTCCCCATTCTTTCTCATATTTTCAGCAAGCTCTTAAAACTGCTGCTCTTTTTAAAATAAGGAAAATGATGCTTGGGAATCCCCTGTTGACTGCCCATAGCCACACGGCAGTTTTGGGTCCCATGTCACATCAGCCTTTAAACGTTCTTCTTTACTGTGCAGTATTAAAAAGTCCGAAAGATGCATTTGCCTTGCAAATGAGGTATCACAAAAACAGCGCAGAGACATAAATACGCCAGCTGTTTCCATCTGACTGAACTGCACATGTCCCACCCTCTCCTCACTTCCTTCTCTGGTCACATCCACTGCCCCATGCGATTTCTGTCACTTGGACTTGAAAAGTTTCTGAAAGCTCTGCTGATATGTACGGACAATCATGATGATGAAGAAAAGAAGGTTCTGTGTATGGAAATGTTCATAAAGAAAAGATAGCTTTATCTTGAGAATTTCCAATGTTACACTCCACATTTGGTATTCTCTGGTCTTGCTGGTATAATATATCTACGTGGTTTTATTGCTTTGCTAGATTACCTGGGTGTATAGAAATATTAATTCTGTACTGCCAGGAATTACTCAATTTACTTTAAATTTGCTTTTACCTTATTATTCAAATTGGTGTGTATGAGAACATATCTAATAGGCAGCAAGGAGGCAACTTGAAGTGTATAGCATGTGTGTATTCCTGTATCCATTCATCTTCCAATGGCTGTCCTTCATTTCTAAGACACCACGCTATGTGAGGTACATAGATTATGTGTCACTAAGAAAGACAAACAGCACCATCTGCTAAATATCACTTGCTCCCCTTTGTAAAATGCACCCTCATTTTAGACATGTAAAAATGTGAAAAGAGACTCCTAACTCCCTTGGTAAAAATGTTTTTCATGTGGTCCATTACAAAATTATCTCTTTTAACAGATGCTGAATAATTGTTACACTAAAAGATTTCTATCCTAATTACCCCACATAGTCATTTAAAAATGGAGCCTAAGGGAAAAGTGAAGCACTAAAACCATGTCTTACGTTTAAAATTCAAAGTACAAACTGAACTATTTACCCAAGAAAGGAGAAAGGATGAAGTCATGGAATCTCTTCACAAAAAAATCAACTGATGGGTATTGTGATGGAGATTGAGAGTGTGGATGATAGGAGATAAAAATTATTCAAGCTAGATTGCAACTACATAGATTCTTATTATATTACTCTCTTAAAATTACAGGGAAAATGAATTCTTGTCCTTTTAGTAGTGACAGAACTTGCCAGAAATAGGACTGGGTTCCCATGTATCTAGAAAATTATCTTCATGGCCAGTGTGGTAGGTTCCAGAAGAAGACTACAGAATACCATTCTTGGAACTACGAGTGAGGATGTGAGTGCAAGATGAAGGGCTTTGCTAGTCCTGCACCTCTCTTCTGAATATCCTATTTTGTTGAAGTTGCCTGAGTCCTACTTTTTGTCACAGTGATAGTTGACCGATCCTTGTAAGAAGACCTACTCCTGAAGGTCAGCAGTTAACTTGCCATGAGTGTTTGCTCAGTCTAAGAGTTACAGAGGGTTGAAAGAGAGGATAATTAAAAACAGCAGCAGCAGCAATCACACTTTTCACGGAATGGTCCAGTGACTGTGCTGAAGAGCTTAGAACATATTGTTTAATTCTCATGACAACCCTGACAAGTAATACTATGATTAGCTCTATCCTTGCCCATAAGGCAACAGAATTAAGTGCATTTCCCCACACTGGCAAATAGTAAGGCTTGGATATTACCTTGAGCCTGTGCTTTAAGCCGCAACTATGTAGTGCCTTCTTTCTAGTAAGCCAGGTGGAGAAAACTGGAAATCTCATTCTATTGAAAATCACTCTTTTTTTTTTTTTTTTTGGTTTTTCTCCGGTACCAGGAACTGAACTCACGACCTTGCGCTTGCCAGGCAGGCGCTTTGCCGCTGAGCTAAATCCCCAGCCCCGAAAATCACTCTTAATGTAGGACTAAAGACGGAGCTTCCAGCCAACTACGAGCAGATGCAGATGATGGAAAAAGAATGCAGATGCAGGAAAGGAGTGACCCTCTGCAGAAACCAATCAAAAAGAATGCAGAAGCCTCTGCTAAGTAGGTTAACAGCTCTAGAACACTGGACAGGCAGACAAAGATGGTTTCCTTTCCCTGGTGAGTCTTTAAACCATTGAAGCACGTGGTTATGTTTTCTTAAGCCTATGGTGCCTTGGCTCAGCTGGTGTGAGGCACATCGTCTCCTGCTGCCCCAGAGACCTTCTGGATTTCCATAACTTGCTCCACTCCATCTGGGACCTGTCCATACTCACTGCCATGATGTGAATAGTATTTTTCATATGGCTTTATTCCTAAAAAGCCCTCACAGCCTAGCCATACTGTGTCATAAAATCTAATCATTATTGTCTCCACTTGTACATATTCAAAGGTTGCTGCTGCCCTGGCTGGCCAACTACTACTCTCCTCTCCATGTTTACCCACAAATGACTCAGTGACATTAAAGTAGAAAGGGTTTTTGGCATGGGAAGTCTGGGAGTCATCGTCTGGTTTGGCTAATATTTTGCTTGCAGGGTTCTCAGGGTAGCTCAAGGATGACATGTACTCACAAGCAATAAAAGCCACATGGGGCTGGGGTTGGGACACAGGCTGTAGCTGCTGCTCTACTTGGCATATGGCATATCCTACACCATTCTGCTCTACATTTCTGATCCTATCACCCAAAGAGCACACTGAACTTCAGCTGGGCATTTTGTAAGTCCTTCATGGTATTCTTTCTTAAAATTAAGAAACAAGGGTTATGCTAATGCAATTAGGCACATTAATAATTGGCTGAATGAACATATGTAGAAGACATCATCAAAGATCATATTACTTTCATTGTCTACACTATATGGAATTTGCTATCAACTAAAATACTAATATCTTATTTCCAAAGTACAAATTCTCCCATCAAATGTTGTGCACTTATGCTTATGTGTGCATAAGCATGGATCAAGGGAAATAATGCTTATGGATCAAGGGAAATAATCTCATGTTTATCACGGATATATAGCTCATTATAGGTATTTTAACATCTGAGGCCTATTTAGATTTTGAGTTATGATCTTCCATCACATAAATATATTATTCTTTTTGGCATTCTACTCAGAAATGCATAGACACAGTTCTTTGAGACACTGATAGAAATGTGTATTTGAACAGGACTAAGAATACAGTTTTGGGGGCTGGGGATTTAGCTCAATGGCAAAGCACCTGCCTGGCAAGCCCAAGGTAGTGAGTTCGATTCCTGGTACCGGAAGAAAAACAAAACAAAAAAAGAATAGAGTTTTGTTATAAGTCATCTTCCCTCCCCTAAGTTTCTAATACACATCTTCTAACTATGTTCATCCAAATAGTCAATTAACTGTCTAACTGCATTAGTATAAGCATATTTATTAATCATATCACCAGTGATACTATGAACAGTTTACACATTGCCTCACTGAAATTCAAGTGTGTTTCATCTGTTGCATTTCCTCAAGTTATTAATTTTTGGAAATTTGGGCACATTCAATTTTGCTAAAAGAAAATTTGACAAAAAAGCAATTTAATCAAGATTTAGAAAACAATTATGTAGTTAAAAGGAAGTAATGCCAATGAGTATCTTTTTTTTTTTGGTACCGGGAATCTAACTCAGGACCCAACACTTGCCAGGCAGATGCTTATACCACTGGGCTATATCCCTGGCCAGTGTCTTTTTTTTTTTTCAGTGTTTTTTAAAGGTGGTCATTGTTATGTACTACTGAATCAAATCAACATCAGCATTGCACCTTATCCTTTTGTCTGTATTTTATCTTTTCTGAATAGCTTGATTTTTAAAAATTCTAATACCTATCTCACCAGTTCTATCAAAGATTTCTTATAAAGTAGGATAACTGAAACAATCTAAATATTCAGTAATTAATTTAGGATGCAAAAGTCTAATAAATGGTAGACTGTTTTAAAATTATACTAGCTTCTAAATATCACATAGTAAGTAAGAGATCACATTTAATCATTAAGAAAGTATATGGAAAGCTATCTTTCAATCATGTTTAGTCATCGTACTACTTGAATTGGATTGTGATTTAAAACTTTTTTTGGTTTATTTAGTACTCTCTTATAAGGAGCGTGTATTGTTTAAAATACCTAAAACAACATGTAAGTCATAATTATAGTCAATAATTCAAACACTGTATTAGCTTCAAATAATTAGTTCTTAATTTTGGATTCTCAGCTTAACTCCTCAGCAATCCCTTAATTGTTCAAACTTTTATGGTGTAGGTAGAATTGTTTGAAGATGAATTCAACATGCATAGGGACAAAAATGAAAGTTCTAAAATTATAAAGCAATGTTTAAAGCTATTTATCGTGTTGTAAACCTTGCCAGTGTTTTATCACACATTCTTGAGCCACTGACAGGTGATATTATTTTCAGTCAATGTGTTGTGTTGAGTATTAGCTTTGATCAAATTACTTTTGGATAAATAACATGCTATCTACGTAGCATGATAGTGACACGTTAGAAAATATATGACTAATCCGGTAACTTCCTTTCTAGTGAATTTATGCCAGATTTTAGAGACCCACTGGATAGTCTACAAAATCTCTACTGGCTATTCTACAAAATATTTTCTTAATAGTCCGTTTAGAATCTTGACAATTTGAGAACATTTAACAGCATGCATAAATTCTGTTTGAAGTTGTCTAAAGATATCAATGCAGAATAATCTCCTACTTGAAAAAAAATGCTGACAAACTAGTCTAGGATGTTCTCCAAGCCCTTTATCCCAAGTATTTCACACTGACTGATTCTCAAGGAAATTGCTCAACCTCTCAATTCTCTGGCATTGCTACGGAAGAACACTGCATGCATTTAATATTTTCAGCCCCTGGAGATTTCCCAGTATTATTTTCTTCTTGACCCGGCTTACTGTTATTACTATTATTTTAAAACTCACTGTGATTTCAGGGGCTGTGAGTACTGCTGGGTTTTACCTATAGTTTGTACCTACTATGATTGCACAAGGAATAGTGGATAAGAGTCACAGAAATCTCCCATAAATTGTCAAGGGACTCTTCATGAGCCCTCTGAGTGTTACTCTCAGCACACAGATGATAGGTTATATTTCATATGATTTTGCCTTAGGTACCACATTAGATAAGACAGGACGGGTACCTTAGTTCTCATCTTATCTATAAAAGGATCCATGAGAATTATTCACTTTTTTATTTTTATTTTTTTATTTTAACAAGAAAAAACAGTAAGGAAATAGCAACCACAAAGACAAAAGACACAAAAACAATAAAAATGATACAGAACTTCAAAACAAGATGATAGGAAATTTACAATGGCTTTTATATTACATATTGTTATCTTCAACAAGGTTGCCCAGATTACCAGCTGTATTCACTTTTAATGTCAGAGTCTTCACTTTCCCAGTGTTTAATGTGACATGATTGCATCTTTTAGTGTTTGTTCATATATGGTCATGTAGCCTCAGAGAAAAGCGATATAGAAAATACCTTCTTGAAGGCTTTATCAACCAGGACACGATTTATAGTAGTTATTTTCAACTATTCAACATTTTAGTTATTTAAAAACAGAAAGTAAAAAAAGAAATTAACAAAAAATAAGAGAAGCCATTAGCTCAGAGAGAAATGGCACAGCTTTTAAGTATAAGTTCTGGAATGTTGCCAGGTCTACTTTTAACACAAGACAGAAATTCTTATTCCTAGCACTTATAATTCTACTGCCTTTATCTACCTTGGGGGACTGTCTTCTAATTTCTATATTGAGAAACCAGAATCTGAGTACAGCCAAGAGGACAAGACACCCGTCAGTCAAAGATAAACCTGAGTGATTCTTTCAATAGAAGAGCTGTCATCTTTGATAAAAGAAATAGAGAAATATTGAGGGTTTTTTCCCTAGCTCCTGCTTAGAAAATTTTCCTGAATTGACATAGACAAGATGTTTCATTTTTGTTTCTTCTTTTTCCATTTTATTTTTATTAGAACAGCAAAAGAAATTGCTGAGAATGGCTCTGATGTAGTGTCTGGTTAATGAAACTAACTTTTAAAACTATTTATTCTCAAGCACAGGAACTGCAGATGTGTGGAAATGTTGTCAAGTTAAAAATAACACTTCCACCAGGCGATGGCACATTGGAGTGCTAATCCAAGCCACTTCTGCCCTTCAGAGCCTGCGTCCTGGGTGTCCTGGCTACACAAAGAAAACAACTCCAGCCTTGTGGCCTGAGGAACTTTCACCTTCCTGCTCCAACCATTTGAGAAATGTGTGCTAGATCTAGAAATAAGCACAGCAACCTAGAGAAAAATCCTCAGATGGCCTCTGAGGGTTCTAGCCCTGCATTCCTTTCTAATGCCTGGCGGGAAATTTTTCTTCCCTGTAGGTCAAAAGTAACATCCACATTCTTACCCTTAGAGTGAATGAATTCCTTACCTAAACTATGTGCAGCTAATCAGTAATGTGGTGCAGGACACAGACTTCATGAGAATACCTGGAATCAGGTGAGGTAGCTTAGTCCTGGAAGGAAAATGCATAAGAAAGGGTAACGGGTCCAGGCTAAATTCTCCCATGGCTACACCTTCAGATTTTTAGGTCCTCTGGAGCTCACCCCATTATTCTGTATATAAGAGGAGAACTGTGTCACAGAAATAGGCATGAGGGACTTATACATAAATATAAATAATAAGCTACCAGCTCAGGTGAGAAAGAATATTCAGCAAGTTTGTTGTGGGTGGAGGGAGATATGGATGTTGAATTGTACTGTCTTTGTAAAAGGGGGAAAAAGATCTGGAGATCTCAGTGGAAGCTTGAGATAATCACAGTTCATTCGGTCCCCATATATCTGACAAAGACAAAGCACGAGAATAGGAACATGGAGGCAAAGATTTAAGAAACGGAGGCAGGTTGATTATAGTCAATACCTTCTCTTTAAAGGTGTCCAGAGCACAGAAAGGAGTTATTTTCCCCTACAAAAGATAAATGTTGTACAGTGGTGCCCTTTTAAAAATAGATCCATTAACTACAAGCATGGACTATTCCACTTTTGGAGTCAGGTCAAACTTGAACAAAAATCTTAAAAGGTCCCGTAAGTTTCTGCAGAAAGATTGAATTTCACTGACCACATTAGAAAAGTAATTACTTTATATACTGTTGAACTTGTTCTATATCATTTTGTCAGACAAATCTCTGGCTCTCAGTCTGTACGATAACTTCCCAATTTAGTTTGAGGCAATCACAAGGAGCTAGCCTGCCAACACCAAAGTCTGATACCAACAGATTTTCTACATTTCACAGAGCAATGTCAGCAGAATTGTAGCAACAAGGTGTAACTAATCCTTTATTTATGATAAAGACCCACAGATTTGGAATGACATTTAGTTACAATTCTACCCAGGTTTTTCTTTGTGGGATTAGTGCTATACTTATTTTCAAGTGGTGAAGATACTTTTATCCCATCTGAAAACATGCTAATTTCGCAGAACAGAGAGAAAACCCAGTGCTTTGCTTTCACAGTTTCATCTCTGTGTAAAGTACAAAAGATTTACCTGCCCATTTAAGCAGCGACTTTTTTTCTTTTAAATCAGAACTATGTGTTACCTTTGAGACTGAGTTGTTATTCTTAAATAAAGGAAGTTAGGCAGCATGTGCAAGTTTCACATTAAGCAACAGAGTTTCAAGGACCGTCCTCAAATTCCAATCACAGTTTCAAAGTTCAAGAGTCGTGGCTGCGCACTGCTTACCTTACAATTTCACGTCCAAAGAGTTTCAAGCAGTATATCAAAGGGGCAGGATTTATTTTCTTGCATAAATGTTTCATCTGTTATAGCACCCAGCTTTCCAGAGAGGACCAGCCCCCTTCTGCTGAACACCAATAAGGAAGCAAGACAGCACATGTGGGCGGTGGCTTCTCCGAAAGCCTGTCAGAGTCTGCGCATGCTCTCTGGCATGGAGGTGCCAAATTAACTTTGGCGTGAGGCTCACAAAGCACCTCATTGTGAGGTTCTGGGCATCACTTGGAGGAAAAAAAGGTCGCAAAAACTCGAGCCAATCTAGAGTCCTCATGCTTTGTTGAAATGTGCCCCTCATTCATTGAAAATAAAGAGTAAATATTTCCTGCTAATTAGCTCCCTGGGAAACAAGTAGGACTGTTAAGAGTCCACCAATACACTGAGATAAGAAGGAAGGCTTTCATTTTGGAATTCTGCTTCTCCTGGTAGGAAGGGATGTTCTAGTTATACTTCATTTCATATCTGTTTACCAATTTGTTATTAATTTTCTAGTTACAGCTCCATTTTTCCATGTATTTACTAATTGTTTCAACCACTCCTTACACTTAGAAAAGTGTCCACTCCATAAGAGCTTACAGGGCATTCCACTGGAAGGAATTCATACTATAAGTGTGCAATCGTGTGTATTAATTGCATCTTATCAGAACCAAAGGAAAAGTGCAAATCAACTGCATTTGTGTTGTAAAATCACTTTGTGACATTGCTCAGTATTTCAAACAGATTCTCTACAGCCCGGTACCTAGAAGTCATTGTGAGAAAGAAGTGCACCTTCTTGTAGGACACATACACACAATGGCCAGAAACATACATGTGGGTTTTTTAAACCTGCTTTTAAAAAGGTATCTGCTACATGTGCAGAGAATCTGTTAAGAAGGAAGAATCTAGAAGAAAAGGAATATTGGGTGGAAAAAGAATCAAGCAAAAGTAAGTAAACCTTTTCAAAATCAAATGCTTAATCTTAAAGCTATTATTACTCTTTTTTTTTTTTTTTTTTTTTTTGGTTTTTCTCTGGTACCAGGAACCGAACTCAGGACCTTGCCAGGCAGGCACTTTGCCGCTGAGCTAAATCCCCAGCCCCGCTATTATTACTCTTTGTAAGTAGTTTGATGTTCCGTCTTTTATCCTTCATGCTCGTAGTGGCAGCCTGAAGTGTCAATCAAGGCGAGCCGTTGGTCATGGATGGAAGAGAAGGCAGCAGCTCGTGCAAGTAGAAAGTGGAGCAGAGAGACCGTAGTCATGATGTGGTTTTGTGTGTATCTACAGTGAACGCTAAACCACGAACGTCTTTGGGCCTGTTTAGTCTTTGTTTCATTTCCTGTAGCATGAGGGAGCTGGACTAGCTCTGGGTGGACATTTCAATATCTTGAACTGCTTGAGATGCACCTTCCAAGCATTAAGGCGAGATGGAGAAGACATGCCCATATTTTGAGTATAACTACCACTCCACAATAGCTGGTTCCCAGTTGGAATATTGGGTATATTATGCCACATCCAACAATGTCTAAAAAGGAGATGGCAGTTTAGATTTTTATGTGAAAGTTCTTACATCGCATATGTGGGTAACTCACTTAAAAACAACTTAAAAACACTTGAATACCAAACAAAATCTATCTGCAAACAGTTGGCCTTGTAGACCACCCATTTGATATCTGGGCTAGAAGACCTTGAGTCTCATCCTATAGGAAAATAAATAATTCAAGGAGATTAGCCTGTAAAATAAGTTGTCTTTCACCAACTATGTAGCCAAAGTAGGACTTAAAAAAGAGGCTGTCTGCCACTTTTGTGGTACAATTGAGGCCCTTCACTCTCCAATTTTGTGTGGTCTCATCATCAGTGACCTCCGGTGGCGGACTTTTCTTGGAAAGCAGTGGTGTTGGGTGTATGGCATCATTAGCATTTTAAGAACCCAATGCATGAAATAGCATGAGAACCTACTCTGGAGACAAAAGAAATTATTGTTCCAGTAACAAAGAAAAATCAGAGGCAGTGTTCCTATCTTATCTCAAGATTAAAATAGCAAAAGCAAAAGGAAAAGTCACAGTAGGTAAATAGTTACCCTCAGCAATAAAGGGAATAAAGGTTTATTGATTTGTTAAACAAAAAGGGATGTCAGAAACCAGTGCAGATGGATGCAAAACAAAGTCTACTAAATGAGTCTCTTTTAGATCAAAATGCAAACTAAAGTTAGGAAAACTCCATCTTTATAATATAAGCCCCTGAGTAGGTCTGACTGGGAGACAGTCTTATTTTGTGGTAGTATGGGGGGTCATCCTTGGTGAGTGAAAAGGACATTGACACAAGGAGGACCCAGGCCAGAGTCCTTTTAGCAGTGCTCAATAAATATTTGCTCTAGCTTATGAGACCTGAGAAAGAGACTGGACCCAAGAATGAGATGGTAGGCAAGGCCTCCGATCTTTCATAGCTCAAGCTATAATTGAAACCATTTCATTCTAGGAAATTTTCCTTCACCTCTTACATTGCCTTTAGTGTAGAGTATCCCTTTTTTATTTTAAAGAAGAAAAAACAAAATTTCAAAAGAAGACAATGGTTAATACATTTCATACTGTTATCTTTAAATTAGTTACTAAAAATATAAAATATCAGCATTTAATTGTCCAAACATTATTAGCTGCTGGACTGATTTCTCATGGTCCCTTGCTGGTTTTAAGAGATCTTTCTTATGATCACTAACCACAAACCTGTACTCTACATCTGAGATCTTGTCTTCACTTTGGCTTAATCTGCTGCAGATACTTTCAAAGGAATTTTTATTCTCCTGGTTAAAAATGCTTGAATCTGCCTATGGATTCCATTTCTTTCCTATGATGAACCTTCATAGCTTCCATAATTTTCTTAAACTCCCCTATTTTTTTGTCTGTATCCACTCTAGAGTCACTAAGCATAATTTTCTCTGTGGACACTGTCTCTGCAGTTATCTGAGAAATTATTTCTCATTTGCTTTTTTCCAGCGTCTCATTCAATTGCTCTGTTGTTACCACTTCAGAGAGGTCAGGTGGGTGATTTTTGGATTGTGCCACATCATTGCCCCCTGGGTTTGCCATTGGTGATATTTGGAGTTGCACCTTATTAAGTGTCTCCTTATTTTCTTTTCTTTCTTTCTTTTTTTTTCCTTTTTTAGTTTAATTCCTGGGGTGATGTTTGTAAATTTCCTATAATGGGTTGCATTTTGCTAGTATTTAGAAACCTTAGGAAGTGACTACTTCTCCTAGTTATCTTCCAGATATAACTGGTTTCTGATTTTTGAGGTTCCTGTAAGATCCTACCTCTTCCATTTGTTGGGGCCTGTTTGGCCTGACCTGTGTTTCTATAAATTGATTGATGTAGGAGTCTTCCCTCTCCCTGCTGCTTCCCCACCACCACTTTTTTATTTCTAGAACCCAGTACAGTACATTCTTGGCAGATATAAGGAGCCTAGTAAGTACTGGTTGAACAAATTAGTAAATAGAAAGCTAGTAACTGGGAAAAGCTGCATGTGCAGTGTTTATAGAATAAAATCAATGTGATAATAGGGCAAGTCCTTGGAAAAGATTAGATTTAGATATATTGTTTTTTTCTATGAGGACTACATTTTCCCAAAGGCATACTTAATATTTTTTAAATTTCATGCTACTGTGGAGTTGTATTTTCTACATTATTTATTATAACATCCTCATTGCAACATTTACTGAATTTTGCATAATCTGAGCTTGGTAAGCATTTTTATTCACGTTTCTATGTGATCATCTATCGGAATGTTTTCATCAACAATTAGTATACAGCAGAGAGCCTGAGAGTTAGCATAAATTGACCATCTTCAAATTGATATTGTTCTTGCAAATGCAGCATAAGGAGTGAAGGTAATTCATTTAACTTTAAATAATAGCATGGTAACAGGGACAGCAGCAACAAACACTGCCAAGAAGACTCAGTGGGTAGAAATAATTCTTTACATATAGCTTTGGGACTAAATAAAGAGAACCACCACCACAAGTTCTAAAATAAATAAGATTTCAACTAAAGTAAATTTATTTCAACCATAGGATTCTATAACCATTTGAAAATTTGAGAAATACAGAGACACGAAGGAAAAGTAATATTGGTAATTATTTCTGGTATGCATTGCTGAGTAGCAAATTGCTCCCACAACTTGGTGACTTAAAATATCTGTCTCATTATCTAGGTGGTTCGCAGGTTACTAGGCCCAAAGGAATGATTCTCCTGCTTCATGAACTATAAGATAAGGCTGTAGTCACTTGGGAGGTGATGGACTGGAATATTCAAGATTCAGTGACATATCTATGTCTTGGGATGGTTGGCTGGAAATGGACCCACCTGGTCTAAGTTGGGACCCGGGAGCACTGGAAGGTTTCCTTGTCTCTGCATAGTCTTAGAGCTCTTGCTGTTTGTGTGATCTCTGTCACACTAGCTAGATTTCTTACATGGCAACTCAGGACTCCCCAAGGTATGACACAAGTTATCCAACCTTTCTGAGGGTTATGTCTAGAGTCATGAGAATGTCACTTTTGCCATATTATTTCGGTAAAGCAAGTCATAAGTCTAGCCCAAATTCAACTAGGAAGGAGATCACTCAGTGGGAGTGAAGTGAGCCCCTGGGATCATCTTTAGGGAAAAGCTACCGTGGTGATGTTCTCACCTTCAGTATTCCACCATTGCTTTTGCTCACATCCAATAGGAATTATAGCTAGTATTTTAAAAACCCTTCAATGGACATCTTGTGGTCACATATTTGATTCTATTTTCTATTAGTAGTTTATTTTGATATATAGATGACAATAAAAATTTGCCTAGGTTTTACTTACATTAGAAAGTCCAAAGATAGGTTTATAAAAAGGATCAATTGAGAGTTTCTTACAAAACTAAACTCAGCCTTATCACATGATCTATCCATGATGCCCCTTTCTATTTTCTCAAACAAATTAAAAATGTAAAAGCACACTAAAGATTAAGGCAGCTTTACTGATTGCTGCCAAAACTTGGAAGCAACCAGGGTGCCCTTCAGTAGGTAAAGAGATAAATAGACTGGCACATCCGTACAATGGAATATCATTCAGCTATAAAAAGAAATGAACTAGCTATCAAGACATAAAAAGACATGGAGGGTCCTTAAATGCTTTTGCAGGGGAAGAATCTAATCTGGAAATGCTACAAACTGTCTGATTATATTTGTATAGCATTCTGGAAAAGGAAAAACTGGAGAGAGTAAAAATGAATGAATGAATGAATGAATGGCTGCCAGGAGTTAGGTCTAGGGGAAGAGATAAATAGGGGTGCTGCTAAGGATTTCCCAGCTGGTGTAATGATTCTGTATGATACTATTCCAGGTCCATATACATTAGTTAAAACCCACAGGATGTACAACTAAAAGACTGGGCCTGCATGTAAACTATGAACTTCAGTGAAAAATAATGTTTCAGTGCTGGTTCATCAATTGTAACAAATGCTACCAATGCAAGATGTTAATGGGAGACTAGAGCAGGTTAAGAGGAAGACATGAAATCCATGGAAACTGCACTTTCTGCAATTTTTAAAATGAATTTAAACATCCTTTTAAAGATATTTACTATTTTAAAAACTAAGTTCAAGAGTGAGTATTAGAATATCTTTCTTGTGAAGTAGTTATTTTCTTCCATAAAAATTGCTTTTGCTTTTAAAAAAAATCAAATCATACTTTCAGTTCATGACTGAAACTTGCTGTTTAAGCATTCCTTGTGATGAATTTCTTTGTGATCAAAAGTACCGTCTCTTTACCTTTTATCAGGGGATCGTTTTATTGATTGGACTTGTATAAAACACACAGCTCTATATAAGCTAGGAAAAATATCTCTAGTAATATTTACAGTACAATTTAGGATTCAAGTTATTTGCTATACATTTAAAAGTTGAGGCAGGCTGGTAGGATTGTGAATCATGTCTGATTGTTCTTTCTCTTTTGCTTTTATTTTATGTATTTTGTTTTTTTTTTACTTTGTTTTATTTTAAAGAAAAGAGTACAAAAAAAAAGAACAACAGCAAAATACGAACAACACAAAACAAAGGACATTAAAAATGATACAGGGTTTCAAACCAAATGATAGAGATTAATAGTGGCTGTTATATTACATATTGTTATCTTCAACAAAGTTGCTCGGATTACCAGATGTAAGAATAGAAGATTGATCAAATCATTAAAGGGAATAAGAAAATAATAATTTAAAAGAACATTAGAGACAATACATAATGTCACAAGGCAGGATTGTAGGAATTCACCAATGGATATTACACTGCAAATTGTTGTTGTCACATAAATTGCTCAGATTACCAGATACAAACATGCAAAATTGGTCAAAATATTAAAAAAAAAAACTTTTAAACATTAACCATTCCCCTCAACAAACCATCAGACACCAACAGTACAGTAATGCCACCGATCTATTGTTATTTTTGAGACAATGTCTCGCTAAACTGCCCAAGCTGGCCTTGAACTTGCAATACTCTACAGTTAATCTCCTGAGTGGTTGGGATTAAAGACATGTGCTTTCCTTCTTTGCTCTTGTAAAACCCACAGCATGCCGTTAGAGGTAAGCAGGGACTTTTTTCTATGGGTCATTTTTACGAATTGGTAATAAGACCTACCAGATGCAATATGACCAATCAGAGAAGCTTACTTTTTCAAGTCTGCTTCACCCTTTTATTCCTTCTAGATCCTTCCTCTATTTTCCTTAAACCTCTTTCTCTTAGTGCCACTGGCTCAAATTATTCATTGACCACCCACCACCTCTGTTGAATAATAGCCCATGCAGGATTTCCTTTGACTCAACTCTGAACTTCCCAAACCACCCTTAATGTACCCATCCCATTTTAGTTCTGCTTAAAGCTATGGAATCTCTTCCTTCTCAGAATTCTGCCATTCCTCTAAAATATTTTAGTCATTTGGAGCATGTAAATCTGGTGCCGGCTGTGTCTATTTCTCCCAAATTTCAGAATGCATATTTTAAATTATCCAGGAGAATTTACATTTCCAGCATATAGTTAGAAATGGTGCTACTTAGTATTGGCATGAGTTGGTGGTAAACAAGCAATGCAGACTATATTTGGTACTTTTTGACCCATATTTTAAAATGATGACTTTCAACCTTGGAATAAAGAGTGCGTAGGAGAACTAGATAGCAGGAAGAGATGGAGTGATAGGTAGGTAATGAATTAATATTAACTAAAAAGCCTGTCTCGGGTAAACATGCCTGTATTCCATCTTTAAATGGTTAAATCTGTGAGAGAGAGAGAGAGAGGGAGAGAGAGAGAGAGAGAGAGAGAGAGAGAGAGAGAGGTGTAGGAGAGAGATGCTTTTCTTTTTTAAGACACTAGGGCTCATATCCAGGACTTTGAGCATGCTAAGCAAATGCACTACAGTCCCTGAGAGTCATTTTGACAAGAATTTTCTAGATGATATGACTCTGTTATGCTCCTCAACTGATTTCTAATCTTGAAAGAGGCAAATGGATAAAATTCACTAGAAAAACTTCCAAAAATTGTAAACTAAAAATAGTGGAACAGAAACATACACATAGGCATAAGAAAAGAATTAATGAGAAATTCTTGAAACAAACAAAAAGCCTTAAGAAACTCTGACCTGGATCAAGTGAAGAAAAAATTCATTGAATTCTTGAAAAGAGAAAAGGAAAAATTTCAGATATGTTCTATTTAAAGGGAAACAGCTGAGAATTTGCCAGACTTCAGCAATGACCTTAGTTCCTTATTGAAAGTATATAAAATGCTTATTAATTAAATAAAAATAAACCTATGCATTACCTAAAATCTTGAGCTCAACTCTAGACTGTCCTGCTTCCTACATGTGGCATCTTTCTGAAGCTACTTTGTTTATCATTCCAACTTTTATTTCTCTTTTTACTCAAGTCTGGTAACCTTCTCTTATCCCTCATTTCACTTTTCAGGGTTTCAATTACCCAGCTCTCAGTCCAAAAATTTTAAATAAAAGTTCCCCAAATAGACAAATTATACATGTGAAATTGCATTCTGTTTGAGTAGTATGAAGACATCTTGTACTGTCATGGCTTTATCCTGCCTGGAATGAGAATTATCCCTTGACCATTATATCTGTCTTGTACTTGTCACCTGTCCTGCTTTTTGTCACTTAGCCATCTCTGATAGCAGATAACATTCGTGGTCTCACGATGCATGTGTTCAGATAACCCTTATTTTATTTATTATCAGCCCTACAGTGCAGGAGTGTGTGTGATGCTGGCATCTCACACATGTCAAAGAGAAGTCATTAAGTGACCCCCTTTAGGGCTGGAGATTTAGCTCAGCAGCACAGCGCCTGCCCGGCAAGCACAAGGTCGTGAGTTTGATTCCCAGCACCAGAAAAACACAAACAAACCAACAATAAAAAATGACCCCCTTCAAACGAAAAGGTGAAAGTTCTCAACTTAATTAAGAAAGAAAACAATCACCTACTGAGATTGCTAAGACCTACTATAAAATGAGCATTTTGTCTGTGAAACTGTGAAGGAAAGAGAAATCTGGGGCCATTTTGCTCTTGCACCTCAAAGTGCAAAAGTTATGGCCACAGTATGTGATATGTGCTCAGTGAAGGTGGAGACGGCTTTACATTTGTGCACATATGTGTGGGAAAAAGCATAGTGTAGATAGGGATTCTTACTCTCTGTGGTTTCAGGCATCCACTAGGGATCTTAGAAAGCATTAGTCTCGGGGCTGGGGATTTAGCTCAGTGGCAAAAGCGCCTGCCTGGCAAGCGCAACGTCATGAGTTCGATTCCCGGTACCGGAGAAAAACCAAAAACCAAAAAAAAAAAAAAAAAAAGTATTAGTCTGGATAAAGAGAGCTACTATACTGATAGCAATACATACCTGCAGGAATTTTTAAACCAGGCCACTCAGGCAATGACACTTTCCAACAAAAGGTGGGTCTACATCCCCTCCTCTGGGTCTGGGCAGACCTGATGGTTGAACCAACTCAGTGTGACAGAAGCAATGCTTTTTGACTCCTAAGGTTAGCTCATAAAAGGTCTTGCAGCTTCTGTCTGTTCTTGAAATACTTGCTTTCTAAGTGAGCCTTGTTAGGGCACTACCTCTTGGAACGCAGCTGCCACATTCTGGGAAACCCAAGCCACAATGGAACAGGCTGTGCATAGATGCTCCAGCTGGCCACAGCCTTCAAGGCATTCTAGCTCAGGTACCAGACCTGTGTATGAGCAGCTTTCGGCTGATTTCAGCCCCCAACTGTTTGCATCATCCCTAATTGAAGTTCCAAACATGGCGACAAAAGACAAAGCCGCTATCTCCACCATGCTGGTTGTAATTCTTGACCTGTGCAGAATAAAATGATACTTGTTTAATAGTACCAACTCTGAGAAATTCTTTATGAAGGGATAGGAAATGAGATAACTTGAAAATTACTTTGCAGGGCTGTTGTAAGGATTACATTATACAATTTACATAACTACCTGATTTCAATCTCTTTCAAAAAATATCAGTTCCTAGATTTGTGCAGGACATCCAGGTAATGTTCAAATAGTAGTATATAAAATTAGCAATAGTAAGTCAGGTGTGGTGGTGTATGCCTGTAAACCCAGCACTGGGGAGGCTGAGGCAGGAGGATTGCCATGAGTTTGAGCCTAGCCTGGGATACACACTGAGTTTAAGACTAGCCTCAATTACATAATGAGATCTGTCTCAAAAGAAGAAAGAAAGAAAGAAAGAAAGAAAGAAAGAAAGAAAGAAAGAAAGAAAGAAAGAAAGAAAAAGGCAGTAATAACTACTAACATTTATAAGTATACCTAATGTGCCCTGTATTGTTCAAAGTGGTAGTTTTTTTTGTTTTTGTTTTTGGTTTTTTTTTGGGGGGGGGTCTTTTTAAGACAGGGTCTCGCTATGCAGTTCAGGCTGGCCTTGAGCTCACGTTGCAGCCCAGGCTGGTCTCGAACTTACAATGATCCTCCTACCTCAGTCTCCTGAGTGCTGGAATCGCAGGCATGAGATAACTAGAAGACCACCACAGCTCGAAGTTTTTTTTTTTTGCATCTAATTTACACAGTCCTCATAAGAACCACAAGCACCATTCGTATCACCATTTCCCAGATGAGGGCATTGAAACTTACAGAGAGCCTAAGTACATAGCCGGCAATTTGATAGATGAGGTTTTGCACCAAGGATAACTGCAGGACCCTACTCTTAGCTAGGCTGTCCTGCTAAAAAGAATAAGAGGGACTGGGCTAGGGGTGCAGGAGCCAATGAACTACAAAGCCTTGGGCATACATTTTTTCAGGGAATGGATACAGAAATAAGAGAAGAGAGCCAAGTGTACATACGGGAAATCTGATGAGGGATGGGAGGTGCCAAAGAAGACAACATAGTTTGCGCTAATTAGAAGAGTGCATGACGGGGTCCCAAGCAGGGAGCATCACTGGAAAGGAACTGAGGAGCTCATCCACCATTCTCCTATGAAACCATCTTTAGGGGCAGGCAGAGGTTATATTCCCCTCCAAGGGGTTTAGCTGTAACCACCAATAGCATAGAATTAAGGATAACTACAACGATTCCCAAGCTGAAACATAAAAAGTCTGCTGACATATCCCATCAATGCCTCTTCTCACTAAAGGCCAAGATTGTTTCTCTCCAGAGTGTTCAAGTTTATTTGAAACTAGGAGAAAGCTAATTGTTTCTTAAGTTTAATCTTTCCCATTAAAGCTGGAGATATCCAGACACAGAAGAGCTGATTTGCTCACCCCTTTGCTTCTCCAGAGTGACACCACTGGAAAACTCCCTCGGAGGACATGAGGAGCTGCCCCGGCACAGCGACCCCAAGGAGCCTTCTGCTTATTCACACACAGACCCTCTCCAGCATTGCCTGTACAAACTAGCTCACTGCGTTGGAAACAGAACAATGGTTATAGAGTGTATACAGTCAGCCCTTTGCGTCTGCAGCTTTTTGGGCCGCTGATTCAACCAACCACAAATTGAACATATTCAGGAAAAAAAATTGTATCTGTACTGAACACATATAGATGTTGTATTCTTGTCACTATTCCTCAAACAACACAAGATAGCAACTATTTCCACAACACTTACTTGTGTTCAGTGTTGTAAACAATTTAGACATGCAGTGTTCAGGAAAATGTGTGTTGGTTCCATGCCCATGCTGTACCATGGTATATGAAAGACCTCGGTTTCTATAGATTTTGGTATCTGTGGGATTTTAAAATCTGTAAAGGAATGCTCTTGGATACTGAGGGATGACTGTATTATTAAGGATAGTGTCTCTGACATGATTCCTTCACCTGTAAATGAGAGACAGTTGAAACACTGACAATCAGCTATATGTTGATGTGACATTCTGAAGGCTATACGGGCCAGTGGCAAGGAGAATAGAGTTGGTACCTCCATGCATAGCTTTAAGAGTTCACCAGGTACAGGACTTGGGGTGAGATTTCTCGGCTTAGATGTGCACATGTTAGATGTGGTTGGGACAGGACTCTGAAACGGAAAATTTATTTCAAAATGAGAATAATTCAGGTGTACCCATTGCTTTTATTCTTCTTTTTTAGATCTTACCAAGCTACTGGAATAGTTACTGAACTCAAGCATGCTCTTAGTCAATGACCAGGCCAGGTAGTGGTGTCAGACCTTTCCACTAGAAATTTCCTCACACTCTGAGCCTTTCTTGTCTCCCTGAGTGGCTCACTAGCTATCACAAGAAGATTGACTTTTGTCTGTAAGCTTCCAGGACAAAGAAAGTGTTCAGTCTTCTTCTCAGGAAATAAACTAAAATTAGTCCTGATGGTTGTTGCTGTAGTTCTCTGCATTCAATGACCTGTTGGAGGTTTCTCTGAAATATTTTGAGAATCTAGTGTCAGAGGAAAGTTTCAAGGGTATTGCGGAGTTAGGCAAAGTGGAGTTTTGTGTGGTGTGGGAACAGTTTCCCACCTCTGTGGGTTGGACGCCCTCATCAGCCAAACAAGATAATAACATCTAAGACGTGGGGATTTTGTGAGGAATTAATGTAACAGTGCAAATCAAGACTCCAGCAGTGGTTTTCAAAGCGAGATCATGAACTAAATTGTAGCAACTTGTAAGTTACTACTATCAGCTTTAGTCCATTTTCTTCTTCTCTCTTTCTTTCTTAGTTTTCTTTTTCCTTATCTCTTCCTGACATCAAAGGACAAATTTCTTATTATTTCTTCCTGAAGCAAATAAGCCTATGCCTCATGCTGGGAAGTAGAGTCCCACCGGTGAGCTCCATGATGAAAGTTCACTCGGCCCTTCTCATGACCTCCCTGCAGCAATCCACCTCTAAGCTGAGTCCCCACAGGGTTAGGTAGAGAAGTTCCAGGTATTAGTGTGTCCCCTGGCTGTAGTTTGCAAGGTGCACCTTACTGGTGTTCCACTTCTGCGATCACTGGTCTTCTGCTGTTGAGTCAATTCTAATGACCCTCTCTTGACTGCTGAAGTCAGAGCAGCTCAGTGAGTTTGGCAGTCTTCCTTCCTGGGTTCACCTTCCTTCCTGGGTTCACTTTCCTCCCTGGGTTCACCTTCCTTCCTGGGTTCACCTTCCTGGGCTCGGGCTCCTCAGTCAGCTTAGTTCACATGGAAGAGGTGTCAGTGGGTTCTGCATTACTCCTCCTCCCCAAAGCCAGCTCCTAAAACAAAGAAGCAAGAAGCAGGCTGTTAGCATGTCTCTCTCCTTGGTTAATGCTGGCCCAAACCCAGTGGGCTCCTACATCAGGAAGTATCAGCTCCCAGAGGAATAACAATGGAAACTCACTCTAAGTCTTTAACCATTAGGTCAATCCTACAGTGACTTTTAAATTTTGGTTCTTTTTCTATCACAAGGAGTGGTGATTAGGAACATGTGTTTGGAAAGACTATTTGCATACTTTTGAATTAACAAAATTAGAAAACCAAGGGTAACCTGGATTCTTCTGTTGAGATAGTCACTGCCTCCCCTAACAATTTCTAAAATCCTGTGTTATGATCTTTGATTCTAGTTCTCACATTCACCATTGTAGTTGAGTCAGTTAAAAGTGTTTGTTTTTATACTGAACATTATATGTTCCACATGTTCTATAGAGTTTTCCCTCTAGGTAAATTCCATTTATGTATACTTATCAGTCAGCAATATAACCAGACTCACAAATATTAATATATATATGGTTTTTTTGCTAGAGGCCCCATTTATTCTTAATTTTTATGTAGGACTAAGTTTTTCAAAGTCTTATTTTTCTGTTACCCAGTTCTGGATCCTTAAGATTTAACACACACAAAGTAACAAGATTTGAAATCTTGGTCTGATGTGTAACTATAGCAGGAATTTACCTGGGCTGCACTTCAGAATTATATTCACCTATTTAAAAAACAAATATATCCTTTACTGTGTGTCAGGCACTGCTCTAAGTGCTTTATAAATAACAAGTTAGCTAACCCTAATAATTCTATGAATAGGTATTATTATTGTTCCCATTTTACATATGGAAAACCATGGCACATGTTGTTTAAATAATGTCAAATAGCTAATACATAAATGGCAGAACCTGGACAAATATTTACTTTCATTCATTTTAATTTTGTTTTCATGAATTTTCATTATTCAGACTGAACCTTCAGTACAGTATAATTCATTGCCAAAGAAAAAAGTGTTCTTCATACATTCACTGTCAGGGCAAGCATAAATTTTGAACTGTGCTGATCCATTTTGCAGCAGCATCTGGTGACCAAAAGCATGCATTTGCAAAACATCCAGCCGGATCAAGGGTTCAGAAAGAGAACCAGCCAGCTGCCAACAGGTGCTCCAGCCCAGGGTGTCCAACCACTGTGGGCTCACTCACTGAGGCAGTGTTCACGCCCATAGTTTTTTCAAGTGGTTTTGCTCCATACATGTTCCAATGTCTAATCTCAAGTCACCTGTCTTGTTAAGTTCTATTTTCTCTTCTGTGCTGTGAAGCTTAGTTTTAACTAGAGTGCTCCTTGCTGTCATTTACCCTTGCCCAGTCTAAAAGCAGATCCCCTTGGCTTCCAGTTGTCAGCCAACCTTTGCCCGTGGAGGTGGCACTCCCTGGCCATCCACCTATACAAGACCAGCACATGATATTTGAAGAAGAGTCTCTGCTGTTTCTCAGGAAATTAACCCTTCTGTACCATTTACATTAGCTCCTGCCCTATTTCCAGACACATGGAAAGGAACAAAAACCTTATACTGATGGAAGTAAAGTACCAGAATCACTAGAATGATGAAGCCCTTTGAGATCCTAGTTATGTAATCTAGCTCCTTTTTTTAGATGATGGAAGCCTTAAGTACACTAGCCTTGAAATAAATTTCCTAGTGTAGGGAACCGCTCAGACTGAGTCAAAGCTTGGAGCATACAAGGATGCCTCGGGACAGACTTGAGGGCATGACCCTGTTGTCAACACAAGTGCACATCAGGGTATAGTCAAAAATAATTATATAGCCATGAGTTAGTGATGGACAGCTGTGCATGCACTAATGAGGCCAGCATGTAAGAATGTAAATAGGTGTTAACAACTTGTATAAAAGTATACAATAAAGATGCAGGTGACTCTATCCTTTGGTCTACTCTGCCTCTTGTTGCTGCTGATGTCTTGCACACATATGTTCTTTATACTGGGGACCTCACGAGTGAAAATTTCCCTTGGGCTCCCCAAATAGGTTGACATCTAGCCTTATTTTTTATGTGATAGACAACTTTTATGTTTGGTGGGATACCCTCTTTACCTAACCTTGGCTCATTCATCAGATCACAGCATAAATATAAATTCTAACAAAAACTTGCTAAGCCACATCTAGATTAATATCCATTATATGTGCATCGTACTCTGCACTCCTTCATGATACTTAATCTAAATAAAATAATTATTTGGGAATTGCTTGCTTGGTGTGGATCTTTCATCAATAAATATGAGTTCTAGAAGGTCAAGGATATATCTTTTATGCACATCAGTGCATCCTGGTGCCTAACACAGTTCCTGGCATTTATTGGGTGCTGTAAAGGTTCTTTTCAACAGAGCACTAAGGTCAATACCAGCAAGAGAAAGAAACTATGGCTACTGTGTATATCTTCAGCTGGGCCTTACATTAGGATATCTGGATTCTGCTCTTTTCTCCATCTGAGAAAGATACATGACCCCAATTAAGTACATAACTGAAGTCACTACAGACTTCTTCTCACAAATTATCCTTGACTATGTGAGTGGCTCTTTCTAAGGCTACAGAGCTAAGTAACAAGGATACTTCTTCAGTGGCCCACAGCCCACCATGTAGAGAAGCCCACTGTGACTTTACTACCTTCATGGTGAGGGGATTTGGGCATTATAGGAAGAAGTTTCCATCTCAGATAATTTGATTGGCTCAGTTCTAGTTTTTACAAATCTAGATAAGTCTTCAGCACCTTCTCTGGTCATGCTCTATCTCTTGCTATGTTTGATAATGCTGACAGAAAAATTGTTCAAAAGTTCTAATCATTGAGCCCCTAGATCAAGGGGCTCTTTGTTGCTCTTTTCAGCACTTCTAGAACCATGTAAGAAGTTTCTTTTTTTATCCTGCACATGTATTTGAGGAAAGTCTTGTTAAATTCTGAAAGAGATATATTTGTGATATATGGACAGTATCCCCCTTTTTTTAACACTGGTTGTTTCCAAAACCTTAATGAGAAATGTTTGAATTTGAACAACTGAGTGTCAAAATAACAATCTGATGATTCCGCAATGTCAGCCAAGGATAGTGTTTGAGTCTATCTCTAGAAATTCAGTCTCTGTCCTGCTATGTTCCTTATAATTTATCTTGAAGAGAGCTGTTTTATGTTGTTGTTACTACTGTTCTATTTAATTTCTTGTCTGAAATGTTTGCAAAATCTTCCTGGCTAAGAGTGAAGGCTCTGACTATGACATTTTGAGGCCTGGAAGGATTGTGATTTCTTACTATGAGGTCTCCCATTAAGAGGAATTTGAAAGATAACAAAAAATCCACAAGGCTTTCTGAAATCCCTTCTATTTCCCTCCACATTTCTAAGGCCTTAATTTCACAGAGAGCAAATTCACATTGCTTCATAAGAAAGACAAACTGATCTCTGATGTGATACCTGATTACCATCTTAGTGTCTTCTGTCATGTTAGCTTTCCCTTCGATGCCTCAAGGGGCAGACGTTAAAGGTATGAATTTGGGGATAAAAAAAGATTTAAAACCACCCATTAAATATGATTTCCCCTAGGTACAAGAAGAAAGAAAAAAACTCAGTCTCTCACACACTCATGTAATTTCTTCTCCTCCATGGTTTATGAATTATTTTATTATAGGTGTAATCTGTCTCCTTGGGCAAGCTAAAAAACAAATCTATTTTTTTTAGCAGAACAGAGATAAAAGAAGAAGATGTAGAATAACAGAAAGGATATGGAAGTCAATCTAATCAGTCCCGTTATAAGAACACACCCTCTGTATACTTATTAGAGCACATGTTTTCTGTCTGTGCCATATACATACTCTTTGCTTTGGACATAGTATTCCAAAGGTTTGTGTGTTGAAAATCTGGTGCTCAGTATGATGCTAGGAACCTCAAGAGGCAGGGCTTAGTGGGAGATCATTGGGGGTACTGTCCTCAGAAGAGGTAAAGGACCCAATTACTTGTCTTCAGAGTTGGATGTTATAAAAGGGTGAGTCAGGTGCCTCTCTGTTTCTGGCTTCCAGTCTCATTGTGTGAGCTCCTCTTCATGAGTTCTGACCATTGTGATGCCCTCTGCCATGTCGCCCACAGCAGAGGCTGAACAGACAAGACTGTCCTGTCTTGAGCTGACAGCTTCGAAACTTGTGAGAATAAATGAAGCTCTTTTCTTTTTGTATTCCCCAACCTCAAGTATTTTGTTTCTGCAACAGAAAACAGACCAATGCAATATGTATTTTATATATGTGAGATTAACAAGGATTGGAGGGAGAAAATGGACAGGAGAGGGATCCTGCTCAGACCATAAACTTTCTTCACTCAGAAACATCTTCCTGTGTATTTTCCTGGACTTTCTATTTCTGTGTCTTATGCACTGAAATATACATGTTAAAAAAAAAAAAAGAAGCATCACAAATTCCATGTAGCAAACCTTGTAGCACAAATCGAAGCTCTTCACCTCTGACACCAGAAACTGTTAAATCCCCTGTAGCTGGCTGAGTGTGATGGAACATTCTTC
Source organism: Chinchilla lanigera (assembly GCF_000276665.1). Classification (NCBI taxonomy): domain Eukaryota; kingdom Metazoa; phylum Chordata; class Mammalia; order Rodentia; family Chinchillidae; genus Chinchilla; species Chinchilla lanigera. The sequence continues at coordinate 12,204,817 of NW_004955431.1, read as the reverse complement.
CCTAGCCTGGCTCCCTGAATGATAATAGATATCACTTTCACTCAGCTACAGCTTTTGCCAAGGAACAGCAATTTATATTTTCCCCTTACTTCTCATAAAGAACCCCATAAACCTGCCTCAAGTGCACAGCAAAAATTTTAAAAGCCCCCGAATAATACTACATTTGAGTTTCTGTTGATTTCTTTTTTCTATAGTTTTTCAAGTATCTTTCTAATGCCCAGCACCCTGAGCATTTTCCTGAACTATCTCAATTAAAGATGTTTTGTCCTGGTTTTGAACATTCTTGTCAACAAGGGAACATACCCCCCGCCCCCAAAAAAGAGGTAATAAATATTTTCATTAGTGTGTGACTGGCACTTTTACAAAGAAAAAACACACTGGCTGGGTTGTTATATGTGGATTTATTCATATTTTAGAGCCCTTCTCAAGTAAGTTGTTCAAGGGACTGTGGCTGCGTTTCCACACCAGCAGCTCCACAGTCTGTCTGCCCACCAGTAGGTACTGAGGGAATTAGGCAGGGCGAGATTCCTGGCCTGGAAATTCTTCTGAGACTAGTCTTGTGAAAAACTGCATCTGCTTTGTTTTCAGAGAGCCTAAGAATTTGGTGAGGGTTTTAACTTTTTCTCCTCCAGTGATTTTGAAGTTTTGTAATTTTTGGCAGCATATGTGTATGTATATGTGTGTAAGTATATACAATTAATGCACATATAACTATGTAATTCACAGAGTGTATATATGTATTCATGTGTATAATTAATATCTAGTATAGATAGTATAAAACTCGCATATAATTTGTGTGATGTTTAATATATACATATATATGTATTACACAAAGTTTTATATGCTATCTCCATTATGACTTTTCCTGTTTAATTTGGTTTCTTTCTTTCTCTTTCTTTCTTTCTTTCTTTCTTTCTTTCTTTCTTTCTTTCTTTCTTTCTTTCTTTTTCTTTCCTTCTCTTTTTTCTTTCTCTCTTTTTTCTTTCCTTCTTTCCTTCTTTCTTTCTTCTGTTCTTTCTTTCTTTCGTTTGCCAGATACCCCAGAAAATGAAGAATGTCCATAAACTCATTCAAGGACAACTTGGTACACAGTAGTAATTGCCCAAACAGTGGTAAGCCCTGTGACAAAAGTATGCAGACAATGGAGAGTGATGGAAAGGGGTTGGGCTTGTCAACAAATTGAAGCAGATGGGATCAAATCCTGAGCCTCTTTCTCATTCTGTGTTCTAGGGACAGCTTGTTAAACTTCCATGAGCCCTGAGTTTATTTATTTACAAAATATAGCTAGTAATTTTACCTATGTCATAAAGTTATCATGAAGATTGGAAATTATATTGATAAAAATACCAAGCATTGCACCTGCCAGAGGTGCACTCAGTAGAGTAGCACTTTGTGTTAATATTGACTGTCACGAGCATTCCAGGGGTATGCTGCTTTGCACACAAAAATGTATCTGTATAGGAAATGAAGGCCACATCTCATGCATGGTTCTATCAAATTTTATGGCTTCCATGTTCTCAAGGTATGGGAGAGTGCCTATTCACAGTAAGATGAAATAAAAAAAAAGAAAGCAGATTTGTCCGGACGCAGCTATGACACACACCATAGTTGGCACATGGTAGAATGCTCCTAAATAGCAGAAGCCAGTCATTGTATCAGTGTGCATAAACTTGAATGAAGGCTGATCCGTCCCTCAATAGCCTTAAGGCAAGCCTCCAAGAACTCAGATCGAAAACCCCATGCATAGCCATAAATGATTATGACAACTTCATTACCCCCCGAGGTGTCACATATCCTAATTTCTTATCACATATTCTTTCACCATGCACAAGCCACATACACAGACTGACATAGGTGTAATACAAACTCAAATAGCAACCCTGTATTTGAGTGATCTGTAATCACCTTAAATCATGCTGATCATCATGCTAGTTATCAGTTTGAGATACTTTTTGAATATGAAGTCAGCACATAAATCAACCAACCAGCCAATTAATCAGCCCAGGCCACCATCCAGAGTTGGGATTAGATGCACCCCGAGCAACAGCTTACATAGAGACAGGTGCAGGGTGTGAATTCTCCCACTTGCTCCACCTCCTCAAAGTATTGACCCAGTACTTAGCAATGGTGTCCAAGTTGCTCCCTGTAGCACAGCCGTTGGATCCTGTCAAGCCTGGTAGTCTATAAGGACTGAACTAAACCACAGCTCACTTTGCTGGGCCCCTGACATTCTTCCTAGTTTTTCCTTAATTTTCAAGTAGGTGGATTACATTGTGTTTTCCTAATCACTGGCTAGGATCCAGCTTTGAATTCATTGATATCCCACAACTTTTTATTTATTTTACTGTTCATACTATCTGTGCCTGATGTACTAGCTTGGAATTCCTGTTACTGACACTTTCTGAACTACTGTCTGAATTCTATTTTGTCTTAAGCTTCAATTCTGCCTCACAGGAGCCAACAGTGCTCCTGAGTTTACTTTTCAATGCACTCATACTGTTTTCATGCATAGAATTTCCCCCTGCCTGAAGCTCACTAGGCCTTCGTTTTGGACTAGCGCTTCTATCTCTACACTATGCCCATCTTACCATGATATGGGTAAATTACATATTATCTCTCTAACCAGCTGTAGATAGCAGTTCTAACCACACCATCACCACATGCATGATATTTGGTTTATAAACTCCAGGCAGCTTTCCCTAAGCACTGGACCTGCACATTTTCTGTGCGTTAACTATCCAGCACTAATGCTTCCAACGCATACTTTGCACATCTCTCTCATTACATTTCTTCTTTGTTTTGTCAGTGTTGATAAATCATTCCCATGAAAGTGCAAGTTGTTGAAAAGCAGAGCAGTGTCTGAGTCATCCTTCCATCGCCATCTCCAATCCATAGTAAATTAATGAATGAAATAGGTGCCTTCAGCTCTCAGATTCAATAATTTAGAAATCTATTAGTACTGACTCATCTAATTCTGAAGTCTACAAAAAGCCAAAAGGTAGAATGAGGTATTACATACACTTTGCTTCTTTATTCCTAATGCCTTTTCCACAGTAATAAATTGTGGCTCTGCTGAGATCTATTAACAACAAAAACAAAATAAGAGCTGCCATTAGTAAAGCACTGGCTGTTAGCCACCTACCGTGGTAAAGGTCCATATAAATTCTCTCAATTTTCCTCCACCTCCTACATTATCTTCCCACTATGGAACAGAAAACAGTGAAAATCAAAGTTATTAGGTGAGGAAGAAATGTTTTCTTTCTCTGAGAGGCTTTGTGTAAAACTTCTGTTTTGGTTGATGCTTTTGGGCAAAGCTCAGTCTCCGAGCATAGTAAACTTAAATTTTCCTTCTTCATATACCAGAAACAAGCCAGGTTTGCACGATGCAATTGATAGTTTTCTAACATCATTGTGGCGCAGGAATTCCAATCTCTGTAGTATGTCATAGCTAATGCTATTACATTTTGACTTTGGGCTATTCAGGCATGAAATGGGTTTTTAATCCCTTTCTTTGGGCTGGTAGTTCTCAAGTAGTTCTGAGCAGTGCTTGTAAAAAAAAGGGACCTGTATCCACCTAGGTAGATTGGGCCTAGGGATTTAGCTCAGCGGCAAAGTGCCTGCCTGGCAAGCACAAGGTTGTGAGTTAGATTCCCGGTTCCGGAGAAAAATAAAACAAAACAAAACAACAACAACAAAAAACACTTAGGTAGATCATTTGGTTCACCCATAGCAATCAGTAAGATGGCAAATACTGCAGATAGATCCATCTGCAAATCAGTCTTCTGCTCCTATGAAATGGCTGGTTGTCCTTTGTTTGGATGACAAATTACTTGGTCCTTATTTTTGTCTGAACATGCTTTATAAAGTGAGGATGATACTATTTAGTCTAAAAACATCTATTCGCTCTTAGATTTCCGTCCTAGAGCCTTTACGCCATTTTCTATCTTGGAAAAGTAACATCTTAGAAAACAAAACATAACTTACTAGGAATAACTCAAATAATATTTGTTTTCCTGTTAGTATTAAGGTAGTAAGTTGGCCCATGTCTCTTAATTTCAAATTTGACTTTGGAACCTTAAGTACTTCTAAATACAGAGTCCCAAAAGAATACAAATCAAGCTGTATCTGATCTGGATTGGTTCTAGGGGCGACGTGCTTTCCCTGGCTCTGGGCCAAGCCACAGTTGCTCCTGTGAAGCTGCTGGAGTGAGATGAGCCAGTGTATGCTAGTGGCAAATAATTGAATTTTGCTGCTGCTTAGATTTTTCAAAAACGTGAACTATCTAGGCATCTTTGTTATTGGCAAAGAATGACAGCCATATTCTCGCAGAGCAGCCTTTCCCACAGCAAGCTCCAGTTCTCATCTGCTGCAACTCTTCTCTGCACAGTGGGGGAAAAGCAGGCACCAGAAGAAGCATTAGATTCAAAACCACGTCTTCGGCTCTCTTTCTAAATAAAATTCCTGGGCCCCTTAGTGATAAGAAACAATGCCTGTCTAACTCATGCCCCCCAGACATTAGCTTCCTTTCTGTCCTGAATGTCCAACTTTTTTTCCTTTGCTTCTTATTTGAACAGCACACCCTCAAATGATGGGAACAGTAGGTGTGACAATTCTCCACCTCTTTCTCTTTTCAAGCTTGTGACCTGCACAGGAGCTTAAGTGTGGAAAGGACCTTGATTATGAGAGTAATGGTGAGGGCTAGGGATGTGGCTCAGCAGTAGAGCACTGATACACTGGCAAGCACAAGGTCATGAGTTCGATTCCTGATACCAGAGAAAAACAAAACAAAACAAAACAAAACAACAACAAAAAAACCACTTGGGTAGTTCATTTGGTTCACCCATAGCAATCAATAAGATGGCAAATACTGCAGATAGCTCTGCAGTATTCTATTGCCAGTATGGAAATACAAATAGTGAAAGTGAAAAAAAAATCTATACTAAAATACTGATAATGGTACTACTTCAAAATATCTCATAAAGCTATGAGCAACCTTCAGTCTTCACCAGCTGTAGTTAAAGCTTTGAATCACATCATCGCATTTCTAACATTTGGCCTGCAGACTACAATGACTGAGTTGTTAAGATCCTTTACACCCCTGTCACCGTATATCTCGTTACAGTTGTCATACAGAATCTCCGACTACCATACATTCTTCTTTATTTTCCCTCTATGACTCAATAATCTGGTTTACTCGAATTCAAATATCATACAAATTTAAGGAATTTACCCATGTGTATTGAATACATTTATTTTTAACACAAGAAAAACAAGAAGTTAAAATATATTCCTACCAACACATTGTGGTCGTTTCTCATTGGAATATAAATTTGGCTCAACATATCAAAGTTATATTAAAAATCAGATGAGGTAAGTAACTAACAAAAAAAATTGGGCTGATTGCCAATTACACTAGAAAGGAGACAGTCTCAAGGTCGAGCAAGGTTTGTAGTCTTTCTGCAACACAGCAGGCAAATTTTGAGACAAATAATGCCATATAATTCCCTTCAATAAACAGCTCTGAGTTCATGAGTCATTCTGTGAGCACTCAACAACTGGCTCATAAATACCACACACCATCTGTCGCCAGAATTTATGAAATCCTTGCCAACAACGTGTTAGGGCTAAAATTTCTACCTCTTTCCTCCCCCTCCTCTGGATCATAACTGGAAGTTGTTTGCAAAAACTTATGGAATTTTGTAACAGGGGCAACAATAAACTAAAACTTTCTTTGTGATAATTTGCTCCTGAAGTTAATAATGTATTTTCTGGTTGCATACAATGATTATGTTTTGCTAAAGAAAAACTCAAGAAATTTTTAGAACCCCAGTTTAAGCAAAATTATTCTTTATTTGAAGTACCTCTATGCACTTTACTTAGCATTAACTGGAGATATGTATGTGTGTGTAGGTGTGTAGATATATGTAATTATATGGAGTTTGTATATAAATATGGTTTCAGAAATCTCACAGATATTATTTCATTTGACAGTATTTTGTTTGATCTTGAACTAATAACCTTTGAATTAGTCATCACACTAGGCTCATATATTCAAGTAATATTATTTTTCAAAGTGAATGTATATACTGCAAATTTTTTATTTTTCTATTTTTGTGTTTAATTCACGCACAGTAAAAGTCATCTGTTCCTTTATTTTTGTTTGTTTGTTTTTTGTTTTTTGTTTTTCCAGTACCAGGAATCGAACTCATAACGTTGCACTTGCCAGGCAGATGCTGTGCTGCTGAGCTAAATCCCCAGCCCCAAGTCACCTGTTTCTTAGTGAGCTTTGAGAAATGTGTGTCACCACCTCTACAGTTAATTGTAGAATGAGTCTATCATCCATTTTTCTTTGAAATCAACAACTCCCCACGTGTTTTCTGCCCTATAGTTCTGTCTTTGAAAGAATGTTATATAAATGCTATTATAAAGTATGTAGTTCTTTGAGTCTAGCTTCTTTCACTTAGAAAATGCATCTAAATTTCTTTAATGTAGTTTTGTCTATCGGTCTTTTTCATTCATTTTTATTGATGGGTAACATCTCATTGTCGAAATGTACCACCATTCATCAACTGAAGGACACTTAGGTTATTTTCAGTTTTAGGAGATTACATATAAAGCTGCTTTAAAAACTCACATATCAATTACTGTGTGAATATAGATTTGAAATTCTTTCAGGTGAATATTTAAGACTAGGACTTTTAGATTACATGATCAATGTACACACAAATTCATACCAAAATGCCAAACTATTTTCCAAAATATTTGGAGCCATTTTGCACTCCCACTAGGAAAATATGAAAATTCTAGTTCCCCCAAATTTTCATTAAAACTGGGTAATGTCAGTAAAATTCTATAAATAAAATTTTTTTTAATCTTTTTTTTTTGAGACAGGGTCTTGCTATGCAGTTCAGGCTAGCCTTGAGCTCACTTTGTAGCCCAGGCCGGTCTTGAACTTGCAACGATCCTCCTGCCTCAACCTCCTGAGTGCTGGGAAGCGTGCGCCACCATGCCCAGCTTATATGTAAAACTTGATCCATTTGTAGGACAGTGGATGCTCCTTGAGATTAAAATGATATGTGAAATAAATCAGATGCATAAACCTAAATATCACATCATTTCTATTATATGAGAAATCCAAAGTATAAATAATGAGTAAAATAAAAGATAATAGGAAATAAGAAGATGGATCTTTTGCAAAAGGGAGGTGGACCAAGAGATGGAGGGAAGGGAGGAGGGAGAGGAGGGGAAGGTAATAAGAAGAAAAAGAGTTAAATTGTGCCATGTACATGCACCAGCTCTCCACAAAGGATGTAATCATTAGTTACTGCAAACATGGAGTAATATAATATAGGTATTCGTGAAATTGCCATGATTCTTTGTGAAGCTAATGCTGTCTTTGATTTTGATTGCAGTTGTATTCCAAGGAAAAGTAAAATCACAGAATAAACTTTATCTTCTCAGGTGGGTGTTTTGCTTTGAATTTACTGACTTTCTCAATTTCTGAAATTTAACTTGATTTGAGACATCACCGTGTACAAAGTCCATAGGGTGGACATGCACATGCTGCAATTATTTTTCATGTCCTCAGGAAGCACTGCCAAATTTCCCTGACTCATGGATACTGATCCTTTCTTCTTGTACTTTGGATATACTAAGTTTCATGGAGGAATGCAGAACATGAAACTATAGAATGCTGAAAACAAAACAAGGTCTTAGTAAAGATGTTGTAACCTGGAGGGAACTAGGTCTCACCTATTTTTCCAACTCTGTTGTCCTTTTTCTGTCACCTGAACTGGATTCCTTAGTCACAATTTGAAAAAAGAATTGCTTTAGTAAACTTGCCACTTTAATGTCTTAGTATTTTTTAGCATATTAACAAAGTGGTATACCTATCATCACTAATTTCTGAGTGTTTTCATTACCCCAGAGGAACCCCACACACTTCAGGTCACTCCTTATACGTCCCTCTGTCCAACCCCTGATGATCCCTAATATACTTTCTGTGTTTATGGATTTTCTTATTCTGGACAGCTCTTGTACATGGATTATATAACACATGACCTTTTCTGTTAGCTTTCTTTACATAGCATACTATTTTTAAAGTTCAACTATATTGTACTATCATCACAGTAGTTTTTAAGGCCAAAGAAAATCTTGATCTAGAATGAGAAATCCGGTCACAAATAAAATTTCATCATTATTTGTTTACCTACTACTCACCAACTGACTATCATTTGAGTGTCCTCTCTCTCTGGGGACAAGTTTCATGTTTGAAGTCGTCCTGAGTCTGCTCTGAGCAGTAGTACAATTGTTGGATTATATGGTAAACTATATGTATAACATTTTGAGAAACCGAAAATACATTTGTTCCCAAGGCAGCAGTACCATGTAACACTCCTATCACCAGTGTGGGGGTCCTAATTTCTCTACACCCTCACAAAACTTTCTATTTTCTGTCTTTTTCATCAAAACAGTCAATTGTTCTAAAGTGACAACTAATTGTATTTCCATAATGACTCATAATATTGAGTATTTTTCCTCATGGGTTATTTGCATATATTTTCTGAAGAAATGTTTATTATAGTCATTGGACAATTTATAAATTAGGATATTTGTGCTTTTGTTGTTGAGTTTTAAGTTTACATAGTTTAGATACAAGTTCATTATCATATGTGCAATTTGCAAATATTTTCTCCCATTCCATGAATTATCTTTCATATTCTTGATTTTCTTTGAAGCCAAAAGATTTTAATTTTGAAGAAATCCAAATTTATCTAACTAGCATTTTAAAAATTTGTCTAGCTTGGTGTCATAACCAAGAAATAATTGCCTAAAATGAGGTATGAAGATGTATTCTTGTGTGTCTTTCCAGAAGTTTTAGAGTTGTAGTTCTTTAGGTCTATGATTGATACCTTATTCACCTTTATTTATTCTTTTACTTAGAAAGCAAACTATGCACATCATTTCTACAGTTTTCCTTATTAGAACTGGAATTTATTGACCAGGATTATCAAATACAACTATTCAATGATACTACGTGGTTCCATTTACTACCAAGTCACTGATACTTCTGGAGAATAATCTATCCTTCTAGTTCCATGAAGAAAAGCAAGCTAGAAATGTGGATGTCTAAGTCAATGCTTATTCTTTTCACAGAAGATTCTTTCTAGAAAGCATTATTTTATCTGTTATCTTTCTCCCAAATTTCAAAAAGAGCAAATTTATATTCAGTTAAAGATATCAACACCCATTAGATTTTTAATCTACAATAGCTTAAGGATTTTGGGTAATTGAAACATGAAGTTTTAAATTAGGGTGCTCAATCTTCTAATGTTTTTGTGTTTTTAAAATAAACAGAGTGGGGACTGGAGATTTAGCTCAGAGGCACAGCGCCTGTCTGGCAAGCGCGAGGTCATGAGTTTGACTCCCGGTACCACAAAAAAACCAAAAATAAAGTAAAATAAAATAAACAGAGTGGCTGAAAACACAAACTGTTGAAACATTGATATTATTCAAGACATCAAATGGTTTTGGGCCAATTATCTGTCAAATTGCATCTTCATCCTTTCTGTTTTTTGCTTTAGCAAACAGAGATCTAGCTAATAAATTACTTTTCTCTACCCAAGTTTCTCTCTTGAAAATTAGGACACTAATACTAATTTCTTCCTCCTTTTCAGGGGCTAATGCTGTGTTGGAGAAATATTCATGTTTTGCATCAGAACTTCTAGAATGGCAAAATGTGGAGAGCCCAGGAGTCTTTGGTCAGGAAAAAAAAACTTCTTGGTGTTATGTCATATATGATTGATAAATAACCAACAGATTGACTTTTATCAGGCATAACAAAAGAGTTTGAGGATGCTGTTCCCTACCGAGACGTGTTCATCAGCTTCTGGACCACATCTGTTAGCACAGAATCTTCTTGGAGTTAAGCAGTTAGGATCAACTCAAAATTTTGTCTTTGTGAATGTCAAAAGTTAGTAATCATTGCTACATGCTCTGATGCCTCTCTGCTCTGTTCTTAAGAAAATACTCTTAGTGAAGTGTTTGGGAAAAACATTTTTTAAGAAAGAAATTCTTCGGTCACGCCCCTGAATATGAGAATGTATCCTAGCATGGAAAGATCTACGACTTATTGTGTAGAAAATAGATACCGTATGTAATGTGTTTATGTATATCTTGAGACAAAAAACTAATGGTTTAAGGAAGGTTAGACAGCTACTTTCCAGACTTTGCTGAAAAACTCTATTGTCATTGCTGTGTTTTTATATCATCTTTTCCTTTTCAAACAGTTGAAACCATGAAAGAGGATAAATGACATCTCCGGAATCAAAAAACCAGCAATATCATTGGGTACATGCATGAAGAAGGTGGTGATAATTTTTTGTGCTATATCATTCCACAATCTTAAATGAACTTTGGTGAGAAAGAATACCTATCTATTTATCTGTCTGTCTATCTTTCTATCTATCTATCTATCTATCTATCTATCATCTATCTATCTAATCTCTATCTCTAACCATCTATATATCTACTGGAAAATCCCTCCCTCAAATACCTTCTTGGATAAATAGAGGTGAAAAACACAAAGCAGAATTTACTCTGATGTTGGATAAACTATGTAGTCATTAGGTATATAAAAAGCAAAAGAAAACTATTCAAAAAACAAGTTTCACAAGGCTCCAAAAGATTTCTTAACACATAACCGTGTGTGGAAAACAGCAAGGTTTGCTAAGTATTTTCCTTTCACCCACCCAAAATGTGAGTGAGTCCATTTTGAAAATTACAACTCTTAAAACTAATTATGGTGTCTTGAATTTATTTTTGGTTCAAATTGCTGAGAAATATGACCTAGGCTTAAGTTCTAAATCTTCCAAACATTTTAAAATATCAAGTTTATTTTAGTAAATGTTTAATCCATTTAGTATTTATCTTGGTTAATGGCAGAGTATCCATTGCCTTTTGGATGCTTTTGTTTGTTTGTCTGTTTATTTTTGAGACAAGGACTTGCTATATATTTGAGGCTGGGCTTGATCTCACTGTGTAGCTCAGATTGGTTTCAAGGTTGTCCTCCTACCTCCTCTCTAGCTGCTGGGGAGGCAGGAGATTAGGGCATGGCCAGCCGACTGAGCAAGTGGGAGTAACCTGTCAATCAAGAGACTCAGGACATATGTGCCCAAGCCTTGCACCTGGAGCCAATCAGAAAATGCTGTCTTCTATTATTTGGAACAAGATCAAGCACATTTTTCATAGGATGGCCTAGATCTGACTATCAGCTTGAGAAATGGGGGATACAAGAGGATGGCCATTAACTTCCTGGCCACTGTGAGCTCTCTCTTTCAGTAGCCTGCCCTCACTTTGCAGGCTGTACTTCTTTTCTTATCTTTAATACATGTAGAACCTCACTGTGTGTGCCTTGACCAATTCTTTGCTCAGGACAACAAGAACCTGGAAAGGATCTCTGGAAAGGCCACTCGAGAGCCCAAGTAACACTGAGATTACAGGCATGTGCCACCATGCCCAGCAAATCCTACAGCAACTGGTATTCGCAGGTAGTCTGCCAGCCAAATGCTCACCTGGCCTGGTGTATTTAGCTTCTGAGATCATGTTCAAGGTGGTATGGCAGTAGGTCATTTTGGTTTCACTTTTACCTGTTGGGATCTATTATTTTTGGTACAATGATTCCTTGTTCCTCAGATGCTTATTTGTGTCAAAAAACTGGAGTTATGTGACTCCAGTTACAAAAGAAGGAGCATTTGTTATGCTTCCAGCACTCTCTGGCTTTGTTTTCTATTACCCAAGGAGGAAGCTATCAAAAATAACTGTTGAGAGATGACAAGTATCTTGGCTATTCAAGTCAGGAGTAGAAATAATAATTTTTTCATGGATTTTGTACTTCCAGAAGTATGAATTATTCATGATGTGCCAGTTGGGGTAAAAATCAGCTCAATGATAGATTTGAGCCAGCAGCAGAAAATTTGCCAAGGAAAGTTGCAATGTAGTAGAACCTAAAAATGTAGTCATGCCGTTCAAACGTGTCTCTGCTTCTTTAGTCTCAAAGTTAAATCCTGAAAGTTTGTAACTTGTAACTGCAAAGAAGAACTAATGATTTTCTAAACTTGCATTGACCTTTTACTTTGAATTATGAAAGACAGTAGTCCCTAAGGATCTTCCGTGAAAGAAGAATGATGCTTTATCCTAGAATTAGCTATTTTGTATTTCCCCTGTCTGTAGCAGGGAGACAGAATTCACAAAGCAGTCATCTACTTAGCCCTATGTATTTAGCCATGGCCCCAAACAGTGAATGTGTTCCTTTGGTTCAAGGTAGCAAAGAGGTGCCTGGCAACCATTCAAGTTGTCTGGCCTTCAGAGGGTCCCCTCCATGTTGTACTGCCTCATCTCTCTCCAGGTAGCAACATCCTATATAAACCTGTCTTTCACTTAAACCCAGGCCTGTGAGAGAAAAGGGCATTGATAAAGTATGCATCTGAAGAAAGGCGCAACCATTAAAAGTTACACAACCTGTTTGTTTCTCTCCAAGTGATTTCTCAGGGCTATGGTGAATCTCTTTGATGTGGCTCCAGGGAAGTACCTTTCAGTAGTCCACAATTAAAAGGATCAGAAACGAGTAAGAAAGCAATTCAGTAAGCCAGTTCTGAATAAGACTGAGTAGTAAAAAGGGGAAAGGACAACCAGAGACACTAAAAAGAAAATTCAGGTGGATGAAAGAGGAGAAACTAGTGGGAGAAAATCAGTCCTAGGTTTTAGACTCTGGAGCCACAGTTGATCTGAAGAAACAGTTTGGAAAACCCCATACTGTTTAACAAGTGAGGCGAGAGTGAGGATTTCACAAAGCATTTCGAATACAGGAATATCCTACACGAAACTCTCTACACAAACTGAGTTTAAGTCACTCTGCTGGCATCTCTTTTTTTCAGTGTCCTTTATTTTAGTGCTTCTAGTTCCTTATTATTTTACAAAAAAATTACTTTATAATAAGACTTCTGACACTGTAACAGTATGACCTTTCTAGTCACACTAGAAGACAAAGCTCAAAGAAAAAACCAAAAATACCTAAGTTATTTCAGTGTTTTCTTTTTCTTACTCTGTTTATATCCTCTTATGGGATAAGAGTATGTAGTTCAATCAGGGCCGTGTGTGTGGATCTAAGAAATCAAGGACTAGTTGGACATCACTAGAAAAGTAATATAAGTTGAACACGTTCATACCTCTGTGAAAACCAAGAGTGTGTATAACTACACATCAAACAATGTCCAGAGGAGGTCCAGAAAAGGACAATTATAGTAAGAAAGCAGAAGCGAAAGCCATACTGTCATAAACCAAACAAACAAACAAACAAAATCAAATTAGTTCTATGTAGCATATGACTGTGATTTACACTGTCAGAAAATGGTGACTTGGATGAGGGCAGCACCCTTATTCCTTGCACTTATATCATTGAGAACCTCCTTGGCAAACTCATCTTCCTTAGCATGGTTTTCCAAATCTTTTGTAATCTGACATCCTTTTTCTTCTCCAGCTTGAACTCCTAACCCTGGAGTCCACTTCCCACCACCTCCACCATGCTAAAGTTCTAGCCATCTTGAGCTTCTTTCAGGGCTCCCTGCAAGATTTTGATGTTACAGGATTTTGGTCTCAGTTATCATTTCCTCTGAACACTCCTCCCGAGTCCCCTAGTCAGTAGAAGGTATTCCTTGAAGGGAGACTAATTGGAAGTGTCTTATTAGCCAAAATTAGCCAATACTGCATGAGTCAAATTAGACCAGTATAATTATCTTCTGGGTAGTAGTTGGTTTGGAATCTAAGACAATAATCTACGTCAGTTAGAAGAGATAGGAGGAAAAATAAATTTAGCTGTGGTATTATTGTGGAGCATACTTAAACCATTTGTATGGTTAACTAATAACCATAAGCATAATAACAAAAACCAGCTTTCTGAGAATGACAGAGATGCCCAGTGTCTTGGTTGCTTTTCTGTCTTTGCTGAGACAAAATAACCAATGCCCAAAATGAAGGGAGGAAAGGTTTATTTAGTTTACAGTTTGTGGAGGTTTCAGTCCATACTTGGATGGCTCTGAGGCAGAAGACAGCAAAGTAACAAGAGCAAAGGGGGGAATGGCAGCCGGACAAAAGGGAGGAATGGCGGCAAGCAACCTCTTTCCCTGCCTTACATTGTAAGCAGGCTACCCCCACCTAAGGGGTCATATGGCTCTCACATACTCTCCATGCTTTCCTCTTGCACAGGCTCAGAATGTATACAAAGTAAGCACCCTGGCTTCCTGCTGAGTTACTTAGCCAAACCTCTACACTGCACAAGTTGACACAATGTATGAACTATAACACCCAGCAAGAAGCAAAGGTACATGGTCATGTGGCTTTAGGTAGATAAAGAACAAGAAACTGATTGTCTTTTTTTCCAGACAACTCTATTTCCTACTCTTTGGTTTTCCTGTAATCTTTCATGAAATTCACTAACATGTTAAATTAGGAGTAGCAAGCCAGGTGTGCTGGCACATACTTGTAATTCTAGTACTTTGGGAGGCCGAGGCAGAGGATTGCAAATTCAAGACCAACCTGGGAAATTTAGTAATGTAGCATGACCCTGTCTAAAATTAAAAATGAAAAAGGGCTGAGGATGGTGCTAGTTGTATAGGTTCTCGCTTCAATTCCTAGTACCACAAAATAAAAATAAAAATAATCGCCAGTCCCTGATATGCTTAATGGGTTTGCTACTAACATGCGAATGATTCTTGACAAAAACAAACCTTCTGTGTCACCTTATACAGCTTTGTCCTTTTTTCAGCATCACACTTACCATTCTTTGTTTTTGTGTCTTAACCAGAATTTTCCACTGTGCTCTGCCTCCATGAGGACAAGCGCTGTATGTACCAGAGTCACAACTTGTAGCACAATGCACTTAACATGTAAGAAAATAAATATTTGTCAAATTAATGTACAATTTCTTACCTAATTCCTATTTGTATTACTTGACTGGAATGCACCATGGGATATTCTCTCCTTTGGCTGTCAAAGTTTCAAGTGCTAACCTTTGATGTGCAGTAGGGAAGAATTCTTCATGAAGGGAATAATGCCAAACGTTCTTAATGAATTTGTGTGACATCAGCTTACATCACATTGGAGAGCTAAGTAGGTCTCACGTTCTCCCTTCTTTCTATCTTGTTTTCAGACTGTAAAAATAGACCATTTGTCAGTGCAAACACTGGAAGATGAAGTTTTTCTTTGTTTGTCTTATTGGGGATTGAATTTAGGGCCTTGCACTGAGCTACATCCCTAGCTGTTCTTTTATTTTTATTTGGAGGTGAGGACTTGGCAAGTTGCCCAGTCTGGGCTTGAACATGTGATCCTCCTGCTTCAGCCTCCCAAGTAGCTGGAATTCAGGTACATGCCACTGCATTTAGCTGAAGACATGAAGTTTTTGGAAAGAGCTCAATTCTTATGTTTTGTAACAAGACCTCAGTTTCTTACTTGGTTGAGAATCAGAATCAGGATTTTGGTCTCAGTTATCTTCTGCAACATACTAACTCCCAGATCCCATAACAGTTTCAACGTAAATCTTTATAGAATCTTTTGAATGATTCTGAATCCTAAGGAAGTTTCTTGACTTTGGTGTCTTGATTGATCTTAGACTAAGTTTCAGAAACATCTTTAGGAATCATAGACATCCATAATGTGAAAATATGTGGATCCTACCTTAAACTAATTGCTGTCAACTAGTCACCCATTTATTCCACCCACAAATAATTTATTAAGAATTCTCTATAGTGCTTTTGTGGTCTTTAGAACAGGTCTGAAGTTAGACCTCAGCTTTGGGAGCAACTTAAGAACAGATTGATCCCCTTTAACCATCACATTTCTATAATAAATACTATTCTGAATATGACACTGTAATGTTGACAGTGAGATCATAAAATCATACCTCTATGTCTACTCCAACCCAAATACAATTCTGAATTCTTTCTCTGCAGAGTGTCGTTGAACAGAAGAAAAGACCTCCAGCTACTCAGGGAAGCGGTTTGGAAAAGGGCTTTTGATCATGCTAGCAGGTGGAAGCCTAGTAGATCAAGTCCTGGAAAAGAAAAGACAAGATAAATTTGTGAAATGACTGTTTTTCATCTGATAATAAAAGAGTTTAAACATCTTGAACCTCCTTGCCAATTAAGGCTTTGAGATTTTGCTGTCCCTCAAACACCAGGCAACATAGAGTAATCAAAGAAAAACTAGAGCAAAAAAAGGCGCTATGTTCAGAATGGAAAACTCGGAGCAGTAAAGATGTTAACTTTCTCCAAATTGACTATAGTTTAATGAAATTCCTGTCAAAAACCCAGCAAAGTTTCTTTTTTGTAGCTATAAACAATTGGATTCTCATATTTGTATAGAAAGACATGATTTAAAGTAGCAAAACCAACTTTGAAGTGACATAATACAGTTAGAGAAATCACTTTTCTAGACATCAAGGGTTATACACTTGGCAAAAGAGAATCTAATAATGATAGACCACTAGACCACTAGAAACAGAATAGAAAAACAGAAATAGACCCCAAAAATATGTTCAATGAGTTGTTTACAGAAGCAAAAAAGCAATTCAGTATATGATGAAAAATCTTTGGAATAAATGTTGCCAGTGATTATATAGCCCAAGGATAGAAAATCAAAAAACAAAAAGAAATATCTCAACTTAAACCTCACATTTCATGCAGAAATTAACTCAAAATAGGTCATGGACTTGAATGTAAAACACAAAACTGTATGTTTTTTAAGAAACAAAAAGAATAGATATCTCCAGAACCTAGAGCTGGATAAAGACTTCTCTGCCTTAACATTGAAAGTTTAATCCATAAGAGGAAAAATTGATAAACTGAACCAAATCAAAATGCAAACTTTTATTCTGTGAAGCATAGGTAAAGAAGATGAAAAGCCAAACTACTAGAGCAAAGTATTTTTATATCATATATTTAACAAAAGACTTTAATTTGGAATATATAAGACTTTCAAACTTTGACAGCAAAAGAGGAAAAAAAGAAGAGCTCTTTCATTGAAGATAATGGCAAAGAAATACACGGAAATATGTTTAGCATCTTCAGTTGTTGAGGAAATATAAAGTAAAATCCATAAAGAGATATCACCACACAAATAGCAAAATGACTAAAATAAAAATTAGTGATAACGAATTTCAATGAAGATATGAAGAAACTGAATCACTCATATTGCTGGTGGCTGTGTAATATGGCATAGTCACTTTAAAAATTGTTTGGAAATTTACATTAGACTGAACATGCATTTGCCATGTCATTCAGTAATAGAACTCCTTAGTGTCTGTCCCAGATTAGTAAATAATTGTGTTTGCATGAAACCACTTATGAGAATGGAATAGTTATAATATCTGTATTCATAACAATCTCACACTGAAAAAGTCTTAAATGTCCTTCAATGGGTGAATAGTTAAACTAATCATGATACATTCATACCATGGAATATTACTAGGCAGTAAAAAGGAACAAACTATACACAATATGATAGACAGATTCATGTTCCCACCTCCCCAAAAAGTGTATAGATGTATACTCTCTAATCCCTGGGACCTGTGAAAATATAATGTATGGCACAGTGTTCTTTGCAAGTATACCAAAGTTATGGCTTGTAAAATGGTATTATCCTGCATTATAAGATAAGTGTAACCTAATCACATCAAATCCTAAAAGCAGAAATGTTTCTCTGGCTGGAGTCAGACGGGCTGTAGCACAAAGAGAAATCAGAGGATACAAGCATGCGAGGGGCTCTATCTGCTCTTGGTGGAGGTGGAACCACACCAGTGATAGAAAAGATACTAACAGCGTCCACAAGAGAAGACTGGCTCCGGGTGACAAGCAGCAAGGAAATGGGAACCTCTGTCCTACTACTGCCAGACGCTGAATCTAGTCAAGATCCTGAACAAACCTGGAAGCAGTTTCATCCCCAGAGCCTTCAGAAAGGAATGCAGGCGTGGGTTTCGGCCTTGAGAAATTCTAAGCAGAAAGCCCAGCTGAAACACCCTGCACCAGATTGCATCTATGGCAGTTAGTTCAACAGCAATAGAAATTAATACATGCACAACTTGGAAGAATCCCAGGAGATGTACGCCAAGTGACAAAAGCCCTTTGCGAAAGGTTACATACTGACTCACTCTATTTATATGATGTTCTCCAAATGATAAAATTAGAGGAATGGAAAATAGATTAATGGTTGCTAAACAATGCGAGAAGGGTGAGGGAGGTGGATGTGATTATTAACGGACAGCACAATGGATTCCCATGCTGATGAAATTCTTCTTGTTGTTTGCCTAAACAAGAGACTAAATGAGTCTAACATGGGAACTGCATGGAGTTAAACCAAGCATGTGTACATGCACACACGAATGAGTGCATATAGACATCTGAGGGAGGGTAACACCATGGTCAATATCCCAGTGGCGATATTGCACTACAGGTACGTGAGACATATTCTTTGGGGAAACTGGGTAAAAAGTATGATCAGAATGGCACAGTTTTACAATGGTATATAAACCTATAAGTGTCTCAAAATCAAAAAGTTAATTTAAAAGATTTAATAGACAGCACACATTTTAACTTAGTGTTTTATTATGTTTGTTTATTCATGATACAGAAACCATTGTCTCATTTTAAAGCTTTTTTTCGTGAAAACAGCAGGGTTACGTGCACCTGATCGACATCATTTTGGCCTCAACATGAGCCGAGGACTAAGGTGAAGTTCACATTTGTTGCTTCCTGTCATTCATTTGTGCTGGCCTCGTTAGAGCTGCCTCCAGCCACAGCTTTTCTGAAGGCATTTTTTTAACATTTGCTCCTATTTTGTGACCATTCATTTAGCTAAAATTAGATCATAGGATTCATAAACCTACTTAGAATATGTTAGTTTTCCGTCGCTGCTACAGCAAATTATAAAAAATTTATTAGCTTAAAATAACACACACTTAATATTTTACCCTCTGGGGGTCAGAAGTCCAAGGGGTCTCACTGATCTCAGATCATGTGTTTTTTGGAAGCCCTACAGGATGATCTGTTTTCTTTTCTGCTCTGATTTGCAAGTCCTTCCAGCAATCACGTGACTTTGGCTTTCCTTCCATTGTCCTATCTCTTTTCCTGCCTTCTTCATTTATTAATTCTTAAATTATTACTATCCAGAAAATCCAGTATAATCTTCCCAATTCAAGATCCTTTGTGTAATTACATCTTTTGTCATGTAAGGTAAGACTTATAGTTTCTGGGGACTAGGTTGTGGACATAATTTGGGCTTATTAGTCTGCCTGTCACACAGTACATACGCAAACGGTTACATATCGCAGCATGCACAATGTGTACAGATCCGTAAGGACACCACTGTCACCCTCTCTGCTATGACACCCAGATGCTTTCCTCATGATGTCTCATGCACCGAGTGCTATGTCCATTTCCCATGCAGACTTGGAAAAGGCCTAATTAAATATCTTTAGGGCTTAAAATCCTGTTCAGGTTTTTGTTGGTTTAAACATAATTATAAATAGCAGTGCTAATATTCTCTTCCAATGCTTCTGATTGCTCTTAGGTTGGGTGACCCCAGTTGGAGTTTACTGCTTGAGACAATGAGTATTTTACAACTCTTGAAGCCTGTAGAGCAGTGCACAATCTACAGATTGTTTTTTGTAGAGTGTCTTAGTCCATTTGGACTGCTATAACAAAGATACCACAGAGAAGGTGAGTACAAAATTTATTTCTAATAGTTCTAGAGACTAGGAAGCCTAAGATCAAGGTGTCTTTTGTTGGTTCATAGACTGCCATTTTCTTTCTGTATCCTTCCTTATGTGGTGGAATGAGTGTGAGAGAGCTCTTGGGATCCCCTTTATAAGGGCAGTAATCCCATTCATGAAGCCTAATGCTCATCACTTCATTACTCACAAATGCCCCATTTCTTATAAGGGGGATAAGATTTTGACCTATGTATGCAAATATTCAGTTCACACCAAATTATTTCATTGTATGCTGTCATTAATTTCCATGCAAACAGCACAGCAAGGTAGAACACAATCTCCAATTTACAGATGAGGTGACTTAAACTGAGAGAAGCTAAGTAACTTGAATAAGGACAAATTTAGAAAGAGCTGAAAAGAATTACAATTGTACATTATAATTTCCAGTTTAATAACACCACTAAAAGGGGTAAATAAAGTGTAAAACTTTCAGTTTCCAGGAAAACAATAATATCCCAAATTGTGGCAGACAGCAATAGGGATCGTGATGAAAGCAAACAGCCTGGTTCAAAACAGAATGATTTTGATTAATTACTGACACATCAACTGGTGTCCACCTGCTCCGAGTCTACAAGACCAGGGCCAGCCTGAATGTCAGAAATCGAAACTGGTGCAGTTAGAAATCAAGAGTGTACCAATAAGAAAAGCTGTTTTGTTCTGAGCAGTTTTCTTTCATATTTTATGAGGTCACAAATAGTTCTAGAGCTTTTTCCCCAAGTCTTTTATTTGGAAGGCACATTGCAAATGACAGTGATTCAATGACAGACATTCTTTCTCCCCTAATGGTTCAGAGCATTCCAAAGGACACAAGGCTATTCTTATTCACTGAGGCTTAGGAGTCAATAGGAAGAGATCCACTGCACTGATGTCCTTCTGATAAAATGTACAAATGCATTCTTGAGCAATCATGAAAGGAAGACACAAGCTCATGCAAAATCAGGGAAATGCAGATGTAATTATACTGGGAATCACAAGACATGATGCTCGGCATAATGTGATACTGCTTGATTGAGCAGCAGAGGAATATGGAAATTTGTAACTGAAAACTGCTGGTAGCTGGGCCTAATTTTGAGAGGTGATTTGAAAGATTTAATGGACTGATTACCTAGAATGGAGGTTAGCTCTGACACTGAGTTATTTTAATATTTAACTAAATGCTAATTTTGGCCTCATGCATTATTTTATATATTCAATTCATGGATTGTCAACATTGATTTTTACCTTGTGGAAGAGCAAATTATTGGGCCTTGTAAATAGCTTTTAAACTACAAATAATAAAAACCAAATATTTGAAAGTGATATCAAGAATGTGTTTATAGAGTCTATAAATTTCTGTTTGCTAGTGTAATTACCCGCTTGCAAAAGTTCTATATGCAAGCCAAATCTCCTAATCAATTTACTTAGAAAATAACACTGAGGTCACATTACATTAGTAAGGAAAAATAGAAAGTAGAATTAATTACCTCAATGCTATAAACTAGAGTAAACAAGTGACACTTCAATTATCTGATTCTTTCTGATGAGACTTCTGCAGTGTGAATGACCTGAATTACACTGTTACTGAATTCTCTATTGCTAAACTAGGAGATGTAATGATATGTAAGAATGTGATGATATGCAAGAATCAAAAAGTCAAAGTTTCACAAAGGACATTTTTGTAACTACTATACAGCTGACTTGCCGGAAGGTACCTCATCCAGTACATACTTCTAAAGTATTTAACCAGTTTCTGAACTTTCTGGTTTTATAAGAAAAACAAAAAATAAAAGGCCAAAACAATATTTTCATAACTGTTTGGTAATTAATAGTTACACTTAAAGGGAGAATATTCTAGCAAGTAGGCATTGGGCTGAAAACAATTTTTCTTTTCTTTTCTTTCTCTCATAGCTTATTTCCAAATCTTCTGAGAGGGAAAACAGCCTTTGGATTTTGTCTTAACGCAATGTTGATGCCTGTTCTGGATTTTCTGATGGAACAGATATGTGGGTGAGGACCTGGACTATATGTTTTGAAAAGAGATTTTCAGGTGATTGTGTGCTCCAGCAGTTTGTGGAAACTACTGGTGTTGATCCAGCCTCTACTTTCCAGATGCAGAATCTGAGGCCTGCCTTGTATCTCCTAAGAAGATGAGAGGAGAATCTGGCTCCTTGACTGCTGATCCTTTATGCTTCCCTGTAAGGCTGGCTGCTGACCAAATCTTACTATTCCTCCAGAATTCAGAGCAGCAGGAGATGTATCTATGTCTGTAATTTCCTGACACTAAGGATTATTGATTTGCTAGGAGACCCAAGGTATCTCCTTCCGTGAAAACCTTTAAAATCAAGTGAAATCCTGCCTGAAAATAGGGAAATGGGCTAAGTAGTATACTTTTTAGAATCTCATACAGCTTTAACTTTCTTATGCTCTTTTAATTTAGTAGTCAAGGAACCTGGTTGCACTGTCTTTCATCTTTTTAGCTCTTCTAGCCCTGATTTGCTTATGCTCCTATAATATAGCACCAAAAGGAATCCTTTGTACTTTCATTTTCTTTTGCTAAAATGGTTTCCCAGAAGGTTCTCCGTGCAAGAAAATTTATTTTCCTGCTCCTTCTTTCTCCTTAGCTTTTCTTATCTGAAAGGACGACTAACACCCTAAGCACTTATATATGCAAAACCAGCCCCTCACCGCCTTTGGCACATACTTATGTCTTTCAGATCAAATCAACAGTCTAAGTGGCTGGGCCGACAGCTAGTTTAGCATAAATACAACAGCACCACCTTGTGTTGTGTTTCTGAGAGAATTTACCTCTTTGGCAGGACAAAAGCTTGGGCCAGCAAGGGTAGATGAAAACGGAGCAACTAGGCCTCAATCACCACTGCTAGAAACACATACAATGATCCCTCAGTTTCTCTCAGAGATCGGGATCTACAGAATTTCCGGTAGATTCTCAAATCCTTGGACACTCAAATACCTTATATAAAATTATGTAATACTTGCACATAACCTACACACGTCCTCCCTTTAAATCATCTCTAGATTATTGTATCTAATACAAAGTCAGTGATATGTAAATAATTGCTATATTTATTGTTTTGGGGGATAAAGACAAGAAAAAGTCTGTACATGTTCAGTATAGATGAAATATTTTTTTAAAATATTTTTAATCCTCAGTTGATTAAATCCACAGATGCAGAAGCTGCAGATAGGGAGGTACAAATTACACTAGCCGCTTTGAGCCTCTTAAAAGCATTTCTGTTCATTACCAGCCTACAACCTGCTCCTATAAAATAATAATACTCTCTTCTATTGCACAGAAGAAAAAGTTAATGTTAATTTTTATATCAAAATTCTTAAAAGTAAGTACATATTTAGTGTTATTGTTGTTTTTCATTATCTCTAAAGATTCTTTCATACCTGGAGAAATAGCTTTTGAACAATACATTTGCTTGTTAAAGGGAGGAGTTATTGTACTATAACTCTCAAAATAATTCTATAAAGCATTTCTCCCCAAGCAGAGTTGTGTGTGTGTGTGTATGTGTATATATGTGTGTATGTGTGTCTATATGTGTATATATACATAAATATATAAACACACAAACACACACACACACACACACACATATATATATATATGTATATATATATATATATATACACACACATAAACTTGCATGATATACATATCTTCACTATGGAGCAAGCTAAGAATTTAATATGTGGATATCAACTTGAGACTGCAGGGCCATTCTTTTAAGACTACAAAATCAAATGCTACCAAACAAAATATACCTTTCATCTGATCTCTTCATCAGAAAGAGCATGGTTAACTAAAGGTGCTTTCAGGAGTAAGATGGAATCTTAGTGCTGTTTCAATTTTCATTGCTTTAATGACCAGTGATGTGCATTTCTTCATATATTTACTGACCATTTGTACTTCTTCTGTGAAGTGCCTGTTCATTTTAATTGCCCAGTTTTGGATTGGGCCTTTTATTTTGGAGGGTAATTAATTTTTTGAACTTTTATATATTCTAGATATTAGTTCTTTGGAGAATACATGGAAATTTTTTTTCCCATTCTGTAGTGTGGCTATTCACTCTGTTGGTTGTTTCTTTTGCTGGGAAGAAAGGTTTTTAATTTGATCTCATCCCCTTTGTTGATTCTTGGTACCTTTTCCTGTGTACTCAAGATTCCTCTCAGAACATCCTTGCCTATGTCAAGGGTTTTAATTATTTTCTCTTCCAGCAGGTTAAGTGTGTCTATTTTAACATTTAGTTCTTTGATCCATTCTGAAATTAACTTAGTATGTGAGGAGAGATATGGGTCTACATTAAATCATCTGCATGTGGATAGACAGTTTTCACAAAACCAGTTAGTAAGCAGATATATTTCCTTCACTGTATTCTTTTCATCACTTTGAGAAAGATCAAACAGTTGAATGTTTCTGGAGACATTACTGTATCTTTTCTTCTATTCCAAGGATTTTTGTGTCGGCTCTTAACACTGTAGCTTTGCAACATGACTTCAGTTTTACGATTGTGATCCTTCCAAATTTGCACCTCATACTCAGGACTTATTTCACTATTATGGAACCCTTCATTGTCTATATATATGTTGAGGTTATTTGCTCCAGTTCTGTGAGGAATGTTGTTGGAATTCTGATAAGAATTATATTAAATGTGCATATCAGTTAGGAAGTGTAGAAATTGGTACTATATTGCTTCGGCCGATCCAGGAAAAGGGATAACTTTCAGTTCTCTCATGTCTTCTGTGACTTACATTTTCAGAGTAACATGTTAGAATTAACTTTACCCTTAACAGAAACCCTAACCCTAACATTTAACCTCAACCCCAACCCTAACCCTACCCCTACCCCTAACCATAACTGTAACCCTTAACCCCAACCCTAACCCTAATCCTAACCCTGACACCTAACCCTAACCCTAACCCTAACCCTAACCCTAAACCTAACCCTAAACCTAACCCTAACCCTAACTCTAACCCTAACTCTAACCCTGTAGTTTTCATAATAGAGATCTTTCAATTCCTTAGTTAATTTCTAAGTATTTAATTTTTCTTGGTGCTATTTTGAATGACATTTTTTCCTAATTTCTTTCTCATTGGGTTCATTATTAGTGTATAGGAATACTGTTGAGTTTTGTGTATGGATTTTGTATCCTGCTATTTTACTAAATTTGATTATTAGTTCTAAGAGTTTTTTGGCAGATTTTCTTTTGGATTGTCTGTCTAAAAGATCATGTTATCTGTAAACAATGTCAATTTGATGTCTTCTTTTCCTATATTTTTTCCTTTCCCTTTTGCTTCTTTTTCTTGACTAATTTCTCCGCTAAAGTTTTGAGTGCCGTGTTGAGAGTGAAATTCTTATCTTGTTCCCAATTTTAAAGAGAAAGTTTTCAGTTTTTCCATTTAATATGATATAACCTATTGGCAGTAGGTTCTTCATAAATGGCTTTATCAGATTGACACAAGGTCCTTCTATAACTGTTTTCTTCTGTGTTTTTATTGTGAAAGGATGTTGGATTTTGACAGAGGCTTTTTGTGTGTCTACTGAGATATCACATAATTTGTGTCCTTGCTTGTTTATGTTATCTATTATATTTATCGATTTGTGTACATTAAACCATCCTTGCATCTCTGGGATGAAGCTTACTTGGTATGATGTATGATCTTTTTGATGATTTGTTGCATTTTGTTTGCCAGTATCTTGCTGAAGATTTTTGCAACTGTATTCATTAAAGAGATTGGTCCATAGTTCTCTTTTATAGTTGTATTCATCTCTAATTTGGAATCAAGGTAATGGTAGCTTTCAGGAATAACTTTGGGAGTATTCCTTCCCTTTCAATTTCTTTAAAAAGCTTGAAGAGTACTGAGGTTAGTACTTCCCTGAAGTTCTTTTTCTTGGTGAGGGGTATCAGAAACCAAACTTAGGACCTTGCGCTTGCCAGGCAGGTGCTATGCCCCTAAGCTAAATCCCTAGTCCTTCCCTGAAGTTCTTGTAGAATTTACAGTGAATCCACTGGGACCTAGGCTTTTCTTAGTTGGTGCTTTTTATTGTTATTACTACTGTTTCAATTTCATTATTTCATTGCCTGTTATTGGATTATTCAGGGTTTTAAAATTTTCTTAGCTCAGTTTTGGTAGCTTGTACGTACCTAGGAATCTATCCATTTTTTTTCTCCTCCTCCTCCCTCTTCTTCTTCTTCTCCTTCTTCTTGTCTTCCTCCTCCTCTTCCTCTTCCTTCTTCTTCCTTCTTTTCTTTGAGACATGGTCTTGCCACGTAGTTCAGATTGGCCTTGAACTCACTATGTAACCCAGGCTGGCCTTGAACTTGCAATAATCTTCCTGCTTCTGCCTCCCAAGTGCTGGGGTTACAGGTATACACCATCCTACCCAGATATCCATTTCTTCTGTGCTCTCCATTTATTGTCATACAAGTTTGTGAAGTAACCACTAATAATCTGAGTTTCAGTGGTGTCCATTGTGATTTCATCTTTTTCATTTCTAATTGCATTGATTTGGGTCTTTTCACTCCTCTTTTGGTTAAATTGGTTAAGGGTTCATGTATTGTGTTTATTTTTCAAAGAGCCAACTTTTGGGATTGTTAACTCTTTGCATTATTTCTTGTTTGGTCTCAATTTCATTACTTTCTGCTCTGATAGTTACAATTTTCTTCCTTGTTCTAACTTTGGGTTTGGATTGTTCTTGTTCATCTAGGACCTTGAGGTGCATTGTTAGATTATTTACTTGGGCTTACTCTGTTTTTGTGATGTGGTCGTTCATAGCTATAAACTTTCCTCTTAGGATGGCTTTCATTATGTCCTATAGGCTCTGGTATATTGTACTAGCATTATTCTTTAGTTTTAGAAACTGTCATATCTTCTTTGATTTCTTCTGCAGTCCACTGTTTACTTAAGAATGTATTGTTTGGTTTCCATGCATTTGCATAATTTCTATTGTTTCTTTTGTTGCTGATTTCTAATTTATTACACTATGACCTGATAATATGCATAGTATAACTTCAGTTTTTCTTTTTTCATTTACTTAAACTTGCTTTTCCAGCTAGTATATAGTCTACTTTGGAGGAAGTTCCACATGCTACTAAAAAGAATGTGCATTTTGGTTTGTTGGGTGGAACATCTTGTAGATATCTATTAAGTCCAATTGTTTGAAGATTTTGTTCAAGTCCAATATTTCTTTGTTTATTTTTTGTCTAGTTTATTTGTCTATTTGTGGTCAAGACATCAAATAACAATGCTGGTCAGGCTGTGAAGCAAAAGGAACTCTTCTATATTGTTGGTGGGAATGTAAAATGATACAGCTTCTATGGAAATCAGGGTAGATATTTCTCAAAAAACTAAAAAGAGAAATTTGATTTGACCCAGTTATTCTCCCTCCTGGTATCTTTCCAAAAGAGTTAAAGACATCGTATTACAGTGATATATGCATACCCATGTTTACAGCACCATAATTCATAATAGCTAAATCTTAGATGTGGCCTGTACATCCATGAACAGATGAGTGAATGAAGAAAATGTAATATTAGTACTACAATGATGTTATGGTTGATACATTGTGTCAACTTGAGAACTGAGGCGTCTAGAAGCTTAACTAAGTAACTCAGAAGCTCTGCATCTTGGGGTGAAAAGGACATGTCCTTACCACTCTAGGATATTGTTCATTATGTCAACTTGAGAAGTTTAAAAGTTCAACTATGTGATTCATCAGGATGCCAGGATCCTTCCTTTGTGAACATCCTCAGCTTGTGGAAGAGGAGAGCATGAACATGGTGTGGGTATGGGTGGATAGCCAATATACAATGAAGGGAGGAAAAGAGGCTTGTTCTGCCCCCTTTTTTCTCTTGTTGCTTTTGCTGTCTTCTGCCACTTTGAACTGTTGCCCTTGTGCCATGCCACCCTGCCTTACAGCCAGCTGATTATGTACTGACACCTCCACAAACTATGAGCTTAATAAACCTTCCTTTCCTTAATTTTGTGTGCCAGGTACTTTGTCTCAGCAATGAGAGAAAAGAAACCAAGAAAAATGGAGTACTACTCTGTCTTAAGGAAAGATAAACTTAAGTCATTTGTGAGAAAATGGATGCATCTTGAAACAATAATATTATGTGAAATAAAGCAGACACACAAGTTTAAATATTGCATAGTTTTTCTATGTGAGGGAACCCAAATTATAAATAAAGAGCAAAATAAAAGATAATAGTATGCAAGGAGATAGATCTTTGTCCAGTGGGAAGGGGCTCAAGAGGTGGAGGAAGAGAGGATGAAAAAGGAATTAATATATGACATGTACAGTGCCAACTGTACACAGGTTTGCAAACAGTATGTACTGAAAACATGTACTAAGAAAAGACAAGCCAGTATGCACACAGGTGAGCAGCGTAAAGCACCCAGTTGGCTTCCAGAAGCATGCAATCTGTGATAATGGAAATCAGCATGTGTTTATGCACCAATGCATTGGTGTATATGTGTAGCACTATGCCTGGTGCAGCCAAGGACAGAGGTTGCTTACAGGACATATCCAAGAACAAGGAAAACATCTAAAAAAAAAAAAAAAGAGAATGCTTTCTGTTGTAGTTCCAAATGTCAAGATTAATATAATAGATTCATAATTTTTTGTCAATGAAATTACATGAAAAATTGAGCCTAAATTTCTGAAAAGATATGGTAGTAGGAAGTAAAGAAACATATTTATTCAAGGCCTTGCTGGGAACTGACATAG
The DNA here is from genome assembly GCF_000276665.1 of Chinchilla lanigera. NCBI lineage: Eukaryota > Metazoa > Chordata > Mammalia > Rodentia > Chinchillidae > Chinchilla > Chinchilla lanigera. Next base: position 12,176,264 of record NW_004955431.1, on the reverse strand, counting down.
AGAAAATCTTCACACAGAAAGTTCTAGTGAAAGCCAATAATGTTATTTTTAGTGGTAAAAGGAGGATTTTATCTTTCAAGACTTATTTATCATTCTTCATCCAGTCTTTAGAGTTTATGCTTACAATGCTATGATAACTTTGAATTGAGTATACATAAGAAGAAAAAGCATCTTTAATTATCTTTGTTCTTTCTGGAGAAACAATCACTTAAATGACATCTTTTAGTTGAGCAATGTTCTATTTCTTGGATGTTGTATATTCTAAATAAATTATAACCTGATTTATAAAACCAGTGAGTTGGTGGCTATGAAAGGTGCATTACAATTTTAGAGACATAGGGAATGTTCAACTGTTGATTACAAACTTGAGGGAAATCCAACAAACACCAGGTGACATATGTGAAATTTGTGATATCAATATGAAGAAAATGATCTTCTTCCTTCTTTTAAGCAAAGATAGTCTCTAAAACTCTCAAGGTCTATTTATCTGCCTGCTAGACACTGTCTTTTGACTTTTTTTGCTGATCATTGTTAGTTTTCTGGACACAAGTTCTCTGCCCAAGAAAGCTGTGCCACTGCTCCCAGCCTCCTTGCATGTAGAAGGGATTCCTTCAAAGGGAAACTGTACAGAAATGATTGATGCTTGTGTACTTGCCCAAAACATTATTTCCTTTCTGTTGACTATCACTTAAATTTTATCTCATTCAAAGCATCTTCTGCACTGAACAGAAAGCCACTCTCTACCCCCACAAATTCCAAGTACACTTACTCCTCAGTATTCACAGGTTAATGCGCCATCTTGGCTACTGCCTACAGAAACCAGGCTGATGCCTCCATTACATAGGGGCTGTAGCTCAGGAAGTTCAACACTAAATTAATTTATATAAAATACAGTCAAGAAAGGAAATTTCCTCTAAAGATCCTGAAGTGCATCCCAAAGCAAAGAGAAATAAGTTGTTAGTTACTTGAATTACATGTGGTTTTGTCTTGATCATCACCTGTTTGATTACCTACCAGATATATCTTTAAAGTTTTTTGTGTAATTTGGAAAGCCCTTAAACTTAATTTCTAATTTCTCTTAATTATATACCTCCAGCTACATGGCTTTCTTGTCAGGGGGCAAGAAATGAGCATTTGTTGATAATCGTAATTATTAAACAATTAATGGAGTAGTGGACTAATTTTACAAGCTATTAGCTTTAACTAATTCAGTAGGGTGTATGTCTACTTGTACTTTCAAAACAAAATAACTTTTAGGCAGTCATCCAGAAAAGGGGCTTAACGAAAAGGCCCTGTGGTAGCTTGATTCTGCAATGTTGTAGAGCAAATATATTTTAGAGTAAGATTTGCAGCTTGCTGCTTCCATGTGCCTATTTTGCACTACTTTATTTTCTTTTCACAAATCTCATACTTTTAATAAGCATTTGCACAATGGAGCTGCTTTTCTTTTTTGCTGAAATGTTACAGAGTGTCTCGATTACTTTTCTCTCCTTGCTGAGACAAAATACCCAACACCCAAAATTAAGGGAGGAAAGGTTTATTTAGCTCACAGTTCATGGAGGTTTCAGTCCACACTCAGCTGGCTCCAAGGCAGAGTGGCACATGGCAGAGGGCAACCATTCATGGTGGTGGAAAACAGCAAAACAAGAGCAAAAAGGGAGGAGCAGCAGAGAGGGAAGAGCAAGCCTCTTTCCCTCCCTTATATTGTATGCAAATTACCAGCCCTAGGGCAGGTGTAGCACTCACACCCATAATCCCAGCATTGGACCATGGGTCAATCATAAACTCTAGAAGCCCACCCTATCGCTGCAGGAGGCTTTGGGGGGACATCCAGACACAAACCATAAAACATAGTGATAAACAAGAAGACAAGCCATAAGAGTGGATTAAAGTCAGAGCATGATCTGCGTCTCTTATGCTATCATCTGATTCAGTTTTAACTTTTACACATTAGTTGTGTACATGAAGTAGCTTAACTTTCTGAGAACTGGCTTTTCCACAGAATCATATAATTAATAATCCTTTCTTAGAGTTGATTTGAGAATTAAATGTGAATATGTATGCAAAGGCACCTTGGACAGTTCCTAGAAAATAGTAGATTCCTAATACAGGGCACACTATCCTCTTTCTTACTAAGTTTTATAGTAACAACAGTTTTTCATTTTCTAGAATTCTTTCACTTTCCAATTCTTTCATTTTCCAATTCTTACAGACTTATATTTAACTTAAAGTAGTTCAAATGTGCATTTTAATAAAGAGTTTGGTATTAGCTTTTTAAATTCCAATTTTGATGCAGAACATGCTTCTACTCTCTAGTGGGCTGGTAATGGAGATAACTATTATATGGATGTCTGATTCACCAGGGTTTGGAATTCTGAAGGCAAAATGATGCAAATCAAGGATATGGTAGCAGAATCTTAAGTTCTCTACAGTTGGACTAGTGAATTAACATCAAGCATGTTCTTAGTAATGCTCAGATAACTTCTAAGTACACTAAAGTTACCAGTAATTCAGCTACAGAAAACCTAACTTCCTCTGTCTTTCTCCAGAAGCAGATTTAATCTGTTTTTAATACATAAAGTACACTTCTTTAAAAATTTTTTCATGTTTTTCAAAGATCAACAGTATCAATTTTAAGTAGTTTTCCCATAATCTCAACCAAGTTGTAAAGTTCTAGGCCTGTGTTGGGGATGGAAGGTTATGAACGGGCTTGGCTTATCTACATATAAAGTTTGTTTTTCAGCCATGTGCCAGAAATCATGACAGGATTTATGTAGGATACTTTGGCAGCTATAGTCCCTGCCTACACAGGAGCTTATAGGCTTACTATTAACAAATTAAAAGTACAGAAATGATTAAACACAAATAAAAAAGCAATAAAGGACAACACAGTTGAAGGCACTACACTAAAGATAAAAGTACCACCCAAAATATCTTCTCTCCATGGATTTTATTAATCAAAGGTACACTCCTGTGATCCTCTTAGGCTGGGATCTGTTTTACAAGACACAGCAAAGTGAAAGTTGCAACAAAATGGGGACAGAATATCCTTTTTTCAATGTAAACTATAAAGCAGGTCCCTTATAAGAATTGGCATAGCCTAAGCTGTACTTTTGAAATAGGGCATGGATCCATGGCAAGCTTCCATGGACCACAGACTAAAAAGTCTAACGTAGAATAATAGATCGCTTGTTTTCAGAAGAAAGGTGGGGAAAGTGCCTGGAGCTACACCCATTAATGATATTAACATTTTCCAGGAGACTTGCCAGAATGGTGCCTGCTTGGCTGGACAGAGAAGGTGTGATGTGAACTCCACCCCTGCTGTCGGTCCTGGGCCACGACCATGCACAACCTTTATACCAGCGATATTAGGACTAGTTTCAAACCCACCCCCCTCTCCCTATAGACCAAACTAAAATGTTAACCTTGACCTTCCTTCCTACCCCTGTTAGGTCAGCAGGCTCCACCACCTCAGCAAAAGCAAGCTGGCTTCTTTTTAGCAACAGCTTCCATCTTACTCAGATGAAAGGCGTGATGTCAGGAAGAGGTGATCTTGCCATTTATCAACTTTGCTATACAGAAGATGACACAGTTGTACATCTGTTCTTAAGTGTCCTTTTGGTCATGATGAGAGTCAAGCATCCCTCAACTCAGATCGAAGCAGACCCTTTTAATCGTGTTAAAAGCAGTGCCCGTTTAGTGCTGCAGATGGGAACTGAATACAAACAATGTGTTTTTGGTGGACTGAAGTGTCTTTTCCTCTGTCATTGTGAAACCTAAGCATCTCTTCATGCATTCGAAGCTGAGAGTTCAAGTTGGGGAAACTTGGCGTTATGGGAATGCAGCAGGGTTGACTTAGGGCAGTTTAATTTTAAGTTCATTTAAGTGAAAATTGGCTCCAACAGTCAAGGCTGGGGAAAGAAAGGACTCTGGATATACATTTCTAATTTAGCACGTTGTAGAACTCATTGCTATCTTCAACAGTGTTTAAAATGTCCTGAGCAACCTTCCAGGCCACTCAAGTCTCAGTTCCTTATGTGATCCTCACTAGTGTTTTTCAAGTGTGGTGAGTGTCCTCTCTCCTCCCACAGCGCCCCAACACTTACTGATTGCTCAGGAAATCTGCATTTACAGTGTGTCATTCATCTTGATGCATAAGAGTCAACTTTGTTCTTTTGAAAATTGATTTTGTTTTCTAGTTAAAATTTTAATCTATATAAGTAGCTCATTACTATTTTTAATTGTGAAATCTTTAAATGGCACATCATCTTTTTTTGTTGTTCTGCCTTCAAGAAATGGAAAGACCATGGGCCTCAGTGTCAGATGGATTAAGATTCAGACCCCACTTTGGACACTTAATAGCTATGAAATTCTGAGCAGTTTGTTTAATCTCTTTGAGTTTCAGTTTTTTCCTTGTTTGTAAAATTGAATCACCCTAATAATATCTTGTGCAAGCTAAAGACTTAAAGCAATAATATGTGTTGGTTGCCTAGCCCAGGGTATCTAAACTGCTCAATAAATGGCAGTCAGGAGTACAAACAGGGATAGTAGCAGCTGCAGGTGTATTATGCACCATGGGGCATCTTCCACAAAGAACTACTTTTAAGAAGAAGAATTATATCGTAGTTTTCTGGGGAGGCACCAAGAATTTTTAGCATGGGGTGAAAGCAACACTTAATAAATACCATTTGAAATGTACTGACATGAATAAATTGAGTATCAATAAATTGGACCATCTGGCATAATAAAATAAGAGCCCAGGTCATCAACTATTCTGAGAAATGAAATGTGTTACATGGGTAGGCTGTTTCATTAGAAACACAGAAACAGGCGTAGGGGTGTAGCTCAGTGATAGAGCACTTACCTTGCACACAAGAGGCCCTTGGTTTGATCCTTAAGACTGTATAGCAAAGGAAACATAGAAGTAAAAACTTCTTAGTCACAGAGTGTTTGAGTTACTGTAGGATGAGGAGAGGAGAGAAGGAAAGGGAAAAGAGAGAGGAGAGTAAATGAAGCTGATCCATGAAAATGTGGGCAAAAGAACAAATTACAGTGACCATCAAGAAGGGAAGTCATATTTACTGAGTACTATCTGTTAGCACTACACAAAATCCTCACTCTATCTGAGAAATTTAAGTCTCATTAGCCTCAGAAATCTAAATAAATTAACTCTACATCCCACAGCCAATGAATGGTAGAATGGAAGATTATACTCAGGGCTATCTGCCTTCAAGGGCCTTTGTCCACAGCTCCATGCTTCCACCCCCTTGTCCAGAGAACTGAGGATTGCCCCTCCGTGCCCCTGGCTCCTTCAGCTGCCACCCTTCCATTCATCTGATATGGCAATGTGTAGTTTATCATTCAAAGCAGAACATATTTGAGTCTGAATGAGGAAGCTGTTAATAATTTCTGGAGAACAACAGCCTCACTAACCCTGTCCTGGGCAAAAGTGAACATCTGGGCACACCGATTCAAAGGAGCTGGCTAAGGTTTGAACTTCTCAGCTCTCAAGCATTCATGAAGCATGCTATTATGATATTCATGCTATTTGCTCTTTATGTGCTCATGGTAAGATCACCAAAGCCCTGCACGTTTCTAAATCACACAGACATTTTAGTCTTCATTTTGTTAAATTCTCACTTCATAATTTTAGTGATGTTCTCTTCCTTCCCGATACTCTGCATTGCCCTATCTTCTAGGATAAAACAGCCAACTACTTAGCTTTCAATATCTCTGATTTTTCCAATGTGTGATTTCTTACTCGACTTTTAAATACTGGAGTCTTGGGGCTGGGGATTTAGCTCAGCGGCAAAGCGCCTGCCTGGCAAGTGCAAGGTCGTGAGTTCGGTTCCTGTTACCGGAGAAAAACCAAAATAAATAAATAAATAAATAAACAAATAAATAAATACGGAGTGTCTTGGGGGGTTGATTAGAGGCCATTCTTGTCCTTTCCTCTCCCTCTCCTCTTCCTCTTTTTCCTTACCCATTTATCTCCCTCTTCTTCCTTAAAATTTAATTTCTTTCTACATTCTCTCACCCTGGTGAACTACATCGACACTGATGGCTTCCCATAGACTCTTTACATTAATTGCCATCAAATTTACATTCCCAGAACAGATCTTTCATCTAAGCCCCAGGCCAGTTGCTAACACAACAGTGTCACTTGGTTACATAACAGGTACCTCAAGCTCAGGAAGCCTAAAATACTTTCCTTCCATTCCCAGTGGTTCAGCTTTTCTTAATGACCACCGCTCAGTGAATGGCTCTGTTCTCTACCAAGTGTGCAAGTCAGAAGCCTCCACGTTCTCCTCATCTGTCATGTACAGGTAATCATCAGAATTAAGAGTATCTTCTAAATGTTCATCTTTCTTCATCTCCTCTGCCACTGTCTAATCTAAACCTATGCTCTTTCTGCCCCAAATATTGCAGGACCCTCTAAACTCTCTCTCCACATTTCACTTTTGTCTTGATTTAATTATTACCTCATAACATTGGGTTCTCTCTTTCTTAAGCTCCTTTATCTTCTCCCTCTCACCCCTCAACCTTACAAGTCTATTGGTTCTTCATTTCATCTTCCTTCTTGCTTCAGAAGCTTAGAATGTTCTTCTTCATGCTGGAAAATGTATCCATCCTCTAGGTCTCAGATTAGATGTCCTTTCTTTAGAGCAGCTTTTTAAGCCTCCCAAACTAGTTTGAGCCTCCTGGCAAGCATTTTCATGGCCCTTTATAACTTTCTTTTGAGAAATTTACTAAAATCCCTCTCCCAGTCTTGCTTTGTAGCATAACATTATTCAGTTAAATACATGCTGACATTATTCTACCACAATTTCCTTGAGCAGGCTGCACTGTATCAGTCAAAGCCATTATTAACATCCAGTGGCCAGAGGTCCATGATCTTGTAATTTCATAGTTTGCTTCTTTTGAACTTCATGTGGTAAACAATTGCAGTGCTGCAGCTTGACGGGATGACAAGAGGCTAACACAAGAGAAGAAAGGATATGAAAGGCTTCCTAAACTTTAACTTCATCCTCCTGATCTGGTCAGGTACGACAGAAGCAGACAGACATGGGTTGCTGGTTAGACAATGAATAAATCAGGAAAAGCATGGTTTGCATTGAATAAAGTCAGGAGAGCTGCCAGTAGCAATGCACTATACAATCATGGGTGAGAAAGTGTGCAAAGAAGTGAAAAGAGACATTGCAGATCCCAACCCTTTTCTTTTAAAAACAATCATCTAATCCTAGACTGTTGGTAATGATACTGTTAAATATAAAGGAGGCAAAATACCCCTGTAAAATAGAACTTTAAAGTAATAAAAGAGGTGTCAGGCACAGTTTGTAGAATTTTGTTTTAATACTTGATAGTTATTTCTTATATAATTATTGCAATTTGAATTAAGTATTAGTTTTAACCAGATAATTCATCTAATTGCTTGCATTTTATGTTCCTCATACTTAGTACTTTAAAATCTCATTTGTGGGCAGTTAAAGTGCACTTTTATGTTTTTAAATTACATATTCTATTCAAAAACACTTTGATCTAAATGTAGTGATATCTCATAAAATATTCTATTTGCATGTCAGGTTTATAGCTACCAAAAATTGCTATGATATATAAATTGAGCCTTACTTTGCTGTCAGTGTTCTCTGATTCACAGTCAACTCTTCTAGGATATCCAACAATGTCAAAGGGTCACTGTCTAAAAGGCACTGAAGTCCTATCTAGGAGAATCTTCTAGCATTGCCGATGGCTCTAAGCTGGGAGTATGTAGAACTGAATTTCTCAGATTGAAAGCAGTAGGGCTGAAGCATAGTAAATGATGATGTGAAGATGGTCTTAGAAGGAGATGATTGTGGATGACCAGGGAGATGAAATATGTAGGTCATTCAGAGGTGTTTCTATGTGACATCACGTGCCCTGTGAAAAGGCAAGAATAATTAGTAGGTTTATCAAGGTCTGCCCTAACCAAACTCATTAACTAAGGCAAAGAGAGCCTGGGAAAAGACATGCAATTCATTTTGTAGCTGCTGCACTGGAAATGAATGTAGAGGTTATTTTGTTCACATTCTCTTAGATTACATATTTAAAAATGGGAACCAGGATATATGGAATTGTCTTGGCTCACGCCTAAAGCCTTAAAGGGACAATTTTCAGATGTTCAGAGATGACTAAAACACTGTTAAAAGAACTGAAATAGTTTAAATAGATAATGAGGAAACTGGGAGATGATCTCATCACAATTAAAATAATGATTCCAGTATATAAGTAATGGTAAGAATTAATGATGCATGTAACATGTAACAATTTTGTTGAAAGCTCTGAATTTAAGAGAGTGCAAAAGTAATTAGAGTGTATGTCACCATTCTTTTTTAAACTCCCTTATTGACTGCATCTTTTTGCCATCTCTAGGTCAAATAGTAGGGAATCACCATGGTACAATACAATAATCATGAATATGAACTCTTCTGTGAAGCAGAATATTCCTCCTCCTCCAGCTCATGGTGACACCCACCACTCTTTCCTCTGCTTCTGCCTCAGCTTCACAGGGTCACAGAGGTGGGAGTGCTAAGAAGACAAGGCAGAGGGTAGTCTAGTTTGACAGTGATGAGGTTCAGAATGAACTACTCCAAACTATCACACCTTGGTGTATGGAATATTTAAAGCTAAAGGAATTAGAGAAACAAACAAACAAACAAAAAAACAACAGAAAGATCAGTCTAACTTCCCCCTACACTCTTCCTCTGAAGCAAATTATAAGTATAGGAAGGATTTTGTGATTTTCCCTTGAAGCAGGCCATAAGACCCTCTCCTCAGAGGGCCCTCACTATACCTAGAGGTCAGTGCCACTCACTCTCCACAGACTTCCAAGCAGTCTTCCTCCCCTATAGCTGATGAAAATCCAGAAACAAATGTGTGATCTCTTTTACGGAATATGTCTGAGAAGAGTGAAGAAGGGAATGGAAGTTTAGGGAATGGCGGTTCTGACATCCCTTGAAACCTGCCAGCAAAGACATTATCTCATCTATAGTTGGCCCCCATTCATCTTTCTTTCTCTTCCTTCTCCTCTTCTTCATTCCTTCTTCTCTCCTTCTGCTTGTCCCCCTCCCACATCAAGCCCAGGGTCTTGCTCATGTTGAGTAAGTGGTCTACAACTCAGGCACACCCAGCCCTGTATTTCAATTTTTAAATGACATTATTTTTCCTATTTGCTGCAGTCTCTTTTATTCTTATGACAGAACCAAACAACAAGCAAACCAAAAAATCCCCTGTGCTCAAGACTTTCTCTTGCCTTGTTTACTCTACTTGTCAAATTCTGTGCTTTCTATGGTCTCTTTTATGCCTCTGTCTGATGAATCATTGTTCAACTGCAGAGAAAGAATGACTTTCTTTGCTTGAAATTTGACTGAAAGATCCAGGATTTTCAAGAAGAAAAGAATCAGGATTTGCTGGAAAGTTCAATGGATTGTGGAAAGCCTTCCTAGGGAGGAAAAAGGTCACTTGAGAAATTATTTCTTATCTCGAAAGTTCTTCACATAAGGCTTTACAATCTGAGACCTTAAACTAAACCCTGGCTATATTCTACTCAGAAATAGCCATTTAACCAGAAAGCTCCAGGATGTGGCCTTTGAGAAGTTGCCATACCAGATCCATGTGTCTTAGGAATCCTGTGCCTCTATTATGAATAGGGGAAAGAGAAATACAGGTCTTCTTTGAGCCCATATGTTCTATAAGTGTCTTTTTCCCTCTGATGAGGAAGAGTTTCCTGCTCCTTAAGGACCAGTCATTATTACTTGATAAGGCATCAATGGATATTTGGGGATAAGCCAATTTGGTAGGAAGGGGATAACATTTGCTATGCTTTCTTTCCCTTTGCTTTGGGCTAATTAAATTAGTAACTACAATTGGTCTCCCCACATTCCTGACCCAATTCAGTGAGGAAACGCAGATTAGGAAATATAAATTAGGAAGCAGTTTAAAAATTGTCAGGAAGCTGGAACTCAGGAATAAAACACAATGTATGCATTTGAAAAGAAAATATCAAGTATTATCTTGTTGCTAATTTCCTGCTTACAGTACAAGGTCATGCTAAAAAAAATTAATGATGAGAGCTCTGGGAAAATTCTCTGGGCAGTTTTTCTGCCCCAGAAAGACTACTTTCTATAGCTAAGCCAGAAGATATGTGAGCTTAGCTGTACATAATTTCTGTATTTTAATTAACACTTCCTGTGATTTAAGCATAAAGCATTTTTTGAGAAATAGAGGTTACTAACTGAAAATGCCACAGAGAAAATAGTTCAGAGGATAAGGCTTGCAAACAAAAGTTGGAAAAAAGAGTAGAAAGGACAAGCATGACATTTTGATTCATCTTCAGTTGTGTCATTCAGTGCTTATAACTTGGCCACCCATGTTGTGAAGTGTCCACAAGGAGCTTTTATAGAAAATGAAGATGAAAACAATGAAGTAATCCCACCAATGAAGTAATGGCCTTTATAATTTGAAATGGTTTCCCCAAGTGTGTTATTGAATGTCCTGTCCAGAAAAATTTCCTCTGACTCCAGCTATGGGTTTATTAGCACATTCTCTAGGAAGCTCTTTGAACAATAATAGCCTTTACTACAGGAATGCTTTCCTGAAGGTCAGCCAAATTTTCTCATTGCTCATCTGAATCCAAGAGTTTGGCTATAATTTTCCTGACTATCCCAAAAAGGTTCTTTCTTTCAATCTATGTGGATAATACTTCAAGCATCAGCCCACACTGAAATACAGGTCTCAAAGAAATAGTGGTTGAATAAATGCACCCAGATGAATACACAGATGAATATATGAGTTCTTCTCTTCTTTGGTTTATCAATCCACTTTTTAATGGTCTTTGATAGGGACAGGATTTGAATGTGAAAGAAAAGGGTCTTATCTCCTTGACAGTCCATGATGATCACTTCAGTGTAGAATCTGTCAGGAGGAATCTTTTGAAACAGGGATTATGTACTAGTTTGTCAGAAGTACCAACAGGGTGCTCAAATAATACTCAAATAAAATAAAATTTGCAAATAAAATAATACTCAAATAAAATTATACTCAAATAAAATAATGCTCAAATAAAATTTTGGTCTGACAGTTGTGGATGCCAAAGTTCAAAATCAAAATGTCATTCAGGTTGTTTCTTTCTGATAGTTGCAAGGGTAGTTTTGATACTTTTCCTCTAGCTTCTAGGATTCTCTGGCCATTTGGAGCAGGGCATTTTGACTTGTAGATGCCTTACCTGCATCTCTGCCTTCATCCTCACAAGGCATTCTCTTGTGCAGGTAACTCTGTGTCCGAATTCCCCCTTCAGGAGGCTAATTATGATACTGAATGATAAGACCACCCTGCCCCATAATAAACTTCAACATATGGACTTTAGAGGGATACAGTTCTGCTAATAATTGATAGGAATCATCTCTGATACCTCCATCTTCACTGTTCTCCCATCAGTCAATAAAATAGTCTAGTGTGTCTCTTAATCATTGTTAGAGTCTACTTACTTTTCTCCATATATGTTATCGCCTCTCTAATCCAAGCTACCATGATATTGTGATCATTTCTGCAGCATAATTGGTGTTCTTGCTTCCAGCTTCACTATATTCCAATTTATTCTCCATATTATACAAACTGAAATTTTTAAAAAGGCAAATCTGATCATGTCACCCATTTCTTGAATCTGTCTATGAACTTGTGTTGGTCCTCTTATTCTCTGAACTGTGGTTACACTAGAACTTCTTTCAGTTTCTTTAATGTACCAAAACCCCAAGCTATAGAAAGACTTTTGCACATGCTACTCCCTCAGCCTGGAATGCTTGTCTCTTCTTCCTGACTTGGATAACTCCTGCATGCATTTGGTTTCAGCCTAGGGCTCATTTCCTCAGGGAAGACTTTTCTACTCCCCACAATATGTTGGCGTTCCATTATTTAATTTCCTGGCACACTGTTAGCTAGCTTTGTAGTACTTACAAAAATGGAATCAATTGGTTTTCTTACTAGGTATTTGTTTAACTTACTAAATTGCCTAGTTAGTTGAAAGTGAAATTGGCATCAGCATTAGTCTAGCACATACCCTGATTGAATTATTCTGTAGTTGATCACTATATGAATCCAAACTGTGCAATGGGTTTAATATAGCCTGAGAGCATCTGCAAGTTAATTACTTTCTTTATTCATTCAATGTATACTTATTGATCCCCTGATACACATAATCGCTGCCTTGAGCACTAGAGAAAGGCAGTGATCAAGAAGACAGATAACACTGTCAGATAGTGATAATAGTGATAAGAACTATGAAATATTTAATGAAGCAAGGTAAGGGGATAAATTGGAGCAGTGGGTGCTATCTTAGAGAACTGTGACCAGAGAGAGCTTCTGAGATTAGAACTGAAAGAGTCCAAATTCTAATGAAGGACTATCCATTAGGGAGAGGAAATGGATAAAGAAAATGCCCAAGGCAGGAATGCTTGAAGGCAGCAAAGTGGCTGAGAGGGAGGCAGAGGAGGAAAAAATGAGTAAGAAAAAATGAGAGTAGGAAAAAATGAGAAAGAACCTAAGGCCCAAGTAATTCAAGGTCAAGTTTGATTTTATTCTAATTATTACAACGAGAATCTTGTGGATATATTGAGAAGGAATTGGTATGTCTTTAGGCTGCATTGGCTGCTCTGGGACAAAGAGATCATCAGGGAACAAGAGTGGAGGTCAGACAGCTGGTTAAATGTTTTACAGGTAGATATGTGAGACATGAGAGTGGGTCTCAATCTTTTTGTAGACCAACCAGCCAGAAACTTCAAGCCTAATCCTTTTCTCCAAACTCTGCTCTCCTGATTCATGCTGGTTACCCAAGTTTCACCCTGCAAATACCACTGGCACCTCACTGCGCAAGGCCAGGCCTAGGCTACTGGTAAAGGCCCCCTCCCAAGCCTCTAGTTCTCTCCAGTGGAGTAGTTAGCTCAATAACTTATTCAGCACATCCCCGTCTTTTCTCCCCAACAAAACCCCCAGCCCCAGGTGGAGCAATCTCCACATCCATAGCAAACTGGGCCTCAGTGTGTGTATCAGACCACAACTGTCTGGGTATCTAGAACACCAGAGTAATTCAGTTTGACCAGGAAGACGAAATCAGGAGCACCTGATGCCAAAAGACAAATTATAGCAAACCTAGTGTAGATCTTAACTGGCATTAAAATTGAATAATAATTTTGCATTCTAAAATTGAATGACAGTCTGCAACAAAAAAGGTTGTGATTGCTCTGACCTACTACATGAACATGTTTTATTTACAGCCAGAGAAAAATAAGGGGCATATAAAAAAAGAAAGTAACATTAAAAATAGTTTAACTGGCTACAGCTTGCATCTATCTTGCTTGACTAGGGTTTGAACAGTTGGCCACTTGTGAATGGCTGAGGCTCAACTACGTATTACAAAAGTAAGTTATAGTTTGTTTTCACATCAAGTTATGTTACAGTTAATTATGCACAAGGAAACCTTTAGGCCAACCTAAATTATGTATGGGGGCAACTTGAGGCCAAACTTAATACAGTTTGAGACTGCTATGCTGTGAGATCTGAGGGGAAGGAAAGGAAAGGAAAGGAAAGGAAAGGAAAGGAAAGGAAAGAAAAGAAAAGAAAAGAAAAGAAAAGAAAAGAAAAGAAAAGAAAAGAAAAGAAAAGAAAAGAAAAGAAAAGAAAAGAAACAAAGAAAGTGGGAAAAGACAAGAAAGCATGAAAAGATAGGGCCTTTGGACAAGGAGTTTATTCTTCCCGAGGTACAGATTCCTCATCTGTGCATAAGGAAAAAAATAGAGGATTTTCTTTGCTCATCACTAAATTCATGGCTGAGTGTCCTATCACAAAATACAAAGTAAAAAGAGAAAAGTATAATATTTTATTTCATATAGCCTTTGCATCTTATAGGTTCCTTCAGAAATAAAGATTTAAAGACCAAGAGAAAATTGTATACCTTTATGGGTAGTTGTGCAGAAGTGTAATTGGAAGCAAATAATATGATCTATTGATAACAAACAGGACAGGGAGAGTTGCTTTCCAAAGCCTGCTTATTCTGGTTCTTCCTGGCCTCTTTGAATGACACCCTTTCCCTCTAGCTACAGGGAGTGACACCTGTGAGATGAGGATCTTTGGAGGAGGAGGAGAGATGGAAAATCAGTGACATTTTTAAATTTCATGGTCTGATTCAGAGAAGTGGGGAAATTTCAGTTTTTGTGGCCCATTTCAGGAGAGATAAGATAGTAGAAATTCAGAAAAACCTTCCTGATTCAGAGGTTTTTTTCCATTTCCTTCATTGAAAAATATTTATTATGTCAATGTGCCATATTTGGGGGCAGTGTTTCCTCTACCCCTTCATCTGTAAGAGGGATCACTCCTCTGCCTTTATCTACCTCAGAGGATGAATGGGTTTGTCATGGGAGGTGATGTATACTGTGATTTCTGAGCTCCTTGGCAAGAGGAAGTAACATGGATACTGGGAGCATTTCCAGAGGATTTGAGGGAGGAAGCGGGTGAGCCCAAGCTGCTGGGTGGAACTGAAGTCCCCAAGATTGGGAGGAATGTTCCAGCCTCCTGTTGGATAGACACACTATTAATTAAATTATTTCCAGATCTTGCTACTCTAAAATCTTTAAGAAATGGAGTACTAAATACTATATTTTTGCAAAACTCCAGGTTTCTTTAAAGAATAATTGTCTTTATTTTTTATTTATTTATTTTATTTTTGCTGCACCAGGGATTGAACTCATGACCTTGTGCTTGCCAGGCAGGCGCTTATGCCACTGAGCTATATCCCCAGCCCCAGAATAATTGTCTTTATATGTCACATAGTAAAACTTGCTGCCAAATGGGTGCTTGAAGCAGATGTCTTCCTTGCCCAGTATGTGGACATTCCCTGCTCCTGTTGGCAAGGCTGTTGAATTGAAAACTCATTTTTAAAAACAATCTGGATGGACTCTGCATATTTTCTGATTTACAAAAAGGTACACTCAGGACTTTTGTCTCCTTTCCAAGTCAGTGTCTTAGGAATCGCCAGCTGCACAAACACACACAGTTCAGTTAACTGACACTGGGAGTTGATGATGTATGCAACACATGCATTCTTCATCTTGTAAAAGGAAAGGCAAATTGCAAGTATAAGGATTATGATGAGCGGCACACTTGTCGGGAACACACTTGACAAAACTGAGGTGTGTCAGCTTTGCTGCATGACTGTGGGTCCATGGCCAGATGTGTGGATGGGAAAAAATCCCATTGTTATCAGGTCATATAAAGGGCAGTGCCAAATAAACATTAAGAAAGAAAAATTACAGTGTTATTGTTCCTTTATGCAATGAAATGAACAATTTATTACAAATTTAAGCAGCCTCATTTCAGCTAGCCCCTCAACAGTGCCACGTAGTAAGAAGCTGCAGTGGCCTAAGGCATTCATTTGAGTTTAGTCTGCCTCAGGGAAATCACTCACCACACCAGTTTTTTTGTTTTTTTTTTTTTCTGCATTCGCCTTGTTTAAACAACAGCTGCTCAAGCTCCTACTTTATCCTTAGGAAAATTACATTTTTAGCTATTCCTGTAAGCTTCTTGAGAGCAGGGACCACATCATAGCTACCTTCACATCCAATCATGTAGCATGCAGTTACTACACTATTGGATGCTCATTCTGGGAAACAAACACTCACTAAATATTCCATTGAATAAGAGAATCTATAGTATTACAATGCTCTTTACTGAATTCTTGGTATCAAATTGACAACTGCCAGACAAAATGATAATAATTGATATTTACAATATTGAAGAAAGGATAAACCTGTTTAGGGTCCCAAGTAGTTGTGACCATTTAGGTGGATTCTCAATTTGATTGGCCTGGGATCCACCCAAGGACTTAGTATAACACACTCCTGTGTGAGTGTGTGAGGGGTGGTCATGAAACATGACCTTGGCTTCTGTATCCGGTTCCTCACATCTTTCTCATGGTGTTGTGCCCCTGCAGTGCTTTAGGTCGCTAAGAATTAAGTAGCTTTGGACTGCCATGCCCTCTGCAATAAGCTTTCTGCTTTGGAGCCAGCCAACCATGGACTGACTCCTATGAAGCTGTGAGTGGAATAAACACATCCTTTTAGTTGTGGGTGTTGGGTAGTTCCCATCTGACCAATACAGCAGTCATAAAAAATCTGAAGATCACTCACAAATAGAAGGTAGTTAGAGAGGAGAGATAGGATTTGGGCTTTATTGCTGGCATTTTACTTATCATTTGCCTTTCCATGAAAGGGGTTTAGAAAGGATAACAGCTTTAAAACAGTGCATTTTAACATAGTGATTAAAAAAGTTATCTTAAGGAATAGGACGAATCATGAATTTGTTCTCAGACTTCATTCAGGGCAATTTACAATGCAGCAGTAAGTTCATTTTTAAATTTTTAAAAATCTTTTATTAGTACATGTTTGCAATACATAATGATTATGTTCATTGTAGGCTATAGGCACATATATATAACACATTTTAATCATTTTCCCCCTTTCTTCACCCCCCTTTATTTTTCCAACATCAGATCCACTTATTTGTCTTATAAGACCATATAAAGTTAACTATCATATGTACTGATTGAAAATCAGACTAATAGACCAAAGAATATATAAAACATGTAAGACAATTGTACTCTCAAGGTACATTTATAGATACATTACCCATGTTAGACTACAACACTATTATTTCTCACATTTTCCCTAAGATCTGTCTTTTATTTCCTACTCTATAAGGAGAGAGTATCTGTGCAACATAGTTGAAGATAGCAATATGTAATATAACAATCACTGTTAATTCCAATCATTTTGTTTTCTAACCCTTTATCACTTTTAATGTTAAAAAATATATGTAGAGAGCATTTTCTTATCAGAGAACCTGTGTGATATTTGAGCTTTCATATTTGAGTTACTTCACTACATTATGGTATCAAAATACATCTATTTTCCTACAAATGACTCAAGTTTATCCTTCTTTATGGCACAGTAGTACTCTATTCTGTGTAAATACCACTTTTCCTTTATACATTCATTTGTTGGTGGACATATAGGCTGTTTCCAAGATTGCGCTATTATGAATTGTACTGCTGTGAACATAGGTGTGCATACATCACTGTGATATGGTGTCTTTTAACTCTTTTGAGAAGATATTGAGAAGGAGAACAGCTGGGTCAAATGGAATTTCTATTTTTAGTTTTTTGAGGAATCTAAATACTGATTTTCATGGGGGATGTGCAGTTTAGAGTTTCACCAACAATGGAGATGGGTTCCTTTCTCCCCACAGCCATGCCAGCATTTGTTATTGGTTGATTTCTTGATAGCAACCATTCTTTGTGGAGTGAGAAGGAATCTCAGTATTTCAATTTGCATTTCTCAAATGGCCAGAGATGTTGGATATTTTTGCATGTAATTTTTGGCCATTTATATTTCTCCCTCCAAGAAATGTCTATTCATTTCAAATGACCATTTTTTAATTGAGTCTTTAAATTTGGGGGTATAATTTTTTGAGTTCTTTATATATTCTAGAATTTAGAATACTTAGAATAATTTGTCTGAGGAGTAGCTGGTAATTTTTTTTTCCATTCTTTAGATTGTCTCTTCACTCTGTTAGTGGTTTTCTTTGCTGTGAAGAAGGTTTGTAATTTGATGTGATCACATTGGTTGATTCTTGGCATTATTTCTTGTGCAACTGAAGTGTGTTCAAAAAATCTTTGCCTACACCTATGTCTTCAAGAGTTTTACCTATTTTGTCTTCTAGCAGATTCAGTGCTTCTGTTCTAATGTTTAGATATGTGATCCATTTTTCCTTTAGTTTAGTGCATTGTGAAAAATATAGATCTAGGTTCAACATTCAGCATGTGGATGACCAGTTTTTCTAACACCATTTGTTAAAGAGGCTATCTTTCCTCCAATGAAGGGATTCCTTTGTGAAATATAACATAGCTGAGTGTGCCTGGAGCTATCCCTGTATCTTCTATTATGTTCCAGGAGTCTGTGATTTTGTTTTGTTTTGCTCATACTATGCTGTTTTTATCACTGTAGCTGTGAAGTCAAGGATTGTGATGCTTCCTGCCTTGCCCTTATTGCCCAGAATTGTTTTTGCTATTCTAGGTCTCTTCTGGTTCCATATGAATTTTAGGACTATTGCTCCAGTTCTGTAAGGAATGTCAATAGCATTTTGATTGCAATGGCATTAAAGCTATTGGAACAGTTTTAGAAGTAGGGCTGTTCTACCTGTATTGGTTCTTCCTATGCAGGAACAGGGGGTAGCTTTCCATGCTAATCTCTTCAGCATCTGTTTTCAGAGTACTATAGTTTTCATTATAGAGGTCTTTCACTCCCTTGGTTAGGTTACTTTCTAAGTTTTTCATTCTTCTTCATGCAATTGTGATGAGTTCTGTTTCCCTAAATTTCCTTTTGGTGAGTTTGTTATTGGTATGCAGGAGCACTATTTTTGAGTGTTGACTTTGTATCCTGTTTTGCTACCAAGTTTGGGTACTAGTTCTAGGAATACTTTGGTGGAGTTTTTGGTGTCTTTTATATAAGGGATCATGCCATCTGTAAATAATGGTAACTTAAATTTTTTTCTTCCCTGTCTGTAACCCTTTTATTTTTTTCTCTTGTCTCCAGGTAATGTTTCAAAATCTATACTGAACAGGAGTGGTGAGAGACATTTTTATCCTCTTCCTACTGTAGAGAGAAAGCTTTCAGCTTCTCTCCATTTCATATGATGTTGACCATTGATTTCTCATGGAAGGTTTTCATCAGGTTGAGATAAAGACCTATTTCTATTTTCTTCAGGGACTTTGTCATAAATAGGTGTTAGATTTTGTGAAATGATTTTTTGGGTCTGTTGAGATGATAATGTGATTCTTTTCCTTTTCTTCTATTTATGTGATCTATTACATGTAGTGATTTGTGTAGGCTGAAATATCCCTGTATCCTTGGAATGAATCCTACTTGGTCATGATGTACAATAGTTTTGATGATTTGTTGCATTCTTTTTGCCCAAAAATCTTACTGAGGATTTTTACATCTATGTTCAGTAAAGAAATTGGCCTATAGTTCTCTTTTTTGGTTGGGTCCTTTCCTGGTTTTGGAATCAGAGTAATTGTTCTTTCCAGGAATGACTTTGGGAGTTCTGCTTCCCCTTCAATTTTATTGAAGAATTTGATGAGTACTGGTGTTAGATCTTATCTAAAGTTCTTATAGAATTCAGCAGTGAATCCACTGGGACCTGGGCTTTTTTTAGTTGGTACTTTTTTATTACTCCTGCAATTTTTCTGAATGAAATTGACTTATTCAGAATTTTTATACCTTATTGGTTCAGTTTTGGTGGTATATATATATATATATATATATATATATATATATATATATATATTTGTCTATTTCTTCTGAATTTTCCATTTTATTACAGTATAGGTTCTGAAAGTAGTTACCAATAACATGCTGGGTTTTGGCACAATCCATTGTAAATTGTCCCTTTTAATTGCTAATTGCATGGCTTTGGATCTTTTCTCTCCTTATTTTGGTAAGATTAGTGTTATGGTTCATACACTGGGTCAAATTGAGGAGCCTAGAAACTTAACCAAGTAACTCACAGTTCTACATCCTGAGGTGAAAAGGACATGTCCTTCCTGCTCTAGGCTGTTGTTCATTGTGTCAACTTGAGAAGTTTAGAAGGTTAACTATGTGACTCAACAGGGAGCCAGGGTCCTTACTTTGTATTCATCCTGAGCCTGTGCAAGAGGAGGGCACAGAAATGATGTGGGCATGGGCAGACAGCTGATATACAATATAAGGAGGGAAAGAGGCTTGCTCTCCCTTTTTGCTCTTGTTGCTTTTGCTGTCTTCTGCAGCATTAAAGTGTTGCCCTTGTGCCATGTCACCCTGCCTTGGAGCCAGCTGATTATAGACTGAAACCTCCACAAACTGTAAACTAAATAAAATTTCCTTTCTTAATGTTGAGCTTTGGGTATTTTGACTCAACAGCAAGGGAAAAGTAACCAAGACAGTTAGCTAAGGGCTTATTTATTTTATTTAATCTTCCAAGAACCAACTCTTTGATTTATTGATTCTTTCTATTTCTTTTAGTTTAAGATTTGGCCCAATATTTATAATTTTCACCCTCATATTAACTTTGGGTTTGGATTGTTCTTGCTGTTCTAAGACTTTGGAGTGCATCACTAAGTTATTTATTTGAGTTCTTTGTGGTTGTCTGATGTTAGCTGGTATTAACGTTCCTCTTAGGACTGCTATCATCACATCTCATAGGCTTCAGAAAGTCATACTGCCATTATCATTTGATTCTAGAAATTGTTTAATTTCTTGTTTAACTTAATTTGTAATGCAATTTGTTCAAGATTGTTCAAGAGATTGTTCAATAATTATCATGTGTTTGCATAGTTTCTGTGATGTCTTTGCCACTGATTTCTAGTTTTGGTGAACTATGGTTCAATTATGTGCATGGTATAATTTCGAGTCTTTTGAATTTACGTAAGCATGATTTATTAGTTTCTACGTGGTCTATCTTAGAGAAAGTTCCATGTGCTGCTAAGGAGAATGTGTATTCTGTTTTTGGTATTTTTGTTTATTCTGATATCTATTAAGTCCATTTGTTTGAAGATTTGGTTAAACTCTGATAATTCTTTGCTGATTTTTGTCTAATTAATCTGTCCATTTGTGATAGTGAGGTATCGAGTCCCCCCTTACAATTGAATGGTATTTATATGATTTTTTTGTATCCAGTAGTGTTTGTTTTATGAAATAGGGCACGTAGAACTTTGATGCACATATGTTTATAATTGTTATCTCTTCTGGTTGACTTGTTCTCTTAACCAATATGTAGCGACCTTCTCTGTCTCTTCAAATCAGTCCTAGCATGAAATCCAATTCGGATACCAATTCCTGCTTTTTCTAAGTTCCCATCACATGGAAAAATGCTTTCTATCTTTTGATTTTTTTTAATATGTGAGTACCTTGAATTAAAAGTGTTTCTAGCATACTGAATATTCTTAGGTTTTCTCTCTTGATTTATTCTTCCAATCTATATTTTGGTAGGGAACTGAGATTATGGACATTGAGATTATTACTGAGAATTATTGACTTATTCCTGTCTTTGCATTATTTTCCTGTTGCTGACTTCCTCATTTTTTCCTATTTTTCTTAGCTGTTCATCCCACCAGGTGGATTGACTCTTTTTGATTTATTGACATTGTTTGCTTCATTGTCTCTTTTTAGGATATCCTGAAAATTTTTTTGTATTGCTGGCTTTGTGTTTGAAATTTTTTTATACTGTGTAATTCTTTGGTAAACCAGTCATGAATTTCTTGAGATGCTCTTTATCATGGAAATATATGGTTCCTCAATTTAATCATCCCATGATTCTGGAAATGATGACCATGTTCATGTTCATGCAGGAAAGATGACTACAGTCATGTCATCACTCAATGCAGTTTGCAAACAAAACATTTTGCCAAATGTTTCTGTTAGGGAACCACATTATTTGAAAACAGAACACACCCCCACCAACAACAACGGTTTGTTAACCTAAGTACCACTGTATCTTATTTCTCCATGAATTTTAAAGGAGAGTTTTGAGGATACATAAATTGGGGTTGGAAGGTAGTATAGTGTGGGACTTGAAACACTTTACTCCAAGACCTCCTGGCCATTAAGGTTTGTGTAGAGAAGTCTGCTGGATTCAAATAGGTCCGAACATATGTGATTCATTGCCTTTCTCTAACAGCTTTTTAAGATTTTGTCCTTGTGATGGAATTTTGAGTATAATGTCGTGTGGAGAGATTCTTTTCAGTCATGGGTATTTGGTGTTCTATATGCTTCATTGATCTGTATGTTTCTTTGTTACCCTATATATGGGAAGTTTTCTGACATTATTTCTGTGAACAGGTTTTTTATGCCATTTATGTTGTTTTCTGATTTTTCACTTATTCCAATTATTCTTAATTATTCTTTGAATCATCTAGCAGTTTTTGGATCTATTTTTCATTTTCTTTCGCTGTCTTTAAGGTGTCTTTTCTGAAATTTTGTACTCATATTGGTCCATTCTGGTACTTATACTTTCAACATGATTTTTAAACTCCTGAATTTGTGATTGAAATCTTTTTATAATGTGTAATTCTTTGGTAAACTGGTCATTTGTGTTTTATATCATTTTATTTAGTGTCTTCTGGGAGCTCCTGAATCTTTCTGGCGATTACTTACAATCTGTTTAGTTATATCTTCTCTAATACCACTGAGTATCTCTTTGGGCTATTTTCTAATCTCTCTGGTATGCTTTTGAGTAATTCAGGTATGTGGCTTATACTATTCTGACATTTGCTGCTCCCTGGATTGGTTTCACAAGAGTTGGGGGTTTGGGGAGGTATTTTGCTGCAACATGGTATTTTGTTGCCATGTTTCATGTTTGTGTGTGTGTGTGTGTGTGTGTGTGTGTGCGTGTGCACTGAGGATGCTTACAGTCTAAAGATTTTGTTGCTAGTATGGCAATCTCTTTAGTTGCTTTATAATGATATTTGACTATCTTGGTTATTTTGGGAGAGGAGGATTTTGTTGGTCACTTTTCTCTCGTTTCTGGGACAAAATACCTGATGCTCAAAATTCAGGGAGGAAAAGTTTTTTAGCTCACAGTTTATAGAGGTTTTATTCCACAATCACCTAGCTCCAAGGCAGTGTGGCATAACACAGGAGCAATAGTTCAAAGCGGCAGAAGACAGCAAAGCAGCAAGAACAAAAGTGAGGGAAAGCAAGCCTCTTTTTCTCCTTTATATTGTATACTAGCTATCTGTCCATGTCACCTCCCAGCTCACACCATCTACATAGCTTCCTCTTCCACTAGTTCAGGATATCTACAAAGTAAGGACCCTGGCCGCCTGCTGAGCTAAACTTCTCAACTTCTCAAGTTGACACAATGTGTCAACCATTACAAGGATGCAGTGTAATTAGCCCAGCGACCAAGTTGGTTGGGAATGTACTATAGTATTGTGAATGTCACAAAGGTAATCTGAGTGTTTACAGAGAAATAGTGACAGTTATATGACTCTGTTAATATCAAGCAAAACATGGTAGTATCACTTGAGACAAATTAGATTTTAACATACCATAAGAGCCACTTATGTACCACCCTTAATTCTAGAGAAGAAACCTCAGTTATGATGTAAATATTAAAGAAACCCAGATATTCACTTACAGCTAACATGTACTAAATACAGCAGATGTGTTTCTACTAATGGTAGAAAAGAATTCAACAGTAATTTGAACAAGTTAACTACCAAAAGATTAACAAAGTTTTGTAGTAATACTGCTAAAAATTTAAAGTTTGGGTATAAGGGGATGCAAAAGGGAAACTTTTAACCTCTAAAATGTATGACAAGAAGGAACACAGAGAGGTGGTACAAATGATCTTAATGGAGTGTAGAAAGATGTACACAGAATTAGGTAAATGTAGGGCAAAAAAATGGCAAGAAATTGAAGATAAAACAATAAGGAGAATGAACAAAATTATACAGAAAGTAAAACTAAGAGAGAATTAAGGGGAGAAAATTTAAAAGGGAGAAGAGGAAAATATAGAGAGATAAAAGAAGAAGTAAAAGCAAAGCTGAAGGACAAAGAAAGGTTACCCAAGCCTCAGAAAAGAGGGGAAGAAGAGAAGAGGGAAGGAAAGAAGAATAAGATGTAAATAAAAACAAGAGCAAAATAAAATAAAATAAATACTTTAAAACAATGTTTATACTCACAGAAACAAAAACAAAAAATAAACTGAACCAGAGAAAAAGAAAGAAAGAAAGAAAGAAAGAAGGAAAGAAGAAAGAAAGAAAGAAAGAAAGAAAGAAAGAAAGAAAGAAAGAAAGAAAGAAAGAAAAATTGATCTGTGTTTTTGAGCCTATAGTTACCATCTGGGGTCTACAGTTCTATGTCAGTGTTCAATTCAAGACATGTCCCTGCTCTTGCTAGTTAAGAAATGAGGCAGTCAGAGCCTGATCCATACTGCATAATTACCAGCAAGCTGGCAGTGGGATGAAGGTAGGGTGCCAGCTCTCGGACTTTCAAATCCACAGAAATTCAGGCTGAACCTGGCTTGTAGGTGTCAGGGTGGAGCCTGGGTCATTCAGCTTTACAGTACTCTGGCTGTCTCTTGCCAGGCTTAACCCAGCTCCCTAATCCTGGAAGTCTCCCATGGCTGTCCCCGATTCAGACTCTGTGGGAGTATAGCACTGGGAGTCTTGAGATGAAGTGATCCATGGCTGCTCTCAGTCCCAGGTTCAGTTGGCCCCTCTCTATCCAGCACTCTGTCCGGGGCACATGGCAGACACTTGGACTGGAGTCACTCACCAGCTGTTGTAGCTCACTTACCAGTCCACTGTGCGTTTTCCCCTGAAGGCTTTTGTACTCACCTGCTTTTACTGTGTCTCTATAAATTCTATCTTTGTTTCTCATGAGCAGAAAGCCAGCATCCAGGGAGAAAGTGCAGACTGCCTCTTCTTTTTTTCTGCATTGTGTTCTTTCTCTTCAGTCTCTCTGTAGGCTCCCATTTTCCCATCAGATCCTTCCTTCCTCCCAAGGGTCCTCCTTTCTCCTTTTCATCTTCATATAATATCATGCATGTCTACTCATTAGAAAAAATATTGGGTCTAGGGACTACATACAATGATAGTTGCTCATTTTATTTTTCTTTTTGCTTATGAGTATCTTATGATTGCTCTACAGTGATTATATATGATTGGAGACAAGAGTATGTTACTCCAAAGTATGACTGCGAAGCAGTTCAGGACATGCTATACTAAAACATGCCACTTTGATTTGGTATATTCATTGGTATGTTTGAGCTGAAAACTGTTGAAAATAGCAACTACAAGGAGAGGCTTTCTATTCATTTTTGAATGTGCTTAAAGACAGATCTTCTGACAGAAAAGTATTTAATTTTCATAGTATACTAAATTCCCACCCTACTTCATGGTGGGACTACCACAACAAACTCAACATATGTACTAGTATAAATATATACTTTATGTACACATACATGTAATGATAAATGCATAAATATATGTATATATACATATGAAATTTACATAGAGATTGAGAGACAAAAGTGTTTTCTGTTAAGAGCATCTTGTGTTGGACACATACAGCTAATCTTTGGAAGATATTATAAAGTCTTAGTTTTTAGCTAATTTGGCTTTGCAAGTTCAGACATACATAAGGTATTCTTTTGCTTATCACTGAGAATAGGATTATGTGGTAATAATAGGCATAAAAGAGACACTTGTGGTTGACTGGGCATATGCTTCTGGTTGAATCCTAAGGAAGTCAGGGATATACAATGAGACTTTGAAATAGTTCATAAACATTTTAGATGAGGTCAAGTGAGTTTGAAATTTTTGTAAACAATCTTTTATTTATTGTCCCCCACTCAAAATCTCAGAATGTTAACTGGTTGAAAACTAACATTTTTGGTCCAACCATTTAATCACATTATCCTTGGTATATCTGAATCTTCATTATAAGCCACAATACACCACTGCTTTACTGAATTTTTGGCTTATTTGCATTTTCCCAGCAGTCAACTTGTGTTCAGGTAGTAAATTAGGAGCTCACACTAGTGCAGTGTATACTACATAATCCAACTTCATTGAAAAGGAAATTAGCTGAAGCAGAGGGAAGGACGTTGGTTAGTACTGAGTATTGAAATCCAGTCCTGACTACTGGGAGATGGGGTGTGATCTGAGGTACAGATCAAGGGCTAACATGACAGGAATCATCTGTTGAAGGAAAAGTCACTCAGGGTATGATGCACTTGCCGGTTCTGCATGTCAGAGGCAAAGGGACTGGGCTTGTCCGACAGCTCTTGTTTAGCTTCCTCAGCAGAATTAGTGGTGAAATGTGACAGGTAAAGACACAAGCTCATAAAGTAAAACACACTGGCTTTGAAAGGGGCACTTTCCACAAATCACAGTTTATTGAACTTCCTAAGTGGAATGGTAGGTTTTCTCTCAGCAGTCCTTTCCCTTTTTATTTTCAGCAAGTTGTCAGTTCAAAAAAATTTATGCTGCTTCCATGCAGCCTAGAACGTTCTCCTCCAATAACTCAGCTCCTGTGATGTATCTCTTAGGTGCACCTTTCACACAATCTTCTCAATAAATCAGGGTTTGGCATACATTTTTATTCCTTTGGGTCATGTGTTAAACATCCTCCACAACCTTGGGTTTATCTTTCTTAAAGAATTGACTGTGAAGAAGGGATCACTTTGAATTTGAATAGGCATCAGTTTAATGCTTTTACATAGGCAAGAATGAGAGAAAACCTATGCTTGTGGTACCTGGACATGTCTTTACTATATGTCAGGCTTCAGGATATGCCACTTTCCTTTAAAAGTGTTGTCATGAAGCTTTGCGCTTTTCACCACGGTCTTAAGTTAGGGCCTATACTCTCTTTACTCTGTATGCTTCAGCAGAGGCCAAACTCAAGTCAGAGGTCTGTAACCATACTATAAGATGATCGGTACCTATACTGCTCCAAAGCTGCCAAGTTGACCAAATAGGATAGTCTGTTTTTTGAGGGTTCCATCAGAAGTAGCACCCTATTCCTTCTGGAAAACCTTGGATAGAAACTTAGATGTCTTCAGATATTTCCATGAAAAATATTGTAGAATGAATCTTCATGTCTTTTGGAAGAGGGAAAGAAGATGTTGGTATCATTATTTCATAGCTGCCAAAGTCAAAGAAGCTATAGCAGTTATGTACGATTTCACTGCACGTGTGAAATACATGAGGGAAAAGACCAAGTCTCATTGGTTGTAGTGAAAATTGTTCTTATTTTATTATTTGTTTTATTTCTGTGTTTTCCTACATAAAAACCTTCCATGCACTATCTATCAAATACATGTTAATGTAAGACACTATAATAATAGTCAACATTTAAAGGTCTGGTATAAGCACTTTTCAAGTATTTACCAATTGAAATAGCTTATTATAAGCTTTTGATGCAGATAGCATTATTATTGTGTTAGACATGAAGAAATCGAGACATACAGAGTGAGTAAAGAAGTTGTTTGAGAACATCCTGCTGGTAAGTGATAGAGCCAGGATTTGAACTCAGATAATATGAGACCAGAGCTCATGTCCCTAGTCACTCACCATGAACCCTCTCAATCAGAGAGATCTTTCAGTAGTGTATGGTACAGAAGATTGTACCCAGGTGGTGTAATATAGAGCCCACATCTCTCAAGTAAACACTGTATTGAAGACACTAGTATAAACACAGTATCTAAATTCTAAACCAAAATGAGGACAATGTCAGAGGAAAGATGAAATATAAATTCAATGGACATATGAGAGAGGGAGGGATGAAAGAATGATGGTTATAGGATGACTCATGATTATATTATGAAAAATTGGTCATTTCTGATTCTCAGAATATACTGAAGTATCAAGTAAATTTGTACTTTGTGATATTTACATGAGGCGCAGGAAATGTTATCAATATATTCCTTAAATAGGTTGTCATCTGTCTTTCTGAAGAAACATTCTGAAAGGGTGTTTTCCACAGTTGCATGAGTTTATTAGTAATAACTCATTCCGGCTCACTCTTAATGGGATATTTTTTTCCAGTTGACCTAATCTTTCCATGAGTAAAATGACTGCATCTAAATTTTGATTTATGACTAAAAATTGCTCAGGGGCTGTAAACTCCTCCAAAATCTACTAAATCTTCCCCTGTAAAACTAATATTAAATAACTCATGGGCATACTTGTCAGAATTAATAGACCTGCTAGGGAAAGATCATAACAAGTCATTCATTACCTTTTAAACTACTCAAAATATCAAGTTCACATTTTGATAACTCTTGTCTCCTCCTTGAATGTGATCTTTTCTGGAGTTAACTTTCATTTCTTTGAATTCTTGCGGCTCTTTCAGAAAATGCTTCAGATGTTAATTATATTTTGCAACATAGATCTTCTGGCTTTTCATTCAGGAGTAGTATGTCTTTCCAGTTAGATTGTTATCATCTTGCATGTCATAGTGCCAAGAAGTAAAAGTACCTTGTATTTCTTAGTATAGTCAGTGTCTGCTGTCAATTGGCAAGCAGGGGAATGAATGAAAGATGAAGGCCATGGACCTGACTTGCTGGTGCTGCTTGCTGATCTGCTGATGTCAGTAGTTGTAATTCTGACTGGTGGTCAGACTGCTGGGTGGAGACACAGAAGGGTCAGATTCTGCTTTCACTTATCTGTAAAGTTGGGTGAATTACTTCAGTTCTCATTTTCTTGACATATAACTTACAGGGAGGGTTTTTTTTTTTTGAACCATGCTTTCTACTCTTGTCTGCACATGGACTCACAGGGGCATGCACTTTCTTTTCCAGGGATTCTGACTTCATATGTGTGGATACCAGGTTTTAAACTGCTCCTCAGGTAACTGTGTTGAGAGGTGAGGTGCAGATACTCTTGCCTAGAGAGTCTCAGAAATGTCAGCAAGATGCTAATAGCCCAGTGTAAGTCTTGTAACTACCCCACAGCCATTCACCTCCAAGTTCTGTGGGGTTGCTCCGTTGACCTTTCTTAGCTGCCCCTTGCTCCATATTCTTTGTGCACTGTCCAGGTTTTCTCTTTTTTTTAAGTCTTGCTTTATCATCTTCTCCTCTGATCATCTTCCTACCATAAGGGTGGGCTTCTTACGACACAGATATAAGCCTGTCCCCTTCAAGTTTAAAACTTTTGACTGGCATTGACTGCTAGCTTCAAAGAATGTCATAACTGGGTTTATATAATCTGCGCATTGCTTGCCTTTCTAACTTTGCGTATCAACACATCCCGCCTTGTACTTTTTTCTCCATCTATGATGCTTCGTATCTCTGTGCTTGTGCACTTGCTCTTTTTTCCTGCCTAAGATGATGCCCTCCTCCTCCTTTCCCATCATTTGTACTTTAATTGCCTCTGCTCAGCATCAAGCCTCAGCTATGATTTCTACTTCTGTTAAGAAGACTTTTGGAGTTGTCTTGAGTAAACTGACTTGTACTCCCCTATGCTAACTGCACTGTGTGTGTGTGTGTGTGTGTGTGTGTGTGTGTGTGTAAAATGGATAAAATGATGAAAATATGTACAGTTCATGGGAGCTAATTTACAACTTCTTCGACAGTATGTGTATATATATATATGTGTGTGTGTATCAGACATGCTTCAAATTATCCTACAAAATTAGAATTCTGTGAGGTAGGCTCCACCAATTGCATGGGCCTTTTTTTTAAAGCCAAGTATATTTTTTCTTAAGGAATTACAAACTCCATATTAGCATTAATTCTCGCTGGGAGTGGTAGTGCACACCTGTAATCCCAAAACTTGGGAGGCTGAGGCAGGAGGATCGTTGTGAGTTCGAGACCAGCCTGGGCTACAAAGTGAGCTCAAGGCCAGCCTAAACTGCATAGCAGGACCCTGTCTCAAAAAGACAAAAAAAAAAAACCCCATAATCATACATATATATATGCATATACTCATCTCATCCTATTTTGTACTTACATACACATCTAACACTTAAAGTAAGAATATAACTAATTAATCAATTCCTCTTAGCATGCAGCACAGAAATTTGGTAGAGGAGGAGGAGCTCAGCAACACTGGCTGAACTGAATTGAATTAATGTTTACCTTAGTTTTACTGTGAGTAAAACCTGCTTGATGACCACTATAGAAATAATTTGCAAGACACAAGTGTATCATACTAAGCATTTTTTGTTGGTGGAGAAACTTTCTTAATGTATTTATGACACACTTGTGTTATACAAATTTAGATTGCATTTAGTCTTTTAGTACTGAATCTATGAACATTGTGACTAGTAGAAAACTTGGTCCTTCAGGAAAATGGCAAAAACTCAGATTTAACCAGTATCACAGGCATAGAGTGAGAAAATAGTTATAATTTTACAACTTTGGTGCTAATTCTATCTTTTGTCCTTGCAATTTCTGTCACTCTTACTTTAAGAAAAAGAATCCACTACTTGTCTACTTCTACATTTGACAATTAATTTCACATCTCCTTCATCAGCATTGATCTTTAATATATTTCCTTTTATTTCCCTAAAAAAGCACTAGTGAATGATGAGCAAAGATGTGGTGATAAAATAATAAATACATACACTAAAACATAAGTAAAAATAACCACATTAATCAGGTCATACAAAGTATGAATAAGCTATGGTAAAAACATTGAGGTGATTTCACTTAATGTGTAATAGACATCAGTCATGTAATTATTCCTATGAACTTCAAAGGCAGATTGGATACACATATGGCCTTGCAAACATTTTTTACACAAATCTTACAACTATAGAAAAGGCCCTCACATCATAAAGGTTAAGAAAATCTAGTGAAAAATAAAAACAACAAAATGTATACAATTATGATTGCACAATAATCTTAGAACCTGTACATAAGATTTGGCTTATAGGGTGCTAGAACCTCAGTCAACAGATTGTGATTTTTGCCCTCTTATTTCTGTGTATGTTCACACAAAAACATGATGAAGAAAAGTATTAGTGATTATGTGAATCTAATGATTTAGAAATCAACACATATATAAAAGATCTCAGTGTAGGTTTCCAAGGTTCTGCCTTCTGAGCAAGATTTCTTTTTGGAAATTCCTAATCCTTAATAGCTCATATTTTTGGAGCCTATTGAGAACTGTTTTGGACATTACTCATGGATATGGCTTCCAGTAACTAGATGACTATCAGACTATCACTGTACTCCTTAAATGAACAAAACCAATGAAATTATTGCTGTCAGATGTTTAATTGCCCCTTAATTTTATCTGACCCTATCATAAGTATTTCATTATGTCAAAAGCAGTAGAGTTTTTTATATTCTATAGCCTTGTATAGCCCTCAAAACTATACTGTAGTATCTTACTAATTATACCTGATATATATAATACATATTTATATTCACTTTTACATCTGTCTCTTGACTGACTTATAGAGCTTTTTAAAATTAGTTCCTTAACCAAAACCAATCTACGAATAATTTTATTTTATACAGTAAGTAGTCAATTACTGGACAACCCATTTGGGACCCCTACTGTCTCAGGAGCTATTTCTATTCACCATTCTCCCATTCTTGTCCACTATTCCATTCTCCAATAAATTTCCATAGTCTTTTTGTGAATGTTTTAAAATTTTAATGTTTTTTATTTTAAAGAAAAGAGAAAACAAAAAAGGGTATAAAATTCCAAACTGAGATAGTAGGAGAGTAACAACAGTTGGTACATTGTGTATTGTTGTGTTCAAAGTAGTTGTTTACAAGATATAAGCATGAAAAATTGATCAAACAATACAGGTATAAACCTTTCTTTTCAATGAACTAATAGTGATTAGTAGTATATCTTAACTATCTTGTATATGTCTTTATTTTTCCTTTTCCCTTTCTTCTTTTCTCCTTTCCCCCACTGCAGCTTCTCTTTCCTTTTGAATAGTTTCTTCCTATTTCACAATATCTATTGTACATTTTGGATCTGATTTACTCTTTCAGATTCTTACACTAGGGAGACAATATGATGTTTACACATGTGACACTGATTTATTTCACTTGTGAGTATTGTCTCAATTGGCATCCATTTCCTTATAAATGTCTCAAGTTTATTCTTCTTTATAGCTGAGTAGTACTGCATTGCATAAAAATACCACATCTTTTTTATCCATTCCTTGGTTGATGGGCATTTGGGTGGTTTCTAAGACTTAGCTATGACAAATCGTGCTGCTATAAACATGGATGCACATATAACACTGTGGTATGATGTTTTTAATTTTTCTAGGAAAATACTCAGAAGGGGAGTAGCTGGGTCAAATGGGACCTTTAATTCCAGTTTTCTGAAGAATCTCCACACTAATTTCCACAGTGGTTGCACCAGTCTGCATTCCCAGCAATATCGGAGAAGTGTTCCTTTTTCCCCACAGTATCTCCAGCATTCGTTATTGTTTCATTTCTTGATGATACCCATTCTTTCTGGGGTGAGAGGCAATCTTAGTGTTGTTTTAATTTGCATCTCTTGAATGACCAGTGATGTCATATATTTATTTGCTTTTTGTACTTCTTCATCTGAGAAGTGTGTGTGTTCATCTCAGTTGCCCATTTTTGGATTGGGTCTTTGAATTTGGGGGAGTCTGATTTTTCTCAATCTTTATACATTCTAGACGTAAGTAAAAATCATCTATAACAAACCAACACCCAACATCATACTAAATAGATGAAAATTGAGTTTTCACTCTAAAATCAGGAACAAGACAATTATGTCCACTATCACCACTCCTACTCAATATAGTGCTGGAAACATTAGCCAGAGCAATTAGACAAGAGAGAGAAATGAAAGGAATAAGGATAGGAAAGGAAGAAGTTAAATTATCATTATTTGCAGATGACATGATACTCTACATAGAAGATCCTAAAATCTCTACCAAAAGGCTCATGGATTTAATAACCAAATTCAGTTGAATAGCTAGATAAAAGTCAATACTCAAAAATCAATAGCTTTCCTGTACAGAAACAACAAACTCATTGGGAAAGAAATTAGGGAAGCCACACCCTTTACAATAGCATCCAAAAAACCCAAAATACTTAGTAATCAATCTAACAAAGGAAGTAAAGGGTCTATACATTGAACATTTTCCTACTCTTAAAAAAAAAGTCAATTTCCCTTTTTACAATAACAAATAGTAATGGAATGAAATCCTACTTTCAACCATTTATTTGATTTCTGTACCTCATGTTATCATTCTCAAAATACTTGGTGAATTTTTGGCAACATAAATAAGAATGCTATGGACCTAATAGTATTGTTCTGAATTTAAAGGACAAGGTTATTCTGAAATTTTCCCATATATAATCTTGAAACATATAGATACTCTGTTAATTTAAGAATTATGTTTTTAGATTCTCAGTTGGTTTTAGCATGTTTTGTGCCTCCTAGTTCCATTTCCCTGTAGTACTGCAGATGTTATGGTTTGTGTCTGGATGTCCCTCCAAAGTCTCACACTGTCAGGGCTGGCTTCTAGAGTTTATGACTGATTCTTGGGTGTGAGTGCTACAGCTGCTCTGTGGTGAGCAGTTTGCATATAATATAAGGGATGGAAAGAAGCTGCTTGCCTCTTTTGTTCCAGCAGAGAGAGAAAAGTAAATAAGAGTATTTGGTACTAGAGAAGTGGGGTCATTGCTGTGACTGTCCCTGACTATATAGTTCAAGAGCCTTTGGAAATGGCTTTTGGGAAGAGTTTGGAAAGGTTCGGAGATTTCACATGAGAGGGAACTCCTTTGGCTGTTCTGTATGGGAGATTCTGGTCAGAGCTCAGAAGACCAGAAGTCTGACAGAAATCCTACTGGTAAAGACTGGGTTTGGGAAGTTTCTGCTGGGAAGAAGGACTGCACTGGTTGTTGGACTCCAGATGATGTGTGTTATTGCTTGCCAGAAAGTTTGTCTGCATTTCGCTCATGTCCAGAGACTTTACGATTAAGGGCGGTGGACTAATTAATCTGGCAAAAGAAATTTCAAGGCAGTCAAAAGTTGAGGAGGTGGCATGGCTATTGTTAGGAACTTTTAGCTAGATTTATGTTGAGAATCAGGAGCAAAGGGTCCAGCAGGATGATTTAAAATGTTGTGAATTTGGCCAGAAAGGAAGCTCCAGTAAAGTTGTTGGCTGCAAAGATAGAGCT
This sequence comes from Chinchilla lanigera, assembly GCF_000276665.1. Taxonomy (NCBI): domain Eukaryota; kingdom Metazoa; phylum Chordata; class Mammalia; order Rodentia; family Chinchillidae; genus Chinchilla; species Chinchilla lanigera. The sequence continues at coordinate 12,142,505 of NW_004955431.1, read as the reverse complement.
GAAGAGATCTCCATTGCTGAGAAGGAAGAAGAGAATATAAAAGATGGCCTGAGGGCATAGCAAGAAGCAGCAAGTCTCCACCCTTTACAGCCTCAAAACTGCAAAGATGAAAGACTTTGCTTTGAGGAGAAAGTCGCAGAGTGCCATGCTCCAGAATGGCTGCGGCTGCACACCGGGTTCCAGAACGGAAGCAGCATAGAGAATTTCTTGCTCAGAATTGGATTCAGAGAGTCCAGCAATCCAGGTACTCAACCCCTATGGCCAAGGGAGAGAAAAGCTTGGCTACTGCTCCGGGTGGCAGCAGACCTTGACATCATCCATATGGTACTGGTTTTAGGTGCATGCAGAATGCAAGAGTTCTGCAGTTAAGAAGGCTTCCACCTCAATTTCAGAAGTCTTGGGAGGACAGGCATTGTGCCCTTGAGAAGGCACTGTGTGAAGCTGTGAGTGTGAAACAAAAAGTGCAGTAGAGACCTCAGAAAGTTGGAAAAGCCAGGAATGTGGATCCTCTAAGGAAAGTTTCGAGGGAGCAAAGTAGACCTAAGAAAGAAGCCCTAGGAGCTACAACCACCAGAAGTGCTGTAGAGGCGGAGCCACATTAAGGCCTATGGAGCTCACAATTTATCACACATTGTTTCAAATGTTCCACATGGAACTATAGGACTCAATGTTTGCCCTGTTGGATTTTGGACTTGCTTTGGTCCCAATGCTTTGTATCCCCTTGTTTGTACCTTTTGGAATGATAATGTTTATTTTGTGCCGTTGAATGTTGAAAGTGCTTAACTTTTCATTTGTACAGGTGCTCACAGGTAAGAGTTTGCCTTAGATCTTGGCGAAGACTTGGGACTGGGACTTCTCAGCAATGCTAAAACTGTTAGGACTTTGGCAACTCTTAGAGATGAACTGAAGTATCTTTTGCATAAAGGGATGTACATGAGTCTGTGGAGGGCTGGGGCAGAATGTTATGGTTTGTGTTTGGATGTCCCACCAAAGCCTCATGCAGTCAGGGGGCAGGCTTCTACAGTTTATGACTGATTTGTGGGTGTGAGTGTTACAACTGCCCTAGGGGTAGTTTGCATATAATGTAAGGCAGGAAAAAAGGTTGCTTGCCACTGCTCCTCCCCTTGTGCTCTTGTTGCCTTTGCTGTATTCCACCACTGCCATGAACTGTTGTCCTCTGCCGTGTGCCACCCTGCCTTTGATCCAGCCAAGTATGGACTGAAATCTCCATCAGGTATTTTGTCCCAGCAGCCAGAGAAATGTAGCCAAGACAGCAGGAAACACTGACTTCCATGTATGTTGGATACTGTAACAGTTAATTTTAAGTGTCAACTGGATAGTATTAAGAGATACCTAGAGTGGTAATGGTAATTGGACTGTGAAAGCATTAACTTTATCAATGGATTAACTCATACAATAGTTCAATGGGCTATTAGAAGTTGGAGAATGTGGGTCACAGTCATGACCTGGGGGACTATATCTGGTTCTGCCCATTACTCTGGTTCTTTTCTTTTCTCTCTGCTTACCAATGACCATGAGGTAAGCAGCTTTCCCCTACTATGGCTTCCTACCATGATGTTTCTGTCCTGGAGCCAGCTGACCATGACTGAGTACCCTGAAACAATGAGTCATAAATATACCTTTCTTTTAAATTGTGCATGTCAAGTATTTTTTCCCAGCAATGGAAAAGTTACTAACACAGGTACTGATCTGAAATCATTTTGTTTTGTGTGGACCGTTATCTTAGTGTATAATCAATGAAACAGTACTTCTCTAGGGGAAAAAAACTTATTGGTGAATATGTTGCCCTATCTCATATAGGTTATCTTCTTGTTTACTTTGAAAGCTGTAAAGTCAAGCTCCTTGGATTTATATTTTCTGAGAATGTTTTATGCAATTAAATAGAAATACACATTTTGCTTTTTTTTTTCTCAGACCAGATCAGGACATGTATTTCAGTTCAAATTTATGTGCAAGGTGATTTTTCCAACAATAATTATATACATGGAATAGATATGTAGAATAGAAATTGATAGAAGTAGCAAAATCAATTTATTCTTTTTCTAAAATGTCTTTATTAATAACTTTCATAACATAAACACCAAACTGAATTTTAACCATTTAAACTCAATTCAAAGCTTATGCTGAAGTAGAATTAACTGGCTAGTCCTGCTAGAAAGCTAAATAGTATTCAGTTTTAGAGAGAGAGAAAAAAAAGTGGGGTATTATATTCCCTATTCTGAACAAATTAATTTTGTTTACTCTGTGGTACCATCTGACCAAATTAATTTTGTCCCTCCCTTGGCACCATAGTTCCAGTGTTTCTTCCTAAGAGTACCTCTGATCTCTGTGAGACAACTAACCCTAACCTTCACCCTAACCCTAACTAGCATGCAGATGGATGTGAAATGAATCCTAGGTCTATACCACAGGCTATAACAAAATCTGTTCAGTGATAGGTTTATTCTTGGAATCATGAATTACTAGCAGTAAATGATCTCTCCTTTTCTCATTTACTGAGCACCTGCCCTGTGCCAGGTTTGTAACTGTAACCATGTGAAAAGCAGACGGGCATCTTGCTTTCATAGAGCTTATAGTCAAGGGAGGAAAGGACAGACAGTAATCAAATAATGAGTCTTATAAATATAATGCTGTGTGATAAGACAGTGGGTTTGTGTTCAGTGAAAATATCACTGGAAAACCTGACATCATTAAGGGTATCAACTGGGGCTTCTTGAAGTTAGAATAATGGCAAGATTTGGAGACCAGAGTCTCTTACTGAAAGGTCAAGCAGAAAGCAGAAACAGAAATTTAAGCATGAATCTTCGTCTCCTTCTGTATCTTTATTTTCATTTTACTTGTAATGTCCGGGAAATTGAAGCAAAAAATTCTGAAGAGTCATCATGAAACTGGGAAATTTCCTCAATATCAAAAGCCTGAGAAATTTTTTACCCAAATGTGCTTGCCTGCAAAGTAGCAAGAGGGAAAGGATGACATTCAAGCATACAATACAAAGTCACTCTTTAGTTATCATATTTCTGTGCTTGCTCCGTACAGGCAATGCAACCAGCCCGTTTGTTCTGTTCCGTTCCGTTCCGTTCGTTCCGTTCCGTTCTGTTCCTTTCCATTCTATTCCATTCTAATCCACGATCACAAGAATGCTGACGGGAGCCACTGCTCCTGGCCTCAGCTGAGTGCATTTGTGTGCAGCACAGATAATTCTCCCTTCCCTGGCTACGTATCACATACAACTGACCTACTGCTTAACTCCTCATGTGTTTTAAGCACTCACCATCCTGAAATGATCGGATGTGCCTTAGCTCAGCAGAGTAATGTCTTCACTAATTCTTTGTGCTTTGTTTTTCTGTTGATTTTTCATTATTATTTACGTTGATTTTGCTTCAGGAAACAACGTCTCCATGGTTGGCTAAGTCAGCACAGTCAGGAGAGAAGCAAATGAGTTTTCAGAACCCGAGCGTACATATGTAAATTTGCCTTCCCTTTGCAGCAGCGGCCAAGCATTCTGTCTTTAAAGGACTGTGAGCCTGCCGTGTTTTCCCAATAACCCAGAAACAAGGAAAGGTCTCAGAACAAGAGCTTCTCAAATGGAAGGAACTTTGGAGGAGGTTTAGATGTGTCGCTAGATGGCAGTGTATCTGAAGAACATGCTGAAGAGACCACGTTACAGCTGTGTTTCATTGCAGAGTCAGAGTAATAAATTATAGTTAATATTTATCAAGGACTTATTACGTACCAAGTCATGAGGCACTTCATCTCCTTTTTATTTGTATGTTCACATAAATGTGGTAAGAGGAAAAATAATTATCGACCTCCTGCAGATGAGTGAATGGAAGTTCACCATAGCTGGGTTATACTGCAAAAGACAAGAAACACCCGACTTTCCCCCTTTTTCCTGACAGCCATACGGGGTGCGGTTTGGATGACACCTGTCACTGTCCTCCCCCTTACTTGCCTTTGCTCTCCCATCATCCCCTCAGGAGGGAGTGGGACAACCTGTCTCACACCCTCCCACTACCCTTAGGGTTATTTGTGGCCATTCTGATAGGGGATGCAGCTCAGCTGTCATCTGTGTGCCCCTCCCTGACTTCAGACTTGTCATCTTTTGTAGAAGCAGGAGCTAACCACCTCTAATGTGTCAACAATTAGGGACAGATCCAGGCCAATAAGCTGAGTTAACCCAGCTTGCTCTCCTGCAGGGTCCCCCATTTTAGCCTTGCCTTTTGGCATTTTTTGTAGAGACAAGACAGTTGTCAATCAAATAGCTATATCTCCCATTGTTCTGCCATGACAGCTGTGGCTGTTTGTGGATGTCTTGCACCCACTCTGAGAGATATCTACCCTGAGAGTCATGGGCTTGAATTTGAACTGAGCAATAGAACTGAATTTGGGCCAGTCAGAGGCTCAGATCAGAAGGCTTGCTGTTTAGACCAATTTTGACCAATTGGAAGGCTTAAATTTGGAACAGTGAGCAGGCTCAAACATGGCCAATCACAGTCTTGAATTTGGACCACTCAGCAACCTTGAATATGCACCAATCATAGGCCTGCAGCTACTTTAGAAGCTGTGCTACTCTTACACTTCTCAGATTACTTTAGGAGTGCTCACTCCAGTGACTGACCCCCTTGTGCTGTAGGACAGTATCTGTTCAAATAAAGCCTCACTCCAGTGGTCTGGTAAACCTGCCTGTGATTTGTTTCTCAGGTAGTATGGGCTTACAATCCTAAGGAGTGTGGACAGGGTGGTTGCATTAATGGAAAGAGCTATAAACATTAGAGACTGTTAGCCCTGAAGATTTCCAGAAACTGGCAGCCTAGGAAGCCCATCACAGAGACACGGAAGCGCCAACCAGCAACATCTGGCATTAACTGTTATTGGCCAACAGTGACAGGGCCCAGAAGTGTAATGCTAAGGATTGAGGGCCATTGGTGCTCAAAGCTGGGAGTCTTTAGCAGAGCTGCACCTTGCTGATCTGTGATTTCCATCTGAATTGAGCAACAGAACTTTCAACTGATTGGCAACAAAGGTAGGAATGGGAAGCTAGTGAAGAATTTGTAGGGCCTTATATTTTTTAGTTCCCAACTACCCTATGCTACGTAGGTATCAATACAGTTCTTATTTTGAAGATGAGGAAACTGAGGCAGCAAGAGGTTAGTTACTTGCCCAAGGTCACACACATGGTAAGCTGAGGAATCTTTTGAACCAAGTTGGTCTAACCTCAGAGCTTAAAATCTTTTTATATTATTATTATTATCACTATTATCATCATCATCATTAAGTTACTAGTTTTTTAGAGACAGAGTCTCACTATGTAGCCCTGGCTGGTCTTCAACTCATGGTAATCTTCTTGCTTCCGTCTCCCAAGAGTGCTGGGATTACAGGCATGTGCCACCACACCCAGCTCAGAGTTTATACTCTTAAACACTCCTTCCTCCTTTTTGCCTAGAGAAGAATAAGGTTGAGTTCGTTTTTTCCTCTCCTATATGGGCATTAATAAATCTTAGAGAGTGATGCTAAGCAAATGATGGCAGTGTTAGGAAGATTTTAAAAATTATAAATAGGAGAGTGCTATTATCCTAAAAATTACCCCATAAAATTCTTGAATTTCAAATCAATCTCTTCAGAGTGTTCCTATAAAATCCTCAGTTCTGTCACAGAACGGCTCTTAAAACCTCATCTCCTCCATGAAAATTGAAAGTTCCGATCTTCGTTTTGAAATGAGATCCATCTGAAGGCTGTGCCCATGTTTATAGTTAAATAGTTAAATCAAATTTCTAAGAAATGGACCGTGAAGTACTTCCACTGCATCACAGTAGCACCTCTAAGATACCTGCTTCTCTTATGACACGTTTTTGGCTGTATTTCTTAAAATTAGTTATCGTAACTCAGAGTGACTGAGGCCATGATTTCTGGGGTTTTGTTTTTGTTTGCTGAATCTGCTGCTGCAAGAAGTGTTGCTGACATTTGTACCACTACCGGAGCACTTCCAGAGCAACGGGATCATGGTAAGTGAAGTTATTTCTAGAGCGCACAGGTCAAAAGAGCCTGAAATCCCATGTTCAGAGTCTTGAAGGAAGGCTTACAAATAAGCAGTGAAGATTACCAGTAGTTTGCATTCTCTTGGTGGTAACTTTTCTAACTACAAATCATACCTGTAAGGCTTTTTTTGATTTTCGAACTTTCTCCACGCATTGACTGATGTGAATGAATATCAAATTGATCCTACTTTTCCTTCACTTTCCCACTCCAGTTGTTGGAATTTAAATTGTTATTACCATGTTACAAGGAGCCACAAGAGATAGCTCATGCCTCAAAATGTCTACTTTCTTTTTCTCTTGCTCTATATTTTGGAAGATTTTTCCAACTACATCTCTCTGGGCTTTTATTAAATTTTGGCAATTATATTTTTTAATTATGAAGAAATGTCTTTTTCTAGGATAGCTTGCTTTTGACAGTACCCTACAGTTTGTTTTATGGTTTCAATATCTTCTCATAGCTCTCTGAGGAGATGAACAATACATTTTAAAACTCCCTTCTATCCTCTGAGTTACATCTGTCTTCTTCAGAGTTGGTTGCTTTACTTGTTTGCCTTGTTTATTCTCATCTGCTCAAATTTAGTCTCACACACCCCGTGATTCTTTTTTGTCTGCTTTTATTTGGAGATGAAGGTTAGGATGGTTAGTGTAATAGTGTTTGAAAATGTTCGGTGTTAACAGGAGTAATGGGGCAGGGTTCTTGTACAATGCTATGGAGTTTCTGAGGGAAATTTAAATATGTATGTCAGGAATCTTAAAACTCTTCATATCCACTGACACATAGTTCTACTTCTAAGAAGCCATATTGGAAAATGACCAGATTATGCATAAAGATATTTACATAAATCTGAATGGATAGAGGACTAATTAAAAACATTTGGTGCAATATTATGCAGCGTTAAAGTTCATTAGAATAAATTTTTAAAATGGAAGAAGGATTTGTATATTTACAACAGAATTCACAAAACTTTCCGCAGTTTGTTCATGCTCTGTATCCATGACTTCACTCTTTATCAAACCTAGCATGAGGGGCCGGGAAGATAGCTCAGTGGCACACCACCTGCCTGACAAGAAGAAGGTCCTGAGTTCAATTCCCGGTACCAAAAAAAAAACCCTAGCATGCAGTCACCCAAATTTAACCCTCCCTTGAATCTCATTTCCTTATGAAGTTTCTTCTATCACATAAAACTTATATTGAATAAATTTGTGTTCTTTACTCATGCTAGACTTGCTTTTGTCAGAGATGCTGGCCATGAAACTGAGAGTGGGAAGGAAGAAAATATATTCTTTGTCCTATGTATTACATAGCAATAACAGAAATAATAGACATGTAATAACATGGTGTCCCAGTACTGAGGTAGTTCTGTTTTTGTTATTACTTTAGAAATGATGGAGAGCAAAACATGGCTATGAGATGTGTTTTTTCCTCCCATGCTGGGGATTGAACCCATAGCCTCATCCGTGCTTAACGCACGTTCTACCTCAGAGCTATATTTCCAACTCCAATATAAACTTCTAATGGCTTTTTGTCTTAAAATTTTGCCCAAAAGTTTTTGAAATACTAAGATGTTTTAGATTGTTTTTTCTACTCTTTGTCCTTCAACATACAAGTTCTTTGTAAATACATTGGTTGTCGATGCTGCCAACATGTGTTGGTTTAAGAATCTACTGATCCAACACTGGACTCACTGTGTGTCCTGGAGGAATACTAGTACCATCCTGGAAGAAGGGTCTAGGGAGGTCTGTTTTGGGTCATCAAATGAAACAATGTCCCAGCTTACAACAGACTGAGATAAATATGTTACATAAAGTGTTTATATAATTTTACCTAAGGTTAAATGTATTTAATTTATAATATCCTTTGTTCTGAGATCATATCCTTTCTAGTTTTGGAACATGAACTAGAACATCCCCTTTATGTGAATTATGTTGTTAATGAATTGTAGTAGTTCTCAGAAGTTTTTCCTTACTTAAGGGTTGGAAGGCTTTCGAACTGTTTTTCATTTTTTGTTGTTTTTGTTTGGGGGAGGAAACTTAACCCACGGCCTTTTTTTTTTCCGTTGCCTTTTTAAGTTTTCCGTTTTTTTTTCTTTAGTTTTTTTTTTTTTAATTTTTTTCTTGTTTCCTTACCCTGTTCCCCCCCCTTTTTCGGGCTCAGGCTTGTTTTTCCCTGTGTAAAATGTCAAACACCTTTGTTCTTTTGTCACAAGCTAAGCCCGTGCCTTGTAGTATTTCTGTAGCTGCACTAAATCATATCAGCACCACCCCCCTTAGACCTGAAACTAGACTTGTATATCTATTCTCCCTTCCTACTCTTCAGGGTCGGTGCTCAGTCATGTACTGGGTACCCACCAACACTCCCCTAAAACTTGCTTCTCTCTGCATCCGGCCTCCACGGGTGATTCAATTAAATAAGCACCTTTGCTGCAACAATGAGACTTAGGATTTTTCAACTTTATGATGATCTGAAAGCCAGAAACAGTCAATAAAGAATGTACTGTTATGTCTTAGTGTGTCTGGGGGCTAGACCCACTCTCCGTAGGCATTGCTTTCTCTGCAATGGATAGAGGAAGAGGAGTCAGAGAAGACAAGCTCAAAGAGAAAGTACTTTTGTACAAGTATTGCAAAAGCAAGCTGTACAAAGCCGCTTGGTACTTTGGGGGTCCCTGAGCCAGAGCCGTACTATGAGCCCATGGTCCTACTTTTAAAGAGTTAGGGTCCCAACTCTACACCCTCCAGAAGGTCAGTGCTTGACTGGTTATTGGACTTGTTTCTAGTGGGCTATAGGGCAATTTTCCATTAACTAGTTTACAACCTGTTTGGGGGAAGTTATCCACTTGAAGAGAAACTTAAGTGGGAGACACAGCTTGCATAGACACAGCAAGCTGTCAGCTCAGTTGTTTGAGGCCATATTGCTCCTACTTCTTAAAGGACCCAGTGCCTTATGGAACCCTGCACAGGGGTCTCATCTCTCCCTACAGTATTGCAAATTTTGAATGCCAATTTTTTACAGGCCTAAGGAGGATTAGGAGACAGTTACAGGAGCACCAGTCTGCCATCTGATCACAAGAGTAAACAACCAATATTCCGTGTTGCTAAGCCATGGTACTCAGTAATTTAAGTGTATTAAATATATTTTCAACTCACTGTGTTTTCAATTTGCAATGGTTTTACAGGGCCTGGTCCTGATTGTAAGGCAAGAAGCATACATATCTGAAATTTAACAGAACTAGATTTCCATGCAGTCTGACAACTCCAGTTTCTCTAATTGCTGAACTGTTTCAACTGTGAAATTATGTGAGCTTCTCAAGTTGTTTATCTTGTTAAAAGATGAGAAGGGGAAACTCATTTGAGTAATTTCAGAAAATTGTTTGCATATGTTGCTTTTAACTTTCTATCTTATTTGAATATTTTGTCTTTCCTAAGAAGATAGTTACAGAGGAAATAAATTAAAATGACGGAATGAACCAAGAGACAAATTGCAACTAGGCAGCTAACTAGAGGCTTTCTTTCTTAGTTTTACAGTCTGAAAACTAAAGGAATGAGTAGGTGGTAGGATTCATTTCAAGTGATAAGATTGTATTTAAAATATACATATTATATATAGGCATACATATAAACATACACACCTATGTACCAATATATACAACATTAAATTTGGGCAAAATTTAGCATTTTTGCTCTTTTTGTGAACCCCATCCTACTTTGAAACTATGAAACTTTATGGCACAGTGAGATTTCAGGGAGTGATTTTATTTGGAAGAAAACAAACTTAAAGTTTAAGAAAAGTATATGAATATTGCCAATATTTGAAAGGTAAAGAGAAGTTAGACTCTACACCATGACTGGGAATTTTCTATGAGCACCAGTTTGCTGATGGGCTAATAAGCACTTGCTGATCTTGTAATTACCTGCCTAATTACTCAATTTACGCATGCAAATAAAATCATTTGTGTGTAAATGTGTGCAGGTGCAAATCTGCATGAATAGTGTTAAGGGCCTCATTTGAAACTTGGTCATGATCTGTCATTTCTTTATACTTGAAAAATCAAGACCCCAGTTTTCATAGTAGTCCTTAAAATGAAAAATAAATTCCAAAGGGTAAGATTGTATTTTTCATGTGATTGATCTCCTTAGATTTCCATTTAGGGCTCTTCTAAAACTATTCTCTTGCAGGGAGGCTCAATTGTAGTAGCTTGAACAAATATGTGGTACATGTAGATTTGAGAAAATAAATTCGCAATAACATTTTGAGTCTAACAGAATCAAAGTCAATATTGCAAGAGTATGATTAAATCCAATGAGGAATTCAATTTGCTGATGCATGTATATATTCATAGATTTTTGCTGCAACTCTTAGGTGTTGTATTTGTGGTTTGACGAGGTTACATATTACAAATCACTCAATGGTTATCATGTTAGAAAAATGTAAAGAAGGTTATAAAGTGTATACCATAGAATGTGGTACTTATAACTAACCGTTATGTGTTGCTTTAAAACTTATCAAATATTTCTGTATATAATATATTGCTTGATCCTACAATGCTTTCATGGGTTTAATCCCCATTGTAGAGCTGAGAAAACTGAGATTTAGCACAATAAAATTAATTGCTGCAATTTCACTAGAACTAAATTGCATAATAGAACTTTAAACCCAGGATACTGCACATCAATTTAAATCCCAGGCTCTTTCAATGACCTTATATTGATTTGATTCTTCTGTTTGCTCTTAGTTTGATGTGCTAATTTCTGTGACTGTCTCCTCCCCAATAGTATTACAAAATTTTTAATTTCACAGAATATAAAATTCTGCACAGTATTTTGCACAATTCTGTATAAAAATTAGACACCAACAAAATACTTGTCAATTGTTTATGGATAGAAATGTAGGGACCGGGTGCACTGACAATGACTTTTAATTGGTAAATGATCTTCGGTGACGTTCCATGTTGGGAGCTCAGCTTTCCCTAATGACCTTGTTCTTCTATTCTCCCATGTAAGGAAAGTATGAAAATCTTGTCCCAGAGCACAAGGAAAAGCTGGCAGGGATATCATGAGATACATGTTTTGGAAATGCAGAATGTGCTCAAAATGATAGAGGCATTTTCATCTCTGACAGATTTTCATTTATCCTCTAGTTAATAACCTAGCATGCTTTCAAGATAGAAATTATGGAAGTCAACTTTGTACAGACTTAGAGTAATCTCATGTAGAACAGATTTGTATCCACAAGCACATGATTCTCAAATTGGAACAGAGCCCTGAGGCATTTCCTTTCTCCACTCTGCAGAAATTCTTCATTCTTGGGAAATCAGCTCTGATATTCCCATTAGGGTACTTTCACCTCAACATCTAATTTTCTTCTAAGATGCAAGGTTGAATAAATAGCTCAGGTTGTTTAAGGAAATATTTCTAGTGGGAATAAATATTCTCAGATCTTGCCAATAAAGCTATTTTTACTGTACTCTGTAGATTTCAGGCTCGAGGTTTACCAAATGCCTCTGCACAGGGCAGAATGAGAGAGCAGGACTAACAATTCTAGTTCCCAATTGGCAGTATTACCATGCTGCTAGGTTAGAGAGGCCACAGTTTCCTTATATGCTTTCAGGATTTCACGGAAACGTTCCTTTACTCTTATGGGCTGTTTTGCTTAATCATTTAGGGGGCTGACAGTGTTCCACTGGAGGCAAGTGATGGGCCCATTGGGAACAGTACCCTTCAGGACCCTGAAGATTCTCACCTTTGTGAGAATCTCAAGGCTCCAGTGTGTTGCTTGTCTCTACATCCAACCTACTTGTGCTGGACTTTGTTGGAGGGATTTATAACGAGACTGCTCATTTATCAAATTGGTTGTAAAACAGTATTATGCTGAGACTGCCCGTAAAAATAACAATGATAACAGCAGCAGTTATTGTGTTCTGATACTATACTCCAGACACTGATAACATGTTATCTAGTTCCCATAGCAACCATAATGCAGCTGATGGTTTCCATAAATGTCTCACAAAGGCCCACATGTTAAAGGATTGGTCCCCCTGTGGCCTGTGACACTTTTGGGGGGTGGTGGATACTTTAAAAAGTGGACCTTACTGGGAGGAAGTTGGGTCATGGGGAGCATGCTCTCAAAGGGGATTATGGGACCACACCTCCTTTTCTTTGCTTCCTATTTACCTCTAAAACTGAATCAAAATAAACCTTTTCTGACTATAAGTTGATTATCTCAGGCACGGTGTCATAATGATGGAAAGGTGACTAGGACACTACAGGCAGGAAACGGAAACACTTGTCAGGTTTCATTTGCAAAGATTCCCATAGTAGAAGCAGATACTGACCTGACCTGTGTAACTTCAAAGCCAGTGCTGTATCTGCCAGGCCACACTGACCTTGAGTTGGATAGATAGCCACCTTTGGAGGACCAAACAAAAACAAAACCACAATACAAACAAAAACATGGGAAAAACAACTTTGTCTTCAATGTTTGGTAGCTTTTTCTGTCTGACAAGTGCAGCCAGACAGGCTAAATAATAGGATTTTCAAAATGGAAAAGAGTATCAGGCTCCTTTTTGAAGATGTGAATAAACAAGGGTCTCAGCACTCCGCATCATTTTAAAAAACGCTTCACCTCCCACTTCCCTGTGACTGATCTGTAGTACTTCCCTGTAGATTTCAATAAAAATTATTCTGGTCCTAGCTCTGTGGCTATTATCTCTGTACCCTAAATTCTTTACCATAAGAATGACTGATTCTCTAAAGTCCAGTTCTGACATCTCCACTGGGCAGTTTTAGCTGGGAAATCTAAAAAAGGTGCTCATCTCCCAGGCTTCGTCTGTCTTCCTCTTATGCAAATTTCTTACTATATGTATCACATTGTGTTTCATTTCTTCCTGCCTATCCTCTATCTCTCCCCAACTATAACAAAAAACACAGGGGATTCATTTCATTTTATTCATTTGTGTAACTTTGCCGCACATGCTTAAAATACAGTCTCAATAAATGTGTAAAGAACTGACTTGAAAACTTTTGTATGAAGTGGTTAAAGTCATGAGCTACTTCGGTAGCATTTCAAGACTAATGATCTATCTTGTTAACAGTGCGCTATGGTTTTTTGGTCTTCCATTGCAAGTGCACTAAGGATAAAAGATGTGTTTGTACTACTGCAATTGCTGCTGGAAGTCACCCAGCAAGGAAAACTGAGATATCTACCCACAGCTCTCTATTATAGAGGCTTTGGGGTTGAGAATTGTTTCTAAGGAAAAACAGCAGCACTTGATGGATGTAAAAATCACTCATTTCCCTCTGTGTTGTCACTAAGAGTTGTGAGTGTGTGGCTTTTTATTTTTGTATTTATTTAATTTTTTTTTTTTTGCAACAGGCAAAAGATTTAATGCCATAAAGTGATGTATGATTTGTAGTTGGTTGGACCAGATAAGCGTTGTTTCCTTCACACACTATCAAGTTATTTGTTCCATCAATCATTTTAATGCTGTGCTACAAACCAGGAAATAGGTGGTTTAAAAAGAATAATACCTCAAGAGAATCTACTCAGAGCCCTCCGAGGTTTATAAAACCCCAAATACTTCGCAGGCTGTCTTAAAGAGAAAGTTCATAGAATTTGGAACTCCAGAATTTGATCATTGCCTTCAAGACAGTCTACATATTTCTGAATTTAATAAAATAATGTCCATAATTGAGAAATTCTTATCTGTAATTTGTCTCCACTTGCCTTTGTCCCTGTCATCCCTCCTCCTGGGATAGACAAGCCACAAAATGTAAATTCAAGTTCAGAAACATAGAAAAGACGTAAGACCAGCAAATCTAGGTAAAGTTTGGACTCTGCTTATTTCAGTGTATTAATACTACTGTCTCTTGGCAATTGTATAATAAGCAATGTCTATTATTTTAGGACTCCTGATCATATGTCAAAGAAAAATGAGTTTCTAGAGTGTGACCTTGAGGTCCTAGGCAGTTTGCAAATGTAGCTTTTGACACTTCAAACTTGAGACCTTTATTCTCAGGCTGTTTGGCATAAACCTGAGAAACTTGTAGAGAGTTTGTCTCCTGCTGAACTAAAATTCATTTACAATTTACACTGATTGAAGAAGGCTGGAACTAAACTTCAGAGCAGAGTCACTCCGGAAGAAAATTCTATAAATTATCCTTAAGATGTTTGTTGTCCACTATGTTGATTTACAGGTATGGATTACCCTTATTACCTTATATCTTCAAAGTAAAGGCTGCCAAAGCCTAGACTTAAATCACATTTTGTCAGAGTGTGCAGCTGTCAATTGAGAAGTGCCCAGTAAAGATATGACTTAGAATAAACCATTCTCTTTGTTTGTTCGTTTGTTTGTTTTGTGACAAGACCTCACTATATAGCCCAGTTCTTGAGCTCGTAGCCATCTTCCTGTCTCAGCCTCTCAAATGCTGGGGTTACATGTGTGCACCACCACACCTGATGCAAACATTCTTTACTGTGACAGTGCAAGGCACTGACAGAGTAATGATGCAGCACTCTGGGCTGACTCTTTGGCCCTTACCTTGTTGGAATACATCCTGCTTCTGAAAGAGAACCCAGCCCGGAGCCTAGAAACTAGCTGGCCTAGCCAGGTAGAAGAATATTGCAGAAAATATCTCTCAAAATTGACTTGGGATATCCCCTTCCTCTGCCCTCTGTTCCCTGTACTCATAGAGAGATTCTCAACTTTCTTCTAAGGAGTTAGGAATGAAAAGGGAAGAAAAGCAGAAGCAATCAGGTCAGGCTAGGAATGAGAGGAACACTAGAAATCACATGTAGTGATCATGTTCATGAACAAAAATTGTAATATGTAATCTGACAATATGATAAAACATTTAAAGTCAAGATTAGCTTAGAAGAACAGAGTATATAATCTTCATAGTGACCCAAATTACACTAAGATGTCAGTATATTGTTTAAAGGTAACCAAATCCTTAGTATGATTTCAAAGAATCTCAGGCCTCATTATCAGACAGGATTAATGCAATGAGTGAAGAGTTGGATTTGCTGACCTTCAATTCTGAATAATTGACTCACTTATATACTCATTCAATAAACAGTTATTTAATATCTACCACATGCTAGGGGCTCATGGAATTGAGGTTAAAATTTAAATTTTGGAAAAGAAATGATCATACCTTTTTGTGGTACTGATTAGTGAATCCAGGGTCTTCATACTTAGGTGCATCCACGGCCTTTCTAAAATTTGTTTTTATTTTAAAGCAAGACCTCACTAATTCACCAAGCAGCCCAGAGTGGGCTTAAACTTGAGATCCTCCAGTCTCAGCCTTCCAGAGTGCTGGGATTACAGGTGTACACCATCGTGCCTGCCTAATGATTATAATTTTTGTACCTATGGACTGGGTTATATATTTATTACTGGCCATGCACTTATTATATTTTGCCCTGAGAAAACATTGTGTCCAGTTTGATATCCAAATTTTCAATCAGATATTTAGAAAATGATAAATATTTCTAGACTGCAAGGCATTGGTGACAGAAGTAATGGTGAAGGAAGCTACTGCCTACTAACCCCGTACCACATGTTTATCAGAGGTCAGGAAGCTGGTGGATGGGATGTCCAGTCCCTATTTGGATTGCCTGCAGAGAGGGCAGAGCAAAACCTCCAAGTTTCCTTAAAACCTCTCAAAGGCGCATAGTCAGTCATGATGAAAGAATCTCCTGTCCTTGTGAAAGCTAGACACCAAAGCAGGATAGAACTAAGGAAACTGCATAGTTCAAGAAATAGAGTGTACAAGAGATTCTGTGCCTACTTCAGTGCCATACATGCACACACACACACACACACACACACACGCACACACATCCAAAAGTTAGTTGGCTATTGCATGTGGCCTATTTCTGAGTGTTTCTAGTCTGACCCATTGATGCACTTATGTGAATGGGCACCTGCATGCATGTGTATTTGACTCTTGTAGCATTCTCTCCCTCAGTCATTCTGTGTGTCCCTACCAAGCCATTCTTCCAGTGGATAGCCCTAATAGAGTATGCAACAACCTTCAGTAGCCTTCCAGTGGTCACAAAAAATGAAGGCCAAGGGCCTTGGCTTGGGGTTCACAGCTGTTCACAATTAGCCCTTGAGATGACAGACATACAGCATAACCTCCTTCAAGGCCCTTTGCCCTTCAGAACTCATTCAGAACTCATTACAGAAATGCATGTATAATTTCCACATTCTTTTCTACTGGCCTAGGACAGGGCTTGAGACTGTATAATGTGTTTAAGGCAGTTCCAACTATTTGATCAGAGTAGACACTAGACATGAAACCAATTTTTCTCCTAGTTCTAGCCACAGACTACCCTGCTTTTCCAATCTTAACTTTCCACTGCTTTTAAACCTTTATCATAAATAGAATTAATAGGTGCTCAATACCCATAATCTCATGTCCTTGCAGCTTGCTCATCTTACTCCTCCAGCTATCAATTCCCTTTATCACCTAACTCAATGTTGTTTTTTTATCTCTTCAGCTTTTCTAACTGTAAGAAGCGTCTTACTTGGAGTCCATTGTGCTTTATCTGTCCCTTTCTATAACAATGACCCCTTCTCCTTTGAATTTTAATCATGTCATACCTCACCTCTCCAGAATTTTCAGGATTATTCTTCTCCATCATTGAATAACTAAATCTTTGGCTCTGCACCAAAGACATTCCGGTGAAAGTCATCTCTGTCACAAACCAATGCCTGCATCTTGCAGTGTTGCCTCAAGACTTATGTTTTGGGACTGATGCTGGAACTTCTGTGTGTAAATGATTATGATGTTTCTCTTCTCATTAGTAGCATTGGGAAGATGTTTGTGCTGCCAGAGTTCTTTGGCTGAAAGTAACATAAACCAATTCTGGCTGATTGTTTTTAAAAGGTAATTTATTAAAAGACTATAAGAAAGCTAACAGAATCCCAGGGAATGCCAAAGAAGCAAGTATAAAACAGGCAGAGAGTAGGACCCTACAACAGGTCTGACAGACCACAAAAATATCTATTGGGAAGGAAAAATTTAGACACAGACACTCAATTTCAGAAGTGAGCATTTTTATATGCATCAATCATATGTTCATTCATGTTAAATATTAGTGTATATAATAATGCATATAGGGTTTGGTTTATAGTTACCAGGTATCAATGATGACAAAGAAAAAGTAAAGTCATTAGCTATTAACTATTTCCAGGTTTTTATTATACCATACAATAAGTAAATAGAATACTTTTGTCCACATCGCATGCTCACTAAGCAATCTCGTTAGCTGTCAGAGAATATTTTGTTGATATTTATGCTTCTTCAACTGTTTATTTAGGCCAGGAGTGATGGTGCAAGCCTGCAATCCTAGCTCTCCAGAGGCTGAGGCAGGAGGATCCTGCGAGTTCAAGCCCAGCCTGGGGTACAAAGTAAGCTCAAGGCCAACCTGAACTGCATAGTGAGACCCTGGCTTAAAAAAAAATAAAAGAAAAAAGAAAAAAGACAATTGTTTATTTAGTGAAGGGACCATGTCTTTAACATAGTGAATTCCCAGGCTTTAGTAGGAATTCAATAATACCTAATGAATAAATTATAGCAATTTAAGATCTGTGGTGGTAATGGGAATTGATACTCCTTGTTGAGTCATTACACAGAACAGTTATATGCTGATGAGAGGTGATTATGGATCATGGGGGAGAAGGGCAGGCTGGGCCTGTGTCCCCAAACCACCACTCAGATTGGATTGTTGCACCAGCACTTCTCAGCTGATGAGAAGATAATGGGGAGGATGGAATGTGAAGACGGGACCGCCTGAGCTATGGGGGCTGAGAAGGGCCTGCCCTTCAGAAAGGACAAGTCATCCTCTCTTACCTGGTGAGGGAAGTCTGACTAGAAAGTCAGTGTTAAAGCGGTCGGCAAGTGGTGTTCTTGCACACTGATGTCTCAATGAAATGAATAGTAATTATGCAGTATTTTCTCTAAAATGTATCACCAACTTCATATTCATCATCTTTTCTCATTTACTATTTCAGCGATGTTTCACCTGACAGCAAGGCACAGCAGTCACAGGAAATAATGTGGAGAACAGTGCCAAGGGATATTTCTCAACTTTTATTAAAATCTTCGCTTATCAACAGCAGGTATTTGCTGGGCTCTGATGTTTTCCGGGTTGTGAATGCTCATTTGCATGGATGTCAGATAGTATTTTTCTTGACTGAAATAACTATACTAATTTGCCTGTAAACATTTGAAGGGCAAGGAATGTGCTTTCTCTCCCTCTCTCTCTCTCTCTCTCTTCAAGCTCTCAATTAGTTACTTAGAACTGTAAATTTTCAATAAAGTTATTATTTCATTGGTAGAACAAACAATTGCTAGAAGCAGCATTGATATTATGACAAGCCTTGACAAATGCCACCCTTGGTGCCTTTCAGTGAGGCCTCTCATCGGCTGAGGGCTGCTGCTATAGTCTGGATCTAAAATGTCTCCCCAAGGCCCATGTGTTAAAACCTTGGCTCAAGCCCTGGAATCTATTGGAAGTGGCAGAATCGTTAATCTAGGTGGAGCCGAGTGGGAAGAAGTTAAATGGCTGGGGGTTGTTGAAGGAGCTATTGGGACTCTGGCCCCTTTCTCTTCCTCTCTTTGTTTTCTGGATGCTATAAGAGGAAAGACTTTCCCCATTACACATGCTTGCCGTGATGTACTGTAAGCCAATTAAACCTTTCCTTTTTATAAGTTGATTTATCTCAATTATTTGTTATAGTAACAGGCAGCTGATTAATAAAGCTGATGCTGGAGTTAATGCTTGTGGGAGCCCTGAAAATAAGTTAATCCTATTGTTAGTCACCTGAGAAGCAAATATCTTGCAACATCCTCAATCAAACAATGTTATTAATTCTTTCCATAAAAGTTTGTGCCTTCCTAGAATAAATCAAGGACAAGGGCTTGGCAATCTTGGGGTTGGAAAATCTCACTATATTTTGTATTCCCACCCAGAACATTAAAAGCCCTGTGAACACTCCTCCTTCTCCTAACCCCACCCCCTCCTGTTGTGCAAGTACTTTGGCTCAAAATTAAGTTGCTTATTTCCCTTCCTTTTCCATCTTTCCTTTTCCTTTCCTTCCTGCCATTTCCCTTCCAAACCTTCCCATTGTACCTTAGAACACTCAATGTGATAAAAAAAGCATTTGACACCCTTATTATTGGAAACCACTTGCACCCCATGCCTTAACTAAAACCAACTTTTCTCAAAAGATAGTGGCTCTGAACTGGCTGTATTAAGTGGACTTGACTTATTCCTCCTGCCCCACAGAAATTGAACGGAGATTTTGCCTCAGTAACATTTTGGTCCTCCAGGCTACTTTGGAACCCTCATCCTTCAGCGTTGTGTAAAAATAATGGGTCCTTAACATCTGTACCCCTTCTGATTAATGTTGACAGCTATCTATATTTGCTGTTCTTCAGTTTATTCACCTTTTAAAAAATAGTAGTTAACATAATTCTTCTCATGGCTTCTAAAACTTTCAACATAGCACAAGAGATTTATAACCTTACTCTTCTTACTCCACCACTCTTTGTAATTTCTAAAGATTTCTCTTTCTTCCCACCTCAAATTTCTGCATTTCTCAGCATGGCGGACATGGAAATGTGGCACTTAGGCCCTTCTGTAGGGAAAGACTTGCTGCCTCGCTGTTCAGTAGTACAGTCAATGAACAGCTTTCAGCTTAGCATGATGTTATCTCAGCTGTGGGAGGAGTTTCCTGTAAGTCCACACCATTCCTCAAACACTCAATTCAATGACCAAGAGATAAAGGCCTGTTCATTTTGGTCAAATATGAGACAACTGACAATATCACCTTTTGAGACCCACTGGGATATATCTTAGTGTGTCAGGCTGCCATACCAAAACACCTTAGACTGGGTAATTTATAGAGAATAGAAATTTATTTCTCATAGTTCTGGAGACTGAGGAGCCCAAGATCATGGTACCAGCAAAATTTTTTGTCCTGTGAGAATTTGTTCCTCACACACAGTGCCTTCTATGTGTCATCTAGTGGAAGGGATGAGCAGACTCCTCCCAGAGTCTTTGATTAGGGCACTAATTTCATTCATAAGGTAGAGTCTTCATGACTTAATCACCTCTAACACTACTGTACTATGGATTAGGGCTCAACAAATTTGGAGAAGTATATGTATTCAGACTATGGTGAGTTAAATAAGATTGTTAAGTAATATCATAGTTCAGTTTTTCCCTCGGCTTAACGCTGTCTTCTCCACTATCCTCTTTTGCAGGTCAATCCAGTCATGTTCCCCTGCATGAATCTCTGCCTTAGATGCTGCTTCCTGGAAAATTCAAATTCCAGAATTCTCTTCTTCGCCTCTCACACTGCAATTCCTCTTTGTGATCTCATCCACCATGGAGGATTGCTATGTTCAGTGTACTAAAGTCTGTATCTGTTGTCCAGATTGCCATGTGGACTTTTGATGTTAATATTCAGCTCATTCCTTTACATTTCCATTTGAATGGTCCACAGTCTTGGACTCAAGGCAAAGACTGAGCTAATTTTAAACTTCCCTTACAGCTACACTAACAACCATTGCTGTCTGGACTGAGTGTACTGATACTGAGAGAAGCTCCCTTGTAAACACATTCACTCCTTCTCAGTTGAGCTATGGAAAGCATCTGAGCACAGGCAGCAGGGACTGTATTTATTAACAATGAATTTTACTTTCTAATTGTATCTTCCTTGTTTTCCTTCATAATTGCCACCACACTGGACTTAGAAGTAACATTTACCCTACCCTACTGGTAAATAAAATACATTTTTTTCTGTATACTATTATCTGCATGGAGTTAGGGAGCAGTTAATAACCACTCTTATGTTCATAAAGTATAAGTGTCATATTTTTCAAATAATACTGTTTCCAAGTAGCAAACAAAAGAGCCTTATATGAACAGAGCCTTATATGAAATAGTTCCAAACAGAAAGAAATTTATTTTCTTCAAATCTTCACAATACTTTTCATGTGAGACTTTAAGTATATATCCTTCCTTATGGAGGACACAGATGATTTCCTTCATGCTTGAACTACTTGGGGGGTAGCACAATTGTTTATGAGTAGTAGACTCACAATGCTTGCTTAGTTGTGATGTTATCTCATTAGCTGTTCACAAGAAATTGCTTTCTCATAAACCAAATAGCAGTGCTACCAATTTATACCCGGCCTTTCATGCCTTGAGCCTATGAAAACAAACAAATTTATGAAAGCATTTTTGGGGAAATGTCTAATCTTCACAGTTTGGTAAAATGTTCATTAATAGAACATTCTTACCATGTCATCTCTAGCCAAAGTGCATATTCAGAGAAGGTTCTGTCTTTGAGCAGTTTTCATGTTTTTCTAATAATCTTCCTTATGACGTTTGTACTAGTGGCACTCATGAAAGAAAATGCAAATAAACCCAGACACAGCAAACTACAATTTATTATCATGACATCAGCAGCCATGTAACTGTCCTTTGAGACAGCAGCCCACTAGGATGGTGGTAAAATCAAAATTAAGGGTTGTTGCTTTAGAGCCTGGTCATGTTGAAAACCAATTCCTCAACAGCTATAAAAACAAGTAAGGATTTAATATGAAGCTGAAAGAACTGCCTAAGCCTTCAGATATGAAACCCTCCTGTTTTAGCAGGCCCATTAATGGCCCAGAACATCTCCTCCAACCCCACTTCTGTGAAATCTGTATGTATGTACCTAACATTTTCCCTCTGCCAACAATATAGAGCTTTTCACCTTCTGTCCTCTTTCAAGCTTCCAACTTTGGAAAGTTTCACATTTTTAGTAGATCTTGATGCCATTTTATGTGCATAAATGATTATAACTTTAACTTTTAGTAACTAAGGAAATACAGATAGACAAAATGCCCTTTATTTTCATCTAACCACTTTCAGACACTTGTGATCTTGAAGTGTCCTAATTAAATTTTCATTATCTTTGTGCTTAAAGGAAAAGTCCTGTTCCTAATGCTGGCAGTTTGCATTTATAACTTCTGACAAGCTGCCTGGTACGAAGCAGCCAAAAGTGATGAATAATTTCAGCAGATTAAAATGCAAATTTGATTGAAGAAAACAACCTACAAAAATTTATGCTTCTGTATAATCTATGTGATTAAAGTTACTTGTTTCAAAGCTAATGTTTCTGACACTTTCAATTATAGCTTTGGGGAGTTTTATTCCACATCATTTAATCTATTTTAAATTACTCACCCTTTTGGACTTGCAGATAGTGATGCATATTTAGCCTCAACCTCTAATGAAAACTCAGAAAAAATCTCTGCCCAGTTTATAAGACTCATTTTATATGAAGGCACCAAGGTTTAAAAACTAAACCTACAGGAAGAGGGAAGGAAGGGAAAGGGGAGTAAAGAAGGAGTTAGGGTATGTTATATATCAAGTTGTGCACCAACTTCTCACAAGGAATGCAAACATTATGTACTACACGCATGTACTAATAAACTAAACTGAAATAAATACATTTTAAAAAATTAAACCTACAATCCTCTTATAAGTAAGAAATATTAGGTCTCATTCTAATCTCTATTTTAAGGCATTAAAATTATAATAAATACCCCTAATAAAATTCACTATATTAATCATTTTTAGTGTACAATTCAGTAATATTAAGTATACTCACGTTGTTGCATGACAGTTCTCTTGAACATTTTCATCTTCTAAACCTGAAACCCTACCCCTACTGAACAGCAACTCTTCATTTCTCTCTTTCCTTGGCTCTGGCAACCTCCATTCTACTTTCAGGTTCTACAAGCGGGCTTCTTGGGATACCTCACATAAGTGGAATTGAACAATACTTGGCTTTCTGTAATGGACTTATTTCATTTAGGAAAATATCATTAAGGTTCACCTATGTTGTAGTATGTGACTGGATTTCTTCCTTTTTAAAGACTGAATAATTCTCTCTCTCTCTCTCTGTCTCTCTCTCTTTTTCTGTATGTGTATGTGTGTGTGTGTGTGTGTGTGTGTGTGTGTTGTCCATTCATCTATCCTTGCAGATTGGATTGCTTTTATCTCTTGACTATTGTGAATAATACTGTATTGTAGGAACACGTGTACACAAATATCTCTGCATAATTTTTAATTTTTATATGTACCTAACAGTGCAATTGATGTACCATAAAATGGTTCATTTTTTGAAAAACTACTGTGTTGTTCCCATAGTGGTTGTACTCTTTTGCATTTCTACCAAGCTATTGTTCTTTGTAAGGCAGATAGATTAACTAAATATTGAATGGTGTTAGTAACTATTAAGTAATAATAAAATGCCAACAATATAAAATTATTAGCCTGTCATCTACTAATCTGTCGGTGGCCTGCATTAGTTTGAAACAATTTAGTAGTGTGCCGTTTTGCCACTGCCTGTCTTCTTTGTTAATTTATGGATTTAGACTGTCAGAGCCCTGCTCTATTACAAACTGATCTCAGTGAGATTTTTATGTAAGAAGAAAAAATAGAAAAGAAACTACCATTTCTAAATGATTTTCTCTCAGTCATTAAATTAAATGTGCATCTATGGGGTTGAAGTTGACTGATAATGGCTCATGAAGTGAGCCACAGCACCTTGAGGTCAGAGGTACTTTCCAGCACAGACAAGAAGACTGCTCCGAGGCTCTCCCTCAGCTACTACACTGCATCCTGTGAAGATGTAGGCAGTCCTTGACTTAATGTGGTTCAACTCATGTATTTTGACTTCACAGTTGATGCTGTGGAGGTAATATATACTCGATGGAAATTATAGTTTGCATTTTGAGCTTCGCTCTTTTCCAGGCTAGTGACATGCAGTACGAGCCTCTCTCCTGATGCAGGATAGCCACAGTGAGCAAAAGCTCCCAGTCAGCCCCATAACCATGAAGAAAAACAACTAATACCCTACTGTCTTAGTTACTTTTCTCCCTTTGCTGAGACAAAATACTCAACACCCAAAGTTAAAATTTATTTAGCTCACAGTTTATAGAGGTTTCAGCTCATACTCAGCCGGTTCCAAGGCAGGGGCAAGGGTTTATGGAGGTAGAAAACAGCAAAAGCAACAAGGGAAGAAGAGAGATAAGCCTTTTTCTGTCCCTTACATTGTATCCAGCCTACCAGGATTAGGACAGTGCCAACCCAATTAGTGGACTGATCCAGCAGTCACCCCCCACTTAATCCCAGCACCCTAATCCTAGCACTGCACTATGAATCAAACGCCCACTCTAGATTCAGCCACTTCTGAAAAGGCCCCATTTAAAACTGCATGAGGCTTTGTGGGGGCATCTGGATACAAACCATATCACATGCAGTATACCATGTTGCTAGGCTAGGATTTGGGGTAGGTTAGGTGTACTTAATGCATGTTTTTAAAAATTTAGGATATTTTCAATTATAGTGTATTTATTGACATGTCACTCCATCAGAAGTCAAGGGACATTTGTAATTGCCTCATAATCCATTGCCTTTTTGAACTAGTATTCTGAGACACTCCTATTACCAAAAGTTTCTGTGGCCTTCTTACTATGTGAAAAACATTGGCCAACTCTCCTTTAGGGTGTGTGTGTATGTGTGGTCAATTCTTGAGTCCCTAGAAGATAAAATTATTTCATACATACAAAAGCACTTTAGCCCCAAGCTATTCTATAGTTTTAGTGTGATTCCTATGAAAGTCCAGCAAAGCATTTTTAAAAATAGTTACAGACAATAGTGCAATAAAATTGGAAATCAATGACAAAAGAAAACCCCAAAACTACATAAACACATGTAAATTAAATAACACCCTCCTGAACAACCAATGGTCACAGACAAAATTAAAGAAGAAATTAGACATTTTTTACAATTAAATGATAATGCCAAAAAAATGTACCAGAATTTATGGGACCCAATGAAAGCATTCCTACAAGAGACATTTATAATGGTGAATTCTCAAATCAGGAAAGCAGAGCAAGCTGAAATAAACAACCTAATGTTGAACCTCAAATGCTAGAAAAACAAAAGCAAGTGAAGGGAATTATAAAGATCGGGACAGAAGCTAATGCATTTGAGACTAAGAAAACAATACAATGAATCAATGAATCGAAGAGGTGGTTCTGAGAAAGATTAACTAAAATTGACAAATCTCTAGCCAATCTGATCCAAAAAGGGAAAGAAAAGACTCAAATCCATGCAATTAAGAATGAAAAGGTTGAAATCACAACAGGTCCCACAGAAATACAGAAGATTAAGAATACCTACTTCAAGAACATGTAGTCAAATAAGATGGAAAACAGAAAAAAAAATGGACAGGTTCTTATATACATATGAATTACCAAAGCTGAATCAAGAAGATATAAAAATTCTAAATAACCAAGTATCAGTCAATGAAATTGAAGATACAATTGCAAACCTACCAACAAAGTAAATCAGGTCCTGCAGGTTTCACTGCTGAATCTTACAAGAAATTTAGGAAGACCTACTGTCACTACTTCTGAAACTCTTTAATGAAATTGAAAGGAAAGCAGTACTCCCAGACTCATTCGTGGAAGCAAGCATATCCCTGATCCCAAAACCAGAGAAGGATCCAAGTAAAACAGGGAACTACAGGCTAATATCCCTAATGAACACAGACACAGAAATCCTCAATAAGATACTGGCAAACAGAATGCAACAAATCACAAAGATTATAAACCATGACCAAGCAGGATTCATCTCAGAGATGCAGGGATGATTCAACATATGCAAATCAGTATATGTAATACACCATATCAACAGAGCCAAGGACAAAAAAAGCTTATTCAAAAATGTATATATAAAGGCACAGAACTTGAGTAGATTAAGAACTTTTTAAAAGAAGAATAAAGTTGGGGGAATCACTCTACTTGACTTTCAGACTTACTATATAGCTGCATCAAACTGTAGTATTGGCAGAAGGATAGGTACATAGATCAATAGAACAGAACAGAGAAACGAGTAATAAACCACTCAAATTTGCTCAATTGATTTTTAGAATCACTTTAATAAATAAATGATTCATATTAGCACAAGACCATATTTTTATTGATTTCAGACTCTGCCTCTGAGTTTTCATTTGCATGATTTGCCCCAATTTATAGTGCAGTCTTTCCAAATTGTATTATCATTCTGTCTTTGGAGAAACCCTCCTTGATGACTTCAGCCTGAAATAATATCTTTAACTTGTAAATTTAGCAAGATGGATTTAATGCATTGACTTCCTGTTTCTAGTAAGGATAGGATTCAGAAATGGGAAACCAAAAGTTTTTAAGCATACAAGGTAAAAGCAAAAGGCAAAATAGAACAAAACTTAGAAGTCCAAAGATTATGGTAGCCTGGTTTTTCTCAGCTGAGCTTTAAACTTTCTTTCTGAGAAAAGGCAATAAAATAGGCTATAAGCTCATTGAAAGAACAAACTGTCTTTTTTTACCATATTTACTGTTGAGTGCATTCATTTATTTGATACATGAACTGAGTACAGGGCTAGGCAGAGGGCTAGGCACCACAATCTCAAAAGCAAAATAAACACAATCTTTGAAATTCTGTGTCTCATCACCAACATCTAGCACAGAGTACACCATCAAAGTACATTCTCAAGTAATTGTTTTCACAAATTGACTGATTAAACAGAAGTTGTAGAATGAGCAAAATAAACAAGAATTGCTTGATCACTCTTGATTGAGAGCCTATGACAATGTTCCCCACCAAGCATTTGCCTAGTCTAATCTTCCAAACATTACATTTATGTTGCAACCAAAGATACTTTTTGATGTAAGAAAAACAGATCTCAGACTACTGAACAGTCCCAGCCTGAGTGGTCAGGTCTCCAACACCATGATGATGTGAACAAAGCAGAGTTATCTCTTTTCTTTTGATTTCCATGTAGCTTGATACTCACTAGTCACACAACAGATTCCCCACAGCTTGAGGGTCAGAACTTCACCAGATGCAGCAAATACATAGTGTATTCTGGCTAATTCTAACCTGCACAAATGCCCAGCATATGCAGAAGGTTGAAATGTACCACCTCAAGACATAATAGACAGAATCATCAACATTTGTGATGTCCCAGCGTAGCACC
Source organism: Chinchilla lanigera (assembly GCF_000276665.1). Classification (NCBI taxonomy): domain Eukaryota; kingdom Metazoa; phylum Chordata; class Mammalia; order Rodentia; family Chinchillidae; genus Chinchilla; species Chinchilla lanigera. The sequence continues at coordinate 12,115,357 of NW_004955431.1, read as the reverse complement.
AAGTCTGGCCTTTTACCCGAAGTCCTTGGGCAGCTGCATTCACATCTGAAGATGTGAAGATTAGTTTCCTTAGCAATGTTTGTTCTTAGAACTCATTTGTGCTCCTAAAGGTGATTTATGCAGCAGAAAAATAGTAAAAACATCTCACTGTTTTGGTTACCAACGGTGAGATTGGTAATAGTACAAACATAATAATACAGATAACATGAAATGGTAGCTGCAAAGTTCATGTTTTGGTAAGATGGCTGAATGAAATATAGATGCCTGGTTAAGTTTGATTTTCAGATAAGCAGTGAAAAAATGTATTAGCATAAATATGTGTATGCTTATACTAAAACATCATTTGCTGTTTTTCTGATTTGAAAGCTGGAGATAATAAAAAGAAATGACTGAAAATAAGCCCATGGGCTCTTTGGAGGGTAACAAAAGTAACCTAAAATTGGGGTGTGGTGTTTCTGCAACTATAAATTTACTAAAAAGTTGAATTCTGTGCTTAAAATAAGCAAACTGTACAGTATGTAAATTATACCTAAATATAGCTTAGAAAGTGCCATGTTTAATTTTTAGATGACTCAAAGTTAATATTTTGTTTGTTTGTTTGTTTTTCTGGTATCAGGAATTGAACTTATGACCTTGCACTTGCCAGGCAGGGGCTGTGCCACTGAGCTAAATCCCCAGCCCCAAAGTTAATAATTTTTATTTGATGAATGAGTTACATCTTTCTCATAGTGTTGTGATGAGCAAATAAAGTGATAAAAACTTATTTAAAGTGCTAGAATACTGCACACACATGCAAGGTAGTTTAATAATATTTCTCTTATTAACTGCAGTGTGCATATTTCATGATTTTGTTGGTCTGTTAATGTTATTACATCTGCAATAAACCCTTACTAGATATTCTTTTTTTTTCAGCATTTTCTTCAATGGACAAGTAGACCACAGATATGACAAGTTTAATGTCACATCATGACATGGTTAAGGCCATCCACCAATAGATTTGTAGCTCTTAACAATGATACTGCAAAGTACTATGTACTATTAATGGTGGAAGTAGTTATTTTCATCCCTTTTCTCTTATGAACAGATGGAAATGAAACCACCAAGGTAACATTGTGTCAAAATGACTGTGGACAGATTTTCTATGATAGTCTTTATTCCTTTCCTTCAGTCATTCTATGGTTATCCATTGCATACTGCCTTCATGCAGAGCACAGTGATTGGGATACAGTATTGCCAGTCATAACAGACACTGCACCTGTTTGCATAGAGCTTCAGAGTTCTCAAAAATTTTCTTTTTTGCTCTTTTTCTATTTGATATACATTACTGCTTACTTCTCTACATATATTCATTGGCTTAAAGTATAAGTTAGAAAAGATTTTGAAAAAATTAGCACGATATCTCATCCATTGTTCCCCATGAATCCCAGCAACTGATGAATACTTGATTCTCAATTATTTAAGAATTATCAGTTATTGTTAAATAAGCAAAAACCACAACATATAGACTCTTCCAATCTCTTAAGTTTAAATATACAGAGTAATGGTATATTACTATTATAAAAGTTAATGTATTTTCAATACATCTGGATAAAAATAGCCCCCAAACATTGTGGGGTTGGAGAAGTGCTTTGTCAAGGGACTATTCCATTTTATTCTATAGGGCTCAGTGGAGAGAATCAGAAACAGCAGCTCTCTGCAGGCCCTAAACAGTTATTTTATGGCATTGGACTGGCAGCTCAACTTGATAACTACTCTGATGTAAAAGCTAAAAGATCCCAAACAGCAACTGAAAAAATAATTACTATAATTTACTTCCATGAGACAAGGTGAAATCAGACTCCTGAAAAAAACTGAAATTTTCCTCCTTTAGTATAATTATTTTTATTGCTACTCTTAGGGTACCCAATAGTTAATGCTGTTACCACAAAGTGCGAAATCAACCGGTGGCCTTGATTGACATGAACATGAATGTTTCCAGTAGAGCCACATCCTGAAAGAATGCTTTCCTTGGAGATATCTCACTGAGGCCAAAGCTATCATGGTTATGTTCTAGTGTGTTTTGTACATTTAAAGACTTCCTAAATAGTAAGTACATTCCTCTAGAATGTCCTTACTTTTAAACATACCTCAAAGGATGATGGCATATTGGAATTTTCATACATTTACATCACCCAGGATGAGGCTTCTGTATGGAAATTAAGCAAACAGTTGACTCTCGTGTGCCCTGGAATCTGCATCTCAGATTTCTTATTCTTTCCTGTTGTAGAATAGAAAACTTTCTTCCACTGTGGAAAAAGAGGCCCTGAAAAAACCCAACTGCTAGTATTCATAATAAATATAAAAATGAAGTAAGTACATTATATTTAAAATTTATGTGTTGTGCAAAACATGTGAAATATTCTTTTTTTTTTTTTTTTTTTTTGGTTTTTCTCCGGTACCGGGAACCGAACTTACGACCTTGCGTTTGCCAGGCAGGCGCTTTTGCTGCTGAGCTAAATCCCCAGCCCCTGAGCTAAATCCCCAGCCCCTGAGCTAAATCCCCAGCCCCTCATGTGAAATATTCTTAAATCTGATAACTTAGCTGTATTGAAACAAATGCCCACTGATTTACTGTATGAAAGCAAGAAACCTAATAAATATTTATTTGCAATGGCAGAATTTATTTGTATGCTATACAAATAACTTCATTAGTGTCTGATTAGTCATTACAATATCTGTAATATTTTATCCCACATTGTGCAATAGTGATGTTTGCACATTTGGGTTATTAAATATATTCTTTATGAATATCATTACTTCACTATTATATAATTATGTAATTAGTTTAATTCTGATTTTATTTTCCCCATATCTGTTTTTTTAAAAATAAACACATTGGGAAAAAGTCTTAAAATGTTTCTCAATAGGTAAGTATCAAGAAATATATCACTAAGATGAGGAATGGAGTTAGTAATGTTTTGAAGATCTTAAGGAATGAAAAGTCTACTGCAATATTTTTTTGTTTTTGATGAAACACTGTCAACATAGTTTGTATGTTTTGGAAAATTCTTCAGAAAAAAGCATCCATTATTGCTCAATAGTCCTCATATATTTTTGTGTTCTTCCTTCTTGTACAGAAAATGAGAACCCCTTAGAAGTGGTTGTGCCTATTCATGTATATTGGTGAAGAAGATGAAATCTTCAAGGAAACAACTATTGTGAAAGGAACTCTAAGCCAAGCATGAGGGCACATACCTATAATCCTAGCAGTCAGGAGGCTGAGGCAAGAGAATCATTACGAGTTTGAGGCCAGCCTATGCTACATAGTATGTTCAAGTACAGTCTGAATTATATAATGAGACCCTGTTAAGAGAAAGGAAAGGAAAGGAAAGGAAAGGAAAGGAAAGGAAAGGAAAGGAAAGGAAAGAAAGAAAGAAAGAAAGAAAGAAAGAAAGAAAGAAAGAAAGAAAGAAAGAAAGAAAAAAAAATAAGAAAGAAAGAAAGAAAGAAACTTAGTTTTTAGGGGAAATTAAAACCAAATACTAAACTGAGTGTCTTCAACTAGCAGAATGTATGGCCTCACAGTTGCAAGATTACTGAAAGCATCAGCAGAGTTGTCATGCTGTCTGTCTTTCATGAATCTGGTGTTTAACTTGGATTGTGGATCTCTCCCTCGAGTCATATGTGTCTTCATTTTGTCATCTCTGTCAATGGCTCTATCTAAATTTTCCCTTTTTAAGAAGAAGCAGTCATATTGTGTGAGATGCAGCCATAATGATCACATCTTAACATAGTTAGATCTTTAAAGAGCTGGAGTAATGTTGGCAACTTGGCAGAATACAGAGCCTCAGAACATCCTTCCTCCCAGAGAGACACAGATTCAACAACACATGGGTAGTTGCCTTTGTGAAAAAATCCAGAAACTAGGCTTCTATAACCGTAAGTATAGCCACACTGAAGCTGATAAGAACATTTGAGGCACACTTTCACAATAGTCTCCTGAACATAGGCCATATTATTGGAAGAAAATTCTCATTTCTCAGTGTCTTGGTTACTTTTCTCCCATTGCTGGGACAAAATACCTGACTCCCAAAATTAAGGAAGGAAAGGTTTATTTTGCTTACAGTTTGTGGAGGTTTCAGTCCATACTTGGCAGATTAAGAGGCAGAGTGGCACATGGCAGAGGGCTACAGCTCCTGGCACAGGACACAGCAAAGCAACAAACATACGCACAAGGGAGGAAAATGGCCAGAAGCACAAAAGCCAGGAAATGGCCCTAAGCAGCCTCTTGCTCTCCCTTACATATGCAAACTATCCACCCCATGGCGGGTGCAGCTCTCACACCCATAATCAGTCAAACTCTAAAAACCTGCCCCATGACCCCATGAGGTTTTGCGGGAACACCCAGACACAAACCATAACACTCAGTTTATCTCTGAGGAAGGAAAGGAGAAAATGGACCACACATTCAGTGTTCTAAGTTTTTTGGAGGGTAGTTGCCTAAGGCTTTAGCTTTTGTTTGACCTGCTTTGGAGAACTAAGATGACCTTGTATACTCTAGATACCTGGAGACACCCAAGAACAAAAGAGCTGGGGGATATGCTGCTACCACCACACTGCAAACACCAGAGGACATCAGAACTACAATCTCCTAAAAAGAAAAAGGGAAGGAAAACAAATCTCTCTAATTAGGAGTCTACATGTACTGTACAAGTCCAGAAAAGACATGTCCGCAGAAAAGGATTGAGAGACTCTTACAACGTCTAGCATGGCTGATTGTGTAGGTGTCTTTTCAAATGGATAACTAGAAAAGGTATTAGTAATATGAAGAAATGGAGGAAAATGACCTACTCAAAAGAACAGAACAGTTTTCTAGAGACTGACACTAAATAAATAAAAGTATATGAACTACCTGACAAAGCATTCAGGACAGCCATCCTAATGGTGATCATTGAGCCCAAGAAAATGATGCATGAGTCAACTGAGAGATTCAACAAAATATCCCCAGAAAATATAAAAAAGACCAAACAAAACTTTTTGGAGCTAAAGAATAAAACAACTGAACTGAAATATTTACTACAGGGGTTCAGCAGCAGACCTGAGCAAGCAGCAGAAAGAATAAGTGAACTTGAACACACTATTGTAAATTAGCCACTCAGAAAATAGAAAAGAAAACAATGACAAGAAGTAAAGGTATCTAAGGACTTATGAGACACTATTAAGTGAACCACCATAACTCCTTGTGAGAATTTTAGAAAAAAGGTAGAAAGTGGTACAAAGCTTATTTTAAAAAACAACGGCTAAAAACTCCTCAAATCTGGGAAAGGAAATAGAAATAGAAATTCACATTTAAGAAACCCAAAGAATTTCAAGTGAGATAAACCCAAAAGAATCTACAATGAGATATTCTGAACAAATTGTCAGAAGTCAAGACAAATTTAATTTTACAAGAAGTAAGAAGTGATTCAAATGAAAACAGAACTCCCATGTGAGGACCAGTGGGATTCTTGCAATCCATTGGATTCTTGCGGTCCAGAAGGACGTGTGATATACTCAAAGTCCTGAAAGAAAAAAAATAAAACCTGCCAACTAAGGATGCTACATCTGGCAAAACTATCCTTCAAAAATGAAGGACAGATAAAGACTTCCAAAAATAAACAATGACTGAGGGAGTTCATTACCTTTAGATCTATCCTATAAGGAGTGTTAAAGGGAGTCCTTTGAAGTGAAATAAAAGGGTACTAAACAGCAACTGCTGTTTAGTACTGAAAGCATATGAAAATATAAAGCTCACTAGTGGAGGTATATATGTAAACAAATATAGAACACTAATATTCAAAGGGTACATAAAGCTTTTTAAATGCTGGTACATAAGTTAAAATAAAAGTATAAAAGTTGTATTAGCTGGGATATAGCTCAGTGACTGGACAGCATGATGTCCTGAATTTAATTCCTGGTACCAACAAAAAGAAAGAAAAGAAAAAGATAAAGAAAAAAATTGTATTAGTCACTTCCCTCTCACTAGCACAAAGTATCCAACATGCACAATTTATTTTTACTCATGGTTGCAGAGGGTTAAGTCCATAATGAGCTGGCTCCAAGGCAGACATGGCATGGTGGAAGGGCATAATGGAAGACTGTTGCCCAACCTATGGCAGGCAGAAAGCAGGGGTGGGCGCAGGGACAAGAATATACCTTTCCAGATCACAATCCCAGGGACCTACCGCCTCTGAAAGGCTCACTTTCCATAGCACATTCAAATTAATCCACTGATGAATATAAACCCCCTTTGATCATATTGATCACCTCTTGCAAACCCCACTTCTGAACACATGAGACTTTAGGGGATATTTTAATCTACATCACAAAAAAAACTGTAACTGCAAAAGTATAGCTGGTAAGCAATGTAAAAAGATATAATTTGTGACATCAGGAACACAAATTATAAGGGGAGAACAAAAACTATAGTTTTGTATGCTATTAAAATTAAATTGCTAACAACTTATGAGAAATATATAGCAGAAAAATTAGAAAATTCACAAATATGTGGAATATTAAAAGCACAGTTTTCCACAACCAATGGAACAAAGAATAAAAGAGATTTTAAAAATACTGCAAGACAGACAGCAAAAATAACACACCAAAATTATGTAACAACAAAAATAGTACTTAGAAGGAATTTTAAGCTAATATCTACATTAGAAATGGAGAAAGAGCTCAAATAATCTAACTGTACACTTTGAGAAATGAGAAAAATAATAAACTAAGCCAAAAATCAGCAAAAAGATTCCATAGTTTGAGTGTTTGAGTCTCATCAAAATTAGATATTAAAATGTGATCACCAATGCAAAGGTGTTTAGACATAGGTCCTTTGGGAGGTCATGAGTTGAGAGAACAAGATTTTTACCCTTACTACAATGCACAAAGAGAAATACCTTCCTCCTTCTGTAATGTGATGATGCAGTGGAAACAAACAGAGGAACCAGGAATTAGATCCTTATCAGACAGTAAATCTGCTGGCGTATTGATCTTGGGTTTCTCAACATCTGGAACTGTAACGAATACATTCTGTTTATAAACTATTTATTCTACAAGATTTTCTCATAGCAATCCAGACTATTGAAATACAGAAGGAAATAATAAAGATGAGACCAGAAATAAATACAACTGAGAATAGAAAATAAAAAAATCAACAAAACAGAGCTGCTTTTTGACCATGTCATGTGAATGAACTGGATAACCTAAAAGAAATTAGTACTTTCCTAGAAACATACAACATGCTAAGTCTTAATATGCAGAAATAAAAAATATTAGGAGACCTTTAATTATTATGAACAGTGAATCAGTAATTACAGAATGCCCCAAAAGGAAAAGCTCAATACTAGATGGTTTCAGTGGTGAATTACAACGAATATTTAAAGATGAATTAACACACAAACTTCTCAAACTCTTCCAAATAAATGTAATAGGGGAAATACTTCCAAACTCATTTTGTGAGAATTACTCTAATATAGAAACAGTAAAAGGCACTACAGGAAATCCATAGGCCAATATCCTTGATGAATATAGATGAAAAAATCCTCAGTAAAATATTAGCAAGTCAAATTCAATAATACATTACAAAAAACATACACCATAGCCAAATTGGATTTAACTCTGGGATACAAGGAAGGTTTAACATAAAAAACATCAATTGATATGAGATTAGCAGAACCAAGAATAAGAATAACATGGTTATATTCACAGATAAAAATGAATTTGGAAATATTCAACACTCTTTCACTGTAAAAAATTAACAAACTAGGAATAGAAGGAAATTACCTCAGTATAATAAAGACTATATATGAAAAACACATAATTAATGCTATAGTCAACAGTGAAGAACTGAAAACTTTTCCTTTAGGCAAAATATGCCTAGCCTTCTTACTTTTTTCAACACTTGATGTGTTAAGCAGAGAAATCAGCCCATGAAAAACTGATAAATAGCATTCAAGTTCGGAAATATGAAGTGAAACTATCTCTGTAGAAGACATGATCTTATATATAGAAAATGTGGAAGACTTAAAAAAGATGTTATAAGTAAAAGAAGTTAGTAAAATTATAGAAAACAAAATCAACATACAAATGTCAGTTGACTTTCTATACTAACAATAATGCAAAAAGGATTTTAAGGAAACATTCCCATTGGTAACATTATTGAAAGGAACTTAACCAAATACTTAAAACTTGTACTAACAAAAGGATTTGTGTATTAAAATGATAAACACCATTGAAAGAAATTAAAGTACACACATGCACAATGCAATTTATATTCTGGAATTTGAAGATTATTATTAAAATGCCCATATTACCCAATGTGGTCTATATAATCTGTGCAATAACTATCAAAATCCCAACAGTAGTTTTACAGAAAAAAAAAGAACACTAAAATTCATATGCCAGCAAAAATTACTCCTCTACCTAAAACAATCTTGAGTAAGGGAAAGCTGGAAGCCTCACATTTTTCAATTTCAAAATAACTGAAATTGAAATACAATAATAATCAAGACAATAATCAAGATAATGGCACTGACATGAAGAAGAATATACAGTACAATGGAGCAGAGTACAGATGCCAGAATAAAGCTGCAAAATATGTTCAATTTATCTTCAACATGGCTGCTGAAAATCCACAATGGTACAAAGACAGTCTCTTCCAAATGTGTGTTGGTGTTCTTTACCATAGAAATATCTTTACATATATATTTTTAAAAATATATTTTTCATCCATTTTAAGAGATAATTTTGCAGCATACAACAATATAGCTTGGACGTTGTTTTCTCTTATGACTTGAAATTCTTTACTTTAAGCCCTCCTTGACTTAAAGGTTTGTGCTGAAAAGTCTTCTCTGATTCTCATGGGTTTCCCTTATAGATAATTTGTTTCTTTTCTCTAAAAGCTTTTAATATTCTGTTCTTGTGTTGAATTTCTGGAATCTTGACTATTATATGCTTTGGGATTTTTTTTCTGTTGAAAGCCAAGTACAGTTTTATATGCCTCACTTAACTGTATGTCAAATTCTTTTTCCATGCTTATAATTTTTGTGAACAGGATTTTTATGCCCTTGATGCTATCTTCTGATTTTTCATTGAGTCTTATTAATCTTATATTATCCTTTTCATCATCTAGCAGCTGTTGGATTGGATTGGTTTTTCATGCTATTTTTTAAGATGTCTTTTATTTGATGGTCAATAACTATAATCCCATCCTCTAGATATGATAGTCTATCTTCACATTGCTTGATTTGCACCTTACACTTTCAATAGAAGTTTTAATCTCCTGGATATCTGTGTGAATCTGTTTTATGGAATCCAGTTCTTTCTTATGTTGGGCATTTATGGTTTCTATACTTTAACTAAGCTCCCCTATTTTTTTTTTTATCTCTGTCTACTCTAGATTCACTAACCATGTGCTTCATTAGGTTCATTATCTCTGTAGTTGTCTACATAATTATTTCTGATTTTTTTAAATTTCAAAACATAAAAGAAGGAAAACATATTAACAGACAGACATCCATTTATAAAATAGCATAAGAATAATACAAACAAAAAAGAGTTATAGACAAAGTTGTAGGAAATTAACAATGGTTGTATTACTTGCTGATAACTTCAAAGTGGTTTCTCAGGAAAGCAAATAGAGACATACAAGATTGATCAAACAATTAATCATTGACTGTTCCTTTCTGTAGAGCAATAGAAGACAGTACTACAACTATGCTAGCTCTCCTGTATATACATATTTACATAATTTCCCCTTCTTTCCTTTCTTTTTTCCCACACCCCAGTTGCCCTTTACTTTTGAGCATTTTCCTTTTGTTCCACAATGTCTATCATACCTGGCAGTTTTTATTCACTCATTCAGGTGTTACACTAGTGAGACAATATGATACTTACACATGCAGGTCTGATTTATTTCACTTATGAGTATGGTCTCTGGTTGTGACCATTTACCTATAAAAACCTCGAGTTTATCTTTCTTTATAGCTGAGTAATATCCCATTATATAAAAGTACCACAATTTTTTTATCCAATGTTCAGTGGGTGGACATTTGGGTTGCTTCCACAATTTAGCAATTACAAATTGCACCACTGTGAACATGGGTGCACATATATCACTGTGTTATGATGTTTTCAGATCTTCTGGGAAAATACCTGGAAGGGGAATAGCTGGGTTGAATGGGACCTCTAGACCTAGTTTGCTGAGGAATCTCCAAACTGATTTCCACAGTCTGCATTCTCACCAGTTGATTTGTTTTTTTCTAGTGACATTCATCCATTTTGTTATTTCCCCTGCTACATTTCAGAAAGTTGAGCTGGGTGATTTTTGATTTTTTTTATGTCAGTGGCATTTGGGTTTGCTTTGGGCAACCTGAAGGACTAGGATGGTACTTTGTTTGCATATTTGGTCATTCTCTATTTTTTTTTTTTTTTTTGTTTTCTGCATTGATGCTTGTAAATTGCTTATGGTAGATAGCTTTATTACTAGTAACAGTATCTCTTTAAGAAATGACTACTTTTCAGAGATTTCTTCCTGGCATAGCTGGCTTTTGGCTTTTGAGTCTGTCCCAAGATTCTGCCTCTTCAATTTATCAAGGGTGGGGGCTGGGGATTTAGCTCAGTGGTACAGTACCTGCCTGGCAAGCACGAGGTCATGAGTTTGATTCCTGGTACATGAAAAAAAAACAAAAAAAAATTATCAAGGGTGGTAGATTGCTGTCTGTTTGGTCTATCATCCAATTCTTTGGTACTGGACTATGATATTATTTATGATCCCCAGACAGTCTAGGTATTGGCATATAAAGAAGAACAACTGATCACAACAACTATGTCACCTTGGTTAAAGTAATACAATCAGTAATAACAATAGACCCAAGCACAGCCTAGAAAATGAAAAACTGTGATAACTATTAATTTGCCACCTTTAACTATGGTATAAGATTTATAAGTATACAACAAAATCAGAAGAAAAAAAAAGAAATCAGAAACTTTATGCAGTAAATGTCACCTCAGTTCAGCTATTTTATCCTCAGGGAAGAAAATTTAAAAAGGATAAGGGGGAAAAAAGATAAATGAAAGAAAAAAAAAGAGATCACAATCAAGGCTAAAGGACAAAGGAAGATTACCCAAGCCTTAGAAAACTGGCGAAGAAGACAAGAGGGAAAGAAAGAAGGGAAAAACAAAAGCAAGAACAAAATAAAACATGAAAAACTAAAAACATGAAACCATATAAATGATCAAGAAAAAAAAAAGCAAAGAAAAAGGGGACTTTTAAAAAGTGAAAGAGATTTGTGTATGATTTCAAGCTTATGATCATATTCTGATATCTCCAGTTTTGTGGTAGTGGCCATTTAGGGTGTGTCTCTGCTGTCACTGGTAGACAAAGAATGGAGACAGAACTCAGGTCCATGGGGATGATCCCAGAAAGCCTGCAGCAGAATTAGGGCAGGGTGCTGAATAATCTCATCAAGTCTTCAGTAGGATCAGGCTGGGGTGCCGATTCTGGTGTTTTCAGCTCTAGAGAAGTTCAGGCTGATCCTGGCATCTGATTGTGAAGTTGGGGGTCTGAGTTGTTCAGCCTACAACACTCTAGGTATCTCTTGCTGTGTTGCCCTGGGCTCCCTGATGCTGGAGCTCTCTTGCAATTGTCCTTCATCTAGTCATTGTGGAATTTGAATATTGGGAGCCCTGAGATGAAGCTAACCCAGGGCTGCCCCAAGTTCCAGGTTCAGTTGGCTCCTCCCTGAAACGGCATCCTGACAAGAAATCCCTTCATGGTGTAAGATGCTTGGAATAGAGTCAGTTGCTTGGAATAGAATCGCTCACTAACCGTTGTAGCGCACTGCATCCACGCTCCATTCCACCAGTGCATTTCTCCCTGGTAGCCCCTGAGTTCTCTAGCCCTCTCTTTGTCTCCATAGATTTGTTCCTTCCCTCTCATGCCTTGAGCCAGGAGTCAGGAAAAAGTAGTTTGCCAGCTCCTTTTTCTGCATTGTGGTCTGTCTTTTCACTTTCTCTGCGGGCTCCTATTTTCCCTTGAAATTTTTCCTGCCCTGGAGATTCACCTCCTTCCTTCTTTTCTTTCCCAAATTGTTATTTTCCAGTGTCTGGATTTCAAATCTCAGAAAGGTTAATCTGTTGATGCTCGCTGCTCCACCATCTTTCCAGAAGTCTCAACAAGTTATGTTGGAATAACTGGGTATCTACAGGGAAGAAAATCAAATTTGACACTATCCTTATATAAAAAATTTACCTAAAATGGTTCAAAACACTAAAATATAAGACCTGAAAGTATAAAATTCCTAGAGGAAAAACACAAGGGAAGTGATTCATGACAGTAGTGTAACCAGTGATTTCTTGGATATGACACCAAAAGCACAGGCAACAAAAACAAAAAAGGAAAAATAGGACTCTGTCAAACTGAAAAGTTTCTGCACAGGAAAGGAAACAAAAGAGTGGAAAGACAAATGCCCATGAACCAATGAATGGATAAAAAAGATACTTTTTTTTATATAATGGAGCAGTCATAAATATGCTATAAAGATACTCAGTCATAAAGATGAATAAATTGAGACGTTTATAGCTAAATGGATGGGCCTTGAGACCACACTCATAAGTGAAATAAGTATTTACACACAGCAGTAAATATTGCATTATCTCTTTGATGTGAGAAACTGAAAATGTAAAGCAAAATGTACAATAGATATTGTGGAACAGGAAGAAATTGTTCAAAAGGAAATGGGAAGAAAGGAAGGGAAAGAAAAAAATGAGAGGAAAGAGAAAGGACAAAATGTAAGCAGAGCTTTGTGAATGAGGAGGGAAAGAGAACAGGAAGTGAGAGTAGTGGAATGGGAGAAAAAGAATCAAGTTATATCATGTATAAGTACAAATTTCCTGTAATGAATATGATCATTATGTATACCTAAATTGTACCAATAAACATAATTAAATTTTTAATAAGAATGGATAAATTATTTGCACAGCATATATCTGATGAATGTTTAGTATCCAAAATATCCAAGGAACTCTTAAGACTCAATAAAAAAAAAACAAATGAAGGGGTGAAGATGAATAGTGAAAAAATTGGCAAAGAATTTGAACAGATATTTCTTCAAAAAAGATATATAAGGGTCAACAGGTAAGTGAAAAAATCCTGGACATCATTAATTATTAGGGAAATTCATATCCAAATCACAAGGTAATATCACCTCACACCTGATAGTATGGTTATTATCCATTAAAAAACCCAAATAGGAAATAACAAGAGTTGATGAGGATGTGTATAAATCGGAACCCTTGTACACACTTTTGGTAGGATATGTACATTGGTTCAGCTGCTATGGAAAGCAGTAGGGAGAGTTCTCAAGAATTCAAACCAGAACTACCTTATGATCCAGCAATCTTACATCTGGATATTTATTCAAAAGAATCATAATGAGGATCTTGAAGAAATATTAATACTCCCATGTTCATCATACCACTATTCACAGTAGCCAACAAGTTGAAGCAAGCTAAATGTCCATAAATGAATGGATGAAGAAAACGTGACACATGAGTAAAACAAAATATTATTCAGCCATAGAAAAGAGGAAGTCCTCTTGTAGTAGCGAGTGTTCTCCAGAGAAACAGAACCAAAATATTTATTTTAAAGTACTGGCTCATGGTATAGTGAAGGTTGAGAAATCCTAAGATATGCATTCAGGAAATTACAGATCCGGAAAGCCAATAGTATAGTTCTATTTCAGACCTCAAGGCCTGAAAGTCAGGCCAGCCAATGGTATAAATTCCAGTATGAAATTCAGCAGGTTCAAGAACAAAGAGGTGTCAAATTTTCAGTTCAAGTTTGAAGAGGAAAATACCTATGTCCCTGCTTACACAGGCAGTAAGAATTTCTTCTTAGTCCTTTTGTTTTATTTAGGTCTCCAAATGATTGGATGAGGCTCACTCACCCAATTAGGGAGGCACTTTTTAAAATCAGTATAAAAATTCAAATTTCAATCTTATCCAGAAATACTCTTATAGACACACCCAGAGGAATGAAGAAAACCTTAGGCCCCCCACAGCCCCAAACCTACCGTCACTTCTATCACAGGCTACAACATGGTTAAGCCTTGATGACAAGTGAAGCCAGTCCTAGAAGGGCAAACATGACAAACACTGCATGATTGTTCTTTTATGTTTAAAATAATCAAACAAGAAAACAGAAAGTTGGGCCTTGCTTGCTTGGGTAGTAGGGAAATTGGGAATTTCAGTTTAATAAGCATAAAGCTTCTGTTACATAGATAAAAAACTAGATATCTGCAGCACAGCATTGTACCAGTAGTTAACAAGTGTGCTGTACATCTAAGGTTTATTACAAGGATAGGTCTCATTCATGTATGTATTTGTTATCAAATAAAAAACTGATATGAGTAAGTCATTTTTTGAGGTACTCATGGATTACTGAAGGTCTGCTTTATTGAAGTAAAGCCCATGAACCATCTTGAAAAGAAAATCTATAGAGAATTTATTTCCAAATAAGTTTGAATACTGAAATAATGAAGGTTAGGGCTTCAACAAATATTTTTTGGGGGAAAGGAGGGGTGAGGGATGGGGGTGCACAATTCAAGCTATAGCAAACACAATGTGGTATTTCTTCATTATAAAATACTGTGTTTTTTTGTTTTGTTTTTTGTTTTTTTCTGGTACCAGAAATTGAACTCATGACCTTGCACTTGCCAGGCAGGCACTGTGCTGCTGAGCTAAATTCCCAGCTCCCATTATAAAATATTGTTAAAGCAATTTATGGAATGAATTGTGTCCCCCTAAAGTTCATATGTGGAAGCCCTAATCTAAAATCTGTCTACCTTTAGAGACTGGGTCTTTAAGGAAGTAAGGAAGTTTAAGTGAAGTCAGAACGGTGGTTTTTTAATTCATTAGGACGGGTATCCTTCTGAGAGGAAGAGATAAAAAAGAAGCTCTCTGCCTTACATAGAGAAAAAGCCAAATGAGGACACAGCTAGGAGGCAAGCGTTTGCAAGCTCAGGGGAGAGGCCTCACCAAAAACCAACCCTACACACACCTGACCATGGAATTTTAGCTTCTGGATCTGTGAAAAGATACATTTTTGTTATTTGTGACATCTTATTTGTGTCACCTTTGATTTGGTAACCAGAGCAGACTGATACAGCAACTTAACAATGAAAGCACCTTATATACTTTTTTGGGTAACTTTTATATATCTTATGTTCTTCAAAAAGGTAAATGGAATAATGGACAAAGAAAGGATTAAAGATGAGGAATGATCTGTAGCATTTTAACAGTTGTTAGTTATTATTTAATCACATTATTAATGTTAGTAATTTCTCACTAGATTCATTACATGTATAGATTATTAGATAAGATATTGATGAATAATTGTTTAGAGTGTCTATAATATCAGTTACTAAGCAAAGGGGACAAGCAAACTTTTTAAAAACCTTTCCCTTTTAACACTGAATATGATAACATTTAAAAAGAGGTGTTATTGTTTAGATCTAGACTGGTCCTCAAAGCCTAATGTATTTGGAATGTGGATCATGGGGGGATTACACTGTAGTTGCTTTTGGGTGACAGTATTTTTCCACTGAGCATGATAATTGGATTGATTAGTGTTGCTGCATTTATCAGAAAATCTTTACCATTAGTAGTTAACAAATATTTCATTGTATAGATAGAGTGCATTTTATCCATTTTACTCATGACAGACTGTTGGTGGTAATTCTTTCTTGTTGCTGAGACAAAATACTCAACACCCAAAATTAAAGGGGGAAAGTTTTATTTCGCTCACAGTTTGTAGAGGTTTCAGTCCATAATCAGCTGGCTCCAAGGCAGAGTGGTGCAAGGCAGAAGGGAGACAGTTCATGGTGGTGGGAGACAGTAAAAGGAACAAGAGAGAAAGAGAGACAAGCCTATTTCTGTCCCTCATATCATATCCAGTCTACCTGGATTTGGGCGGGGCCAATCCAATCAGTGGACTGATCCGCAAATCACCTACCCTTAATCCCAGCACTGCACTAGGAATCAATCACATACTCGAGATTCAGCCACCTCTAAAAATCCCTATGACCACATGAGACGTTTTGGGGACATCTAGACACAAACGATACACTTGTATTGTTTTCAGTTTTTTGCAACTATGATTAAAGATGCTACTAACATTCAAGAACAGGCCTTTGTAGACATATGTTTTCACTGTTTTTGAGTAAATATTTGAATGTATTTGCTGAGTTGTAAGAGTCAGGATATGTATAACTTTATAAGATACTATGCAGGGCTGGGGAAATAGCTCAGCGGCATAAGCAGCTGCTTCACAAGCGCAAAGTGTCCAGTTCGATTCCCGGTACCAAAAAAAATTAAAAAAGAAAAAACAAAAAAGGAAGAAACTGCCCAAAAGTTTTCCAGGTTGTTTTCCTCTTCTGCATTTCCATCAGCAGTGAATGTTCCTATCTTTGCCAATATTTGGCTGTGTGTGTGTGTGTGTGTGTGTGTGTGTGTGAGTGTGTGTGTGAGAGAGAGAGAGTGAGTGACACATAGTCCTTTGATTTGGTATGTAGCATTATTTCATTGTTCTTTTCATTTTCATCTCCTGGGTGGTTAATGATATTAACTATTTTTATGTGTTTTTGAAGTCATCTTCCTTTGTGGAAGATCTTGTCAAATCTTTGTCTACTAGTCTGGCTGCACATGTAAGGTGAGCGCAGGTCTGTCGTGAATCATCAGCTCAGAAATAAATTTTCTGCCTTCAACTCTTATCCTGAAGCCAACCAACTTAATTTCTTCTTCTTTTAGACTGCTTGTGCTTAGTGTGAGGGTGAAGGACTGGGGCCTCACTGGCAACAGAATTAGCCAGTTTAACAAAAATAAGAATACCCTTCCATTCTTCAGCCCCAGTTCTTAGGGTCTTCCCTGACTGCTAACCCAAAGCAGCCATCTCTCACCCACCGAACACCCCTGTGGCACCCCACCGCACTGCTGTACATCATCTTTGCACTCGACAGTATCTGACATACCCTAGGATGTATTTACTGTTTGTCTTATCCCACTGGTATGACAGCCCTATAAAAATAAAACTTGTATGGCTATTAACCGAATACTGAAAATAGTATTTGTCCCAAGTTGGTATTTGAGGAATATTTTGAGATGAATGAAACCATACAATGTGGAATGAAATGTTTAAAATTCTATGTCAAATTTACATTTAAATTCTTTCTAATAGCTCTAGTCATACACTTGATCAGTAATAATTATTAGAGTATAAAATTGTGTTCCAAGTTATGGTCAGCTACTAATGAAAGATCTACAAAAAAAAGTTATCAACATGCAAATTTGTTCCTTACTTTAATTCCCTTCAAAAAACTTTTAAATTAAGACTAAAGTTTAGTCTTAGTAATGTGTTTAACATTATTTAGCTATCAAGCAAATAAACACATTTGCTTTGTGTAAGCATCAAACAACTTTAGTTATTTTTTTGACTTTTCATGGTTCAGAGGTTCCTATTTCAAAACTGTAAATAAAAGTTAACTGCAAATGGGAAAATATTCAAAGCAAAGTCACCTTGCGAATACAATTTCAGTAACAAGAGGAAAGACCTGCCAGGTACCGTAGGCAATATTTTCTCTTTTTTATTTATTGCTGTAAGGGATAGAAAAATGCAGTGATGTTCAACACTTCCAAAAACTTTCATCAATTTTGAATAATTTAATGAAAAAAAATTTAAGGTAGAAAAATGCAATGTAAGGGCCAGGGATATAGCTCAGCAGCACAGTACCTGCCTGGAAAGCTCAAGGTCCTGAGTTCGATTCCAGGCACCAAAAAAAAAGAAAAAATGAAATATAATACAAAGTATAAAAATAATTCTATCAGAGGGACATGTAAAGGAGCCTATATGAAATATCATGAGATTGTTCACTTTAAATTGAGGATTGTTATTCCTCTGAGGTTTGTGTTTAGATAAGTAGACTCAAGTTAGGACCTCGTTGTCCCTGCTTCATTTAACATCACAAAAACTTCGTTTTCAGTATGAGTTCATTGTTGTAATAGATTTTATTGTGTCCCCAAAATTATGCCCATACACTAACCTCTGGTACCTATAATTATGACCCTATTTGGAAATAGGGATTTTGCAGATATAATAAAGTAGTAAAGTTCTTGAGATGAAATGATCCTGGATTTTGAGTGGGCCCTAAATCTAATGACTAGGGTCTTCCTATGAGGAAGAAAGCAGAATCTGAAACACACAGAGACAAAAGAGAAGCTGGGGAGGGGAAGGGGAGGAGGGAGGGGGAGGGGAGGTGGGAGGGGGAGCGGAAGGGGGAGGGGAGGTGGGGATATGAATACAGAGGTAGAGATTGGAGTGGTAGCTCTACAAATCAAGGAGTTCTGAGGAGTGCTACAGACCACTGGAAACTAGGACTGAAGCATGGAGTGGGTTCTTCTGAATCTTCAGAAAAATTCAACCCTGTAGATCCTTTGATTTCCGACTTCTGACCTCAGCACTGTGAGAAAGTACATTTGTGTTTGTATAATCCACGAAGTACCTTGTGCCGGTTTAGGAAGCAAGTACAGTCTCATCCTGTTAAAAATAGGTTCTCACTTGTGTCCTGATATTTGCAGAACGTGATGTCTTATTACTCTGTAGACCACTGTGGGGCGCTGTAACCTGCGCTTTCGGGAAGTAGCTTGTGACTAAAAGCTTCTGTAGGTTCTTTTGAAATAACATTTGTTGTAGGGGGACAACAGTAACAACCTCAAAACTCAGGAAAAAGAATCTGAGCCCTCATTGAAAGCTCTACTTTGCTGTTTCCTAACACTTCTTCTTGAGGAAAACAATCAGTTAATAACTACTTCCCTTGGAAGCAAAAGCAAATTAAAAACAAAACAACAGTTATTTGGTATAGTGGTTCCTCATTCATTGTTGCTGTACTACTTTGATTGATTTTAATGTATCACATGCAAATTGTGCCTCATGTTATCAATAAAATAACTGATAGTGGAGGAAGTACAGGGTGACAGTCCACGTTCTTCAGTATTTACAAATTTCTTTAAGGGATTGGGCTGCTGGGCTATACTATTGAATGTATGATACACAGTGTGAACATTTAGAAGCATTTCAATGCATTTGACCTTTTGCAGCTCAGGAAAACAACTTTGCTGTGCTATGACTCAGTCATGTAAACAGGAAATTTTAGAAACACTCTTGACAATGTTTCTAAATGTTCTCTTCTCCCCCCTATGTAAAGCATTGCGCTATTTCCTTTTAAGTGGCTCTCAGCTCCACCCTCTCAGAAAAGGCTCGTGTCACCTGACAATTAGATATGCATAGTGTGTCTCTAATTAGTCTCCCGTCTTCAATATTTGTTCGAATCTATCATCTCTCCATGTTGCTTCAAGGGTTTTATTTTCTCTAAAATCAGTGACATCTTGTGAATTTAAATTCCCTGGCGTATTACAAAGACCCTTTGTTCTGGCACCTGTCGGTTCCCCAGTCATTTTTTTTTCACGACTCCCATAACCCTCATTCTCTGCCTGTTTGGGCAGATGTTGGTCGTTGCCTACTGAACATCTAATCTGTCTTGTTTTTTTTCCCCTTAGAACTGCATTTTATTTCAGGACATCCACATGCTCAGTTTAAAAAATATAAACACAGTTTTCAGCCTCATTTCAGCCGGAAGTCGTTATCTAATGCAGTTCTTGCCAGTGAGATGTAAATCCTGCCTGTTGGGAGGCTCTGGGGAAAAACCTGGTTTCCTGAAATAGTGCCTCCATTTTCTGTTTACTGGTTCCTTCTTTGTGTTATTGCCTGCCATGTGGGCAGCAACCTGGAGGTAGAGCAGTCTTTGCTACCATGAGAGAAACAGAAAGACAAAAGCTCCCAGAGACGAACAGTGGTGCACAGACACAGAAAGAGCCCAGGTCATTGCAGTGTGGCATGGTTGTACCGCTCCTGAGCTGTTACCTCTAAGCTTCTTTTCAGAGAAAGATCAACCCCTGTTTGGTTATACCACTAAGTCACATCACTTGTACATGTAACTAAATGTAATAATAATAGATTCACCTGTTAACAATACAGTACCTCATTCATCTTCTCTTGAATAAGTCCTTGCAGTCAAGTTTCTGTTTCTTAGTAGACTCCTCTTGTGACGCGATACCACTTCTTAGGTACATTTCACAATTTCTGCCATCGCAAATATTAATCTACCTCCATGTCCCTACCAGTAGGAGACATACTCCTAAATGAATAGGCACTATTTGGCTTCACTCTGTGACAATTGCTATTTCCCTCATGGGCTATCTGGAATGTAAGCTTTACATTAACTTTACATTGCAAGTCCACCTAATTTAGTTTTTCTAAGATTCTTCCCTTAGAATATACTAAAAACATCTTAAACTCATAGTCTATGAAGTCAAAGAAAGAAAAGACTATTTAAAAGAATTGCTTCTATACCAACAAATGAATTATATAGTTAGTTTAAGTATATGTGTCTATGCGTATGTATATACACATATCTGGAAATAGCATGTGAAGTGTGCTTGGATGTGAGGGTGATCTGGCTGTGACATTTGTCACTCCACTGATTGCCAAGGATGTAGCATGTTTACATAAATGTATACAAGTGCAAACGCACAGAAAAACAAAAGTTCTAAATAGATAAAACAATAATCCTGAACTAACATAAAATTTCTCTTCCTCTAGGATCGAAAACAATGTACAGAATTTGGGAAAAGTAATGTACAGAATTTATGTGCTGAAAAAATCTTTCCTGTCATCATTTTCTAAACAATACAAAGTAACAACTCTTTACATAGCATTTACATAATGCTGGGTATTAGAAGTAATTCAGAAGCGATTAAAATCTATGGGAAGATTTGCACAGATTATAAGCAAACTCCATGCCATTTTATATACGAGACTTATGAAGCCTCAGATTTTGTAGCCTGTGGGGAATGGTGGAATCCATTCCTCACAGACAGCAAGTACATGGGTGAGCTCTCAAGTTAATAGACAATAGTGGTTAAACACCAGCGCTCCACAGGCAGATGGAACTTGGTTTGAGACCCAGATCTTTTATATTTAGTTGATGTCTATAAACCCCAGTTTTCTTCATCTGTAAAATGTGGTTAAAATGGTTCCTACCTACGGTGGAGGTAATAAATTGAGCAGTATCAGTAAACATGCAGTTACTGGCTGGGAATCGTGATGTACACCTGTAAGCTCTGCTACTGGGGAGGACAAGGTAGGAGAATTACAATTCAAGGCCAGTCTAAGCAACTTAGTGAGACTCTCTGCATGAAAACAATTAAAAGGGTTGGGATGGGGGCTGGGGATTTAGCTCAGCGGCACAGCACCTGCCTGGCAAGCGCAAGGTCATGAGTTCGATTCCTGGTACCGAGAAAAAAAAAACCAAAAAAAGAAAAAAAGGGTTGGCATGTAGCTTTGTATTGAAGACACAAAAGAAGTATAAGGAATACAAGGAAAATTAATAGATCCTGTTAGAATCTGCTGCTAATCCTTACCATTTACTTGTCTATAACAGTCTTTTATGTTTCATAGGATAGTAACTACTCACTATAATATATTTTGCCCATTCCTTTAATAGATTAAATTAAGGTGATTTCTGAGTAGTTTTACTCCATAAATGGAAAAGAGAATTGATTTCTATACAACAGGGTATTATGGAAATAAATTACTAACTGGTCAGATGTACTTGCTTTTGGTGTATCATTTGTAGACCATTATTTATAGAAAATCTTGCTTAATCTCAAATGTATATGTATAAACATGTATAAATGTATTACACATTTGTATGTACTACACATTTTTGCAGGGTAAACTAAAACAAACAAAACGCTGTTAACCTATGAAACCATGGTGATCGTCTTTCAATAGTTTATTAGTTCCTGCGAGTCCACAGTATCCAAAGACTGCAAATTTTTGTATTAACAACAGCCAAAATTAGCCTTGGGTTAATCATTTGTCTCAGCTTCTACCTGCACCAGTTTCCTCTCAAGCATCAAGCATTAAAGGAAAAGGTGTAATACTGCACGGTTTGTGGTCCAATTTCATTTCTTCCCTGTCTGAAAGGTTGGAAGGAAATGTTATAACGTCTAAGCAGAATCTACAAGCCAAGGAGCACAGGCTCAACCTGTCCTGTAGATGTGCTCTGCTGGCTCGCATCATCTTATTCTTTTTCTCAAGACATTAATGCAAAAAGCCCAGCTAGAGTTTCTCTCAAAACACATGGCATTCTGGCACTAGTGCAGCAGTGTCCTGTGTGGGAGACCTCCTATACTGGAAAGTGAAAACATCCTGTGTTCTCTCTTCATTTTACTCTTCGGAAGCTTAGAACATGGATTTGCCTGCATGTGCCCTACAAGCATTTCAATGTGTGACTGCCTTTTAGGGGGAAGTAGAAGGACAGGAGGCGATAGTAATTAGAAGAAATGGAAAACTTTTAAAAAGACTATAATTTAGATCTTCACTCTAGAGAGAAATGAAAGTAGGTGGCACTAGTACTACTTCAAAACGAATGCCTCTTTTATTATAACAAATTTCTTTATTCACAAAAGGTGTCCTGAAAGACAAAAAGTAATGCTAAGAGAATTTGAAATAGGCTCAATTTTTTGTTGGGTTTTCTTTTAATTAACTGAAAAAAGAAATTGCGACAAAGAAAAAACAATGCTTAATCTGGCATAAATGTGTTGATCTTTCCGTCTAGTCTTGTCAGGATCCTTCTATCTTGGGTAGTCAATAGCCTTCATGTTGAAAAATATATACCTCCATCATTAAGTGAGTAACATTGTGCTTTGCACAATGGTTCTTTCAATCCCCAGTCAGAATGTAGAAATCTTAAGTAGAAACATGTCCACATATGTACAATCTCTCTAACCATTTTGTACTTCTTAGTGTCTAAAATAGTTGCATTTACGTTTGTATTATGTACCTTTTCAACTATTCTACCTGTCCTTTTCTTATCTCTTTCCACCAATGGCTTAATAACAGAAAAGCATTAGACAAAGTAAATTCAACAGAGCTCATTTGAACAGGAAAGGATCCGTGAACCTGGCTGTAGTCAAACCTAAAAAAGTTTCGGGGGCAGAAGCTTTCCAGAGTCTGACTGGAAGAAACAGCTAGCTTGGTTGTCACAGCCAGTCATGAGCCTGCATTGATCAGACATGGGCCGAAGATTGACAGTCTATGACTGGCAGAAGCTAGGCTACTTGTGATTGGGTGAAACCCAGCCGTTACAACAAATATATCTCTAAAGTAGGCTTTGGCTTGTTTTTCTACTAAGTTAGGCTACAGTTTCTTTATGTAGGAACTCAATGTACCAGGCCAGCCTCAGGCCGATGTCCTCTTAGGTATTTGACAGGCTCTACCATTAAGGGAGCCAGTCCTAATCACAAGGGAAAAGAAAAGAAGTCTTTCAAGTGAAGGGTATGATGAGGATATTAGATATCTAGGCATTGTATATGCTCTGCTTTTTTCTTAACTGTGACCACACAAGAACAACTGGGGAGCATAATAGATTTTTTAAATGGCATTTTTTAGAGTAAGGCAGATGTGATTAGCTTTTTAATTTACACTGTCAAATACAAATAAATAAGATAAAATCATTGTTTAAAAATGTCCTTACTTTTTCTACTTAGTTTTCTCTTCTGGTTGTGCCTACCTTTTGTTTATTTCAAAACAAATATGAAGCAAGCCCCAAAACTGTGTGAAACCACACCGACAGCAGCTTCCTGCAGAATGGCCTCTCCAGCGACAGGACCTCAAGGTTGCAGCAAGGCCTGCTACCAGTAGTGACCGAGTTTCTGGGAATGGGAAACATGAGGCTCTTTTGGCTTTAAAATGATCTGTCCTGATTGGTTTTTTTTTTTTTTTGGTACTGAGGAAACGAACTCAGGACCTTGTGCTTGCCAGGCAGGTGCTTGTGCCACTGAGCTATCTCCCCAACCCTGTGTCCTGGTTTGGAAAGAGTTTATTTCCAAAGCCATAAATCAGTCCCCCTTGGTCCTTCCATGGTTTCCTTTCATTTATTTGCAGTTTTGTTTCTGAACTGACAATTGATTTACTATTTGTGTATTTATTTATGCATACTGTGCCAAGTACAAGTAGGAGTTAAGGTTGTTAGATGTTTAGCATTAGAGAAAGACATCTTAAAATGGATAAAGAATGCAATAGCAAATGTATAAATGTAAAAGTGGAGACAGTATATTGAGCTCATACCATAGACTGGTGGACCAGCTAGAAGTGGACTCCTTGTTCTATTTAATTACCTACAGCCAGAGAAGACTTCAAATGGCTGTAGAACTCACACGCTCACTCTTACTGCTTCAATGAGATGTATGACAGGGGACAGGGAAGGCAATAAAATGCCAATGGTTTAAATGCTGCTACTGTTAAGGAGGCTGAAGCATACGATTAAGAAGGAGTTCCTGGGTTATATTTACCTTTCAGTTGCTTGTGCTAGCCCTGCCCTGCTCTGCAGAAGCGATGGATAACTGAAAGTCCGCTGTACTCTGACTCTACTGGAATTGACAAATGATGAAAGGCCAGGGAAATAAGCCCTGGAATGTTTGAAATTTAAAATAAAGCCAATTTTGTTCAACCTACCAGTTAGAGAGGCCAGGGCAGGATCTTTTTAACCTGAAAAAAGCAATACATTTGTGTTTCATTAGGAAGACCCAGAACCGAGGTCTTTTACCTCTCCAGGACTCAAGCTGAACTACCCTGGAGAGTCTTCCAGCCCAAAGAGAAAGTTAGGATCCAGAACATCACCCTGCTAAAATTAATACAAAGGTACTGGAATTCCCAATTTCTGTATCACATGCATTCACAAATATAGCCCTTGAATCTACTAGAGATTCCGTAGGCTAAACATATGTCTGTGAATATGCATATGTGCACATACTCAATGGTATCAATTATATGTTACTTAATAACATGCTAATAGTGCTACTTCTTGAGTTTAAAAATTTAACTTTTGATTTCCTACTCTGAAGGTAAAGGCCTACCTCTCTTGCATGAGTCCTCTCTCATTCCAGACCTACTTTTCTCATCCTCAGAGAGTTTGTATCATGATTTCTGCATAGAGGAATATATGGTACTTACATTATTTCAATTAGGTAAATATTATTCACAGTTGAATCTCATGATGTGATATTGCCTTTCCTCCCTTACATACTGTACAGTCTTCATATACCTTTTATGTTCTCTGCTGTTAATATTTTTTTGGCCTTTGGCTTAATTTTTAATGTATTTATGACTAATTTATCACCAAACTTTGTTCCACAGAAGTAAATCTCATCGCAGTATGTGTGAGCATATTGGGAATTACCTTCCTAGATAACAGTTCTCTTCATGTTTCTGATGGAATGGTTCATTTTCTGAGTTTATTTTGTTGTGCTAGCTTGGAACTGCCTGTGATCATGGCTTTGGAACATTTTCCTGCTTTGCTTCACTGTGGAATCTCCCCTATTCAAACTCTGTCTTAGAGGCCACAGATATATCATATTCCAAACATAAAAATGATAGTAATATCAGTGACAAGAGTCATAGATCCCCAAAGGAATAAAGGCCCTGTTTTTTTAACGTAGGAAATTTAATCATATTGTGATTTTAATGTTGTAACTGTTTTCTATGCCATTGCACTGAAAATAAATTTTCCTCTCTAACATCCATGAGTGAGTATTTTCAGTTTTAATATATTACCTTTCAAGGGGGTAGCAAGGGCAGTTGAAGATGTGCCAAATATATATCATAGTGAAATCATGCGGAAAAGAAGTGCTTTTTCGCCTGTGGAGTTTCAGCTACATTTGTACAGGCCTGAAAAAAATAGGTGACAGATTTGTAATGTGCTCAAGTAGAGCAATTCATATTTTGTGATTTCAAAGACCAACAAGGTGAAATTCACAGTGTTCAAATATGGACTTAAATGCCTGTCACTAGTAATCCGAAACAGAAACTCAGACAAGACTTTTGCGAAATTCACAAGCTGATTCAAGTATTTATGCAGACATGCAGAGGAAAAATACTGGCAAACGTAATCTTGACGAAGAAGAACAAAATAAGTCAAACCATCAGAAGCCAAGACCTATGAATGATGCAGCGGTAATCAAGTCAGTCTGGTGCCTATGCATAGATAGGTAAATGGATGCATGGAGCAGAACAAGTTCACACAGATGTGGTCATTTCATTTATAGCAAGCTGACCTTGTGGCACAGGGGAGAAAGTGCTTCCTTCATCAGCAGTGTTGCATAACTGGTTATTCACATGGAGAAACGTGGTTTGACAAGTTATGTAGCATATTTCATGCAAAACAATCGGTTCCAGTGGCCTTTAAATGTGAGAGTAAAATAACGTTTTTCTGTTTAATCCTGTAGGAAAACATCTTTGTGACTTTGGAGTAGACAAAGGCTTTCAAGAGTGCTCAAAGCCAAACTAAACACAGGAAAAGATATTTTCAATATGTATGTTTAAAAAGGAACAAATAAATAAGAGCTAATAAAAACTGAAAAGAGGACATGAATAGGCACTTTACAAAAGAATGTTCTGGTCATTAACAAGCACTTGATAAGATGCTTTAATCTCTAAAGGATATTAAAACCATATGCGATTCCTCTGCAACCCCACCAGAATGACTAAAATTTTAAAAATTGTTGGTTGGTGTTATGTTGAGAAATTAGAACTCTTGAATATTGTGGATGTGAACATAAGATAGTGAAGCAACCATGGAAAACAGCGTGAGAATTGTTCAATGAAACATAAAGAATTACCATATAATCCAGTAACTCACCTCTGGGTATATACACAAAATAATTGAAAGCAGGAGCATGAACACATATATCTGCACTGCAATGATCATAACAATATTATTCATAATAGCCAAAAGGTGAAACAATTCAAACGTCCATCCACAAGTGAGTAAACAGAATGTATGATAGCCATAGGATGGAATATTATTCAGCCTTAAAAATGAAAGTTAGATACACGGTTGAAACACATGTACATTATGTTAAGTGAAATAAATCAGATACAAAAGGACAAACTTTGTATAATTCCACCTACATGAGGTATGTAGAATAAATTCATGGAAAGCAGAATGTAGAATGGTACCATATACTGAGGGTTATCAATTTGGGGACTCATTTAAGAGGTACATCTCTGGCTACATATTTGTAAGGTTCAGTGTAAAATTAAAATGCAGGTATTGTGGCTTCACCACTGAATTATACAAGAACTTCAAGGAGGATCTATTGCCACACTCATCATAGAAGCTAGCATTACCTTGATTCCAAAACCTGGAGAAGGGTCCACTTAAAAGAACACTACAAACCAATGTCTTTAGTGAACATAGATGCTATTCTCCTCCTGGGTATCTTCCCAAAAGAGTTAAAGACATCATATTACAGTGAAATACGCATACCCATGCTTGCAGCACTACAGCTAATAATAGCTACATCTTGGAAACAGCCTGTTTGCCCATCAAAAGATGAAGGGATAAAGAAAATGTGATATATATATATATATATATATATATATATATATATATATATATAATCAGCCATAAAGAAGGATAAATTTGAATAATCTGTAGGAAAATTCATATATATTGAGACGAGAATGCTAAGCAAAACAGATCAGACACAAATGTTAAACAATGTATGGTTTCTCTTATATGGGAAACTCAAAGTACTGTATAAATAATTTAAAGAGGAAAATAAAAATTAGATAATATGAAACAGGTAGGTAGTCCTGTTGCATATGGGAAAGGGATTCAGAGATGAAGGAAGAGAATGTAAGGGAGGTGAAGGGGAATTAAAAGGACTAAGATGTGATATGTACAAATACTGACTCTTCACAATGAATTTATTCCTTATGAACCATAAACATGTACTCGTAAAAAAAGTCCAAGTTGCCTACAGAGGAGATCCTGGTTAATAAAAACCCTTTCACAGGCTATTTACCCTACTGTTTCACTTCTTCCAGTTCCTCACTGGAGATCTATCAAACATCTGCCCTAGAAACTACCTGTTATGCTTATGGAATACAATTCAACTCAATGTACAGGAACATGGCTTTCTTCTTAGTTCCTCAAGTGTCATCTAGACCCTCAGAGTCCTCTACCAGATTCACCACATTAAACTGACCAATGGGCAAAGAGTGTATGTTGGAGCACACACAAGATTTTTAAGGGATGAGTATAGAAACGTGCTGTTGATCATGCTAGTTTACAGTCCAATATCCAGAACTCAGCCATATGATTCTACTGACCACTCAGCTATGTAATTCTACTAACTACAAAAGCTGGAAAAAGTATACAGGCAGAGGGAAGAGATTTGGTAAATGGAATTTCTTTTGCCCCACACTAACATGATTTTTACATTTCTACCTTCTTTTTGTGAGTTTTAAACTATTGTTTTCAAGTTATTTGCACCATAATCTATGGTTGGCTATTTCATAAAGATAAATTTACACTACTACAACAAATTAAATGTGATAGTATATAAAATTCCTATGAGAAATCTCTGCCCAAAATTGTTTCTTAATTTTTAATGTTTTAATATTATTTCTAAAGTGGAGAGAGGAATTTACCCATTTGTCCTTCCTCAGATAAAGGAATAAAATCATAATTGGATGCTATCACTGGCAATTTGTGAATAAATTATAAGAAAAAATGGTTGGAACACTTTCTTTGAAATAAAGGACATAAGCCAGTAAATTGTTCTGGATTAACTTCCAAAACAAAATTTGCATTTAATAAAATCTGCACATATATATGAAAACAGAAAAAGCTCAAAAATAGGAGCATGAAGGTGAAGTGGTATTTTAAAGTATTATTTTGAGTAGAAAATAAACAGGAAATAATATTACCTCTTCCTTCTTAATTGGTCTCGTGGCCTCTTGAGATCATGAATTTTGCTCCTTATAATTGGATCCAGCCTAGAAAAAGTCTTTCTCTTGTATCTATCAGGACTCAATTATTGGTTTGGCTTAGACAAATGCAGTGGTACAAACCATCAAAAGTAGGAGCAGAAGAGCCCATGAAAAGTAGTAATTCACTGTAAGCATCTTTGGAAGGTTTAGTTGCATGTTTAAAATGTCAGCTTTATCACTTTTGCTCAGGTGAGCAAAATAGAGATTTAACCTTACTGTCATTTGTCTCTGCGTGCCCTTTCATACTGTCAATATAACCATAAGTATATATCAACCACAAGACATAACCAAAATTATTATTGAGTACCTGCCATGTGCTATGTGTTTACATTAGCTTATTCAATCTTTGAACAAACCATGAAAAACAAGCTTTGGTAACCCATTTTAGAACAGAGGAACCTGAAATTCAGGGTAACTCAAATTCAGCGTATTGAGCAATAATTATGAAAGGTGTGCCTTCGAAATCTACTATCAATTACCTTTCTGTTTTGAATTTGTCTGGCATATTTAAGAGCACTCCTGCCAAGTCACTGATCATTTCTACACCTGATTCACCTTCCTCTCAATAATTATTTCCAGTATCAGTTTTCATGACTGGTATCTACAGAGATGACATTTCAGTGTTTTTGCTTCTCATTCCTTTTATCTTCCATTTCAAACAGTTTTGCTCATTCCAGTGCAGTAGGGGAGACTTTTGGAAAACATGGACATTTTCTGCAGTGTTAAACTGGGTGGTGGGTAAGGGGGTCCTCAGTGTGTAGATGTAGGTACAATAGCAATAAGAGGAAATCAGGGGTCCAGTTCTATAACGGATAAAAACTGTCCTGGAGGAGGAAATTGTAAGTGCAAATGTATTTCAGAAAGTTTCTTAGGAATAAGTGTTGTATTCTTGGTGGTTATTAACTGTGCCCAATAATATCTTGCCTGCTAGAGTAACTGATTTAATATGACAAGTGATAGAACAGCACAATCAATTTTTGTTTTTATAAAGAGAGGAGATAGAGCATATTGTTGGAGGGTTATCACTAGAAATCAATCTTGTAAGACCTACTTAACAAATGACAGGATTTAGGTCTCTAAATACACAAAGTGAAACTACAAATTAAATAAGTAAGTGATATCACATACAACTAGAAGAGTGTATTTTGAGAAATGCAGTTCTGAGGGCACAAAACTAGTTTTATGTGGCTTTGAGATTCCTAATATTTTCCTGAGGGTTTCAAAAGTCTTCTCATTTTAATTAAAATAGGTTTTAAACATTCTGTACTTAAAACAGCATATTATGTGCGTGTCTTCTCCCCTACAGCTCATATTTCTATAGCGCTTTTTAAATGAGTTTTTGATTCTGTTTGCAACCCACTAAGCACCTTGAGGAATGGAGGTAAGAAAAACAGGATCATATCCTATTTCTTAAGCAGTTTACTCAATAAAACTCCTAGGTGTGTGCCAAGTGAGAGAAACCTCCAGCTGGATATATTCTAGTGGGAACAACAGAGCTCGACAGGTCGCATTGTACCTCTTTAGTAAATTTTTGTGGAAAAAAAAATTATTCAATTATACTGCATCAATGAGCAAAATGAGTCGAGGAAAGTGCCTTCTCTGAGGTAACCAGATTTGAGGCCCAGAGTATCAGAGATGTAGTCTTAATTCCGAGGAACAGGTTCTAAAATGATACACAAAATGAGAACAAAGAAAATACGCTTAAAAAAACCCAAACCACAATGAACATTATAAGTACATAGCGCCGGCGCGGCGATGAATTTTGTCTGCGAGGAGCGTCCGTAGTTTTGTCGTCATTACTTGGTTTACGCAGCCGCGACCGGTAGTGACGTCACGAGACCCCGAGTTAGCGGGAAAACTTGTCTCAGCGTTCCCGCTGCGGGTGCGCGCGCGGAACTTGCAAGCGTCGGGCCGCCCGGAACGCGAGCTGCCATGAGTCTCTGGGTGGATAAATACCGGCCCTGCTCCTTAGGACGACTGGACTATCACAAGGAGCAGGCAGCGCAGCTCCGCAACCTGGTGAGTGGGCCGCGGTTGCGACCGGAAAAGAAGAGCGCGGCGAGGGGCGCCCTGGCTCGGGGTTCCCGCCCGGAGGAGCCGCGCGGGTGAATGGGACGGAGAAAGTAACACCGGGAAGGCGGGCCCGAGGGCGGGGAGCGCGCTTGTACTTCTGAACGAGGGACGCTTCGCTCTGTCTTGTGGGCCGGGACTTGAAGTGAGAAAGTGAGCGAGTCGCAGTGACGGGTCCTGGGCCAAGAGCGAAGCCAAGGGAGCGGGCGGGGGGCGGCTGAAGTTCCTGTGGCGGGAGCGCGCAGCTCGTTCCAGGCACCCGGCTAACGTCGGGGAAGCGGTGCGGAGGAGCCGGAGCAGCACGTAGTGCGAAGGGGAGGGCGTGCAAAGGGAAGACAGGCAGGTGTTGAGGATCCAGTCAGTCCCTGCAGGGCAGGCGGGAAGCCACTGGAGGGCTGTGAATGGAAGGTGACATCCTCCGACTTTTTAACAGGCTTAAAAGTTCTTGTCATTACCTTCATTTGCTAGGAACATGTCGCATCTGCTAACACCCAAAGTCACTTCTAACTCTCCATTATGTTGTATTTTGCCGTCCTTGAGTTTAGTCCCATATGTATAATTTTTCCCCCTTCAGCGCGATGCCTATTTTTAGGGTGTGCTTTGATAAAAATGACGTTGTTTTGCAAACATCCAACTGAATCCTATAGGGAGTGGAGAGGAAAAAATGATCTTAAGGAAAATAAGGTCTTACAGACCGAAGAGTAGTACTTATATTATGCTGATGAAAATGGTTTTTGCTCAGCATTCTGGTCTTCGGATACTAACCTTCTTCAGAATTATAGATGCTATTATTAAGTGCTTTTAAAAGCTGAAAAATGTTATAAAGGACTATTTGTATATATGAAGGTCTTTAGAAGAGTTCATGTAAAAATTGAATTTTTTCATTTTTTAGTTCATTGATATTGCATGTATACTAATTTAAAAGAAATAGGTCCTCCAGGGTTGGTTTACAAAATGCCGGGTGCTTAAAAGTAACTTAGTTCTACCCAGAGCAGTTAGTTTAGTTGGACTATGGAAAACTATTTTATTCTTTTTTCAGGTGCAGTGTGGTGACTTTCCTCACCTGTTAGTCTATGGGCCATCAGGTGCGGGAAAGAAGACAAGAATTATGTGTATTCTACGGGAACTTTATGGTGTGGGAGTTGAAAAATTGAGAATCGAACATCAGACCATCACAGTAAGCATTTTACTTTAAGCTCCTTTCTTTATATATGGCAGACATTGTCAATCCTGGTCCTGTGTGCACTCTCACTTCCTCCAGTTGCTGACTCGACTAGCAGTTTCACAGATAATCCTAGTGTACTGTAGTGAGAGCTACAGATACGTAGATCTGACTACTATAACCAAAGTCCTTTATGTTAGGAAATTTGAGCAATAGCAGCTTTTGGGGAATACGTAGAATGCGAAAGTTGTTTCAAGTTACCTTAGGGAAATGAGTATTTCAGTTGGAGCTGGAAGTCAGATTTCTGAAGTTCACTGTTCTGAGAGCAGTAGTGGAAATTTTTTTAAAAAGTAAAAATGCTTTTGAAAAATTGAAACACAGAGTCAAGTGACTCCAAAGATGGAGCAAATAACTGGGAGAGAAAGCTTGAGACTGGGACACTGAGAGGCTTGATCTTACCCTGGCTGAGCTTCTGGTCTTACACCTGCCCTTTCCTCACAGATGATGTTTCAAATCCCGCTGAAATGTCTCCTTTCTAAAGTGCCTCTCTGACTCTGTGAGAATTAGTATTTCTTCTACAACCTGTAGTTTTTACTTTTTATAATACTTACTTTGTTTTGGCTATATTATATTTGTTTGTACTGCTTTTATTTTGATAAAAATTTGTTTTAAAATTATGTAGAAAGTGTATTGTTCTTACATCTTTCAAAGCCCCTGATAAAATGTCTTTTACACATGATGTTTTGGGGGAAAAATAAATGCTGAATATGGATTGTACTGCTATTGGTAGAATCTTTGGGAGGGTAAGTGGGTTTTAGGCTAATCTTGATTAGCTTGTGTGTAGACACATTGAGTTAACAAGTCAGTTGTATATTTCCTTGTAGAGATTCTTGTAATATACATAGGGCTAAATTTAAGAAGAAAAATGCAGGGTTTATAGGCAGAAAACTGTAGTATCTTACAGAAAGACAAAACACAAAGCAGATCAAATGTCAAGATGTAAGGCGTTCTCCTAGGATTGCTATTTAGAAATGTCTGGTTTCCCCAAATTGTAGTGTAAATGTCAATAAAATTTCAGTTACAATTAAATTCTTTTTTAATTATATGAAATGACCCGAAAGACTATATGGCAGAATACATTTCTGACTCTGCCTCAAGTAATTGTGAGAAATATCAATGGATTGGGGCTTGTGTTACAGGATATGAAGTCGTATTTTAGCCCTAAAACAGTATATTGGTATAATAGAGAATTTGGCTAGTGAACCAAGGAAGAGCCTAAAACTATGACCCGAGCATCTATTTCCAATCAGAAGAAACGGAAGAGCGAACAAAATGTACCAGCATAACTAGTCGTCTCTTGGGAGGAAAACAAACTTGAGTCTGTGTGACATACAATGTATAAAGATAAATTCTAGGTGAATTAAAGATTTAAGTGTTAAAATGAAACACAAAATATCTTAGAGTAAAATTTCTTAGACTGTATGAATTGCCTGTGATTCAAGAAAACCTTTTAATAGAAAATACACAAATGAGAAGAAATTAAAGAGATACTTGGATATATGTGAATTTTAAAAGCTTATATGACAGGATAAACCTAAACTCAATAGTTAAAGGAATGTGAAATTATTTGAAAGAAACACATTAGTGATTTCTACAAATTAACAACAGCAAAACAACATGGTAGAATGAAATAGCAAGTATTCATAGGAGAGAAATGCCAGTGAACATCTGTAAACATCTTTAGGATAGTCGAGCAGTGTGAGTCTCTTATATAGTCAAACTAGCAAAAATTGAGAGTCGTAATTAAAACTACTACCAGTAGAAGAGGTTGCTATTGGAAAGTGACTTGTTGGAACTTTTTTGAAAACAGATTAGTTTATACATATTCACAAGCAGACAGCAGAAAAAATACCTGTTAGAACGACTAGATTGGAACATCCATCATACAGGTTGATACAGAGCTATGATGGTATACTAGTTGTCTGAGAGGGATTGCCATGATAGATTGTTAAGTAGGAAAGGCAAAACACAGGTGTATGTATGTGCTTTTCTTTTTTGTTACTTTTTTATAAGAAACACTGACAATAAATATTTATTTATTTATTTATTTATTTTTAAAATATTTATTTTTGTGTTAACATGAAAAAGACCATGAAAGCACATATGCACATTGTTTATAATGGTGATTTGGTGATAATTGAGAATGATTTGGGGAATTTTGGAGATAAACAGAAGGAAAAAAAATAAGAACAGAATGCATGATATGACTCAGTTTATATATTATAATCATGTTAAGAATCAGATGTTAGACACGGTGGTGCATGCATATACTCCCAGCTACTTAAGAGGCAGAGACAGTAGGATAAATGAGTTTTGAGGCCAGCCTGGGCAACTTAGTACAGTAAAGCCCTATCTCAGAATAAAAAATTAAAAAGAAAATTAGTAATCCCTGTATTCTGGGAGGCTGAGGCAAGCACAGTCTGAGCAATTTAGGAACTTAATGAGACCCTGTCTCTCAAAAAAAAAAAAAAAAAAAACAGTCTGAGCAATTTAGGAACTTAATGAGACCCTGTCTCTCAAAAAAAAAAAAAAAAAAATTAAGAAGGAGAGATCTGGGGTTGTAACTTAGTACCAAGGCCATGGGTTTAATTCCCAGTACCATAAATGAATAAATAGGTTTGGAGATGTAGTTCAGTTCGAGGGTCTTTTTTCAATCCTCAGTGTTGGAAAAAAGAAAGGGGAGGATCGCGTTAATGGAGTTGCATTAATGATATCTCCAGTTTTTTTTTTAAGCATGCTTCAGTTGTTTATATGACTAAGTTAGAACAAGTGAAAATATATAGAGGGGAATAGCTGATAAATAAATATTGACTTCTTATTATTTTTGGTCCACAGACTCCATCTAAAAAAAAAATTGAAATCAGCACTATTGCAAGTAATTACCACCTTGAAGTTAATCCCAGGTAAACTGCTAAGTTTCTTAAAGAAAAAATGGATGGAAATAAACACTTAGACTTACTTTTTAAGATTAGAATCTGTGTGTGAAATAAAATCCTGCATATAGAAGCACAAAGAATAAAGTAGATTAATGTTGTTGCCCTCCTCAGAATATAGAGCCTAATGCTTTTACACATATTCTGTCATATAACTTTAGAAATCCATTTTTCTTGCTCTACAGAGCTCAGAAATCTTCTGTTATTGGTAAGTTTTGTTAAAGGATATGGACTTGTTGAATACTGACAAGGAAGGTGTAGACTAAAATGTGTGTAGTGTCTAGAGTAAATGTCCCAGAAAACTGCGTTGCAGATCTTTCTTGGTTACCCCAGTAGTTTGCTTTTTTGGTCAAAATTATAATAGTCTGTCGTTCATGTCTCTGTGCTTTTCATGTAGTAGTATCATGTAGACCCACTGTAAACTCATGCAGCAGCTGAAAAGTTGAGTAAAGCTTTAATGTTCTGTAGGTCCTGATATGTTCTTGGAGGCGAATGAAGGACTTTTTTTAGCTAAAGGCAACATTATGCTCAGTGGCATAAGGCAAAAGTAAATGTTCATTTTAAGATGATAGAGAAGACTGAATGGAGCAGGCAGAATAGAGGAGATTTTTTGCAGTACAGGAGATTGGAACCCATGAATTTTACACTGGGCTCTATCCCCACTTCCCTTTTTTAGGGTCAGGGACTCTCTAAGTGCTACATTTCTTGGCTGGGCTTGAATTTGCAGTCCTCTTGCCTCAGCCTCCCAGAGTGGTGAGATTGCAGGCGTGTATGTACACCATGCCTGGCAAAGGAATAGAGTTTAAACTAATGCGTATGTGGCAATCAGTACTAGGCACTGCGTGAGAAGCTCTATATGAGTCTCTCATTCAACTCCCTGCTAGCACCAGGTACAGGCTTCTTTAGACTCATTTGCTCTCAGGCCTTTATATAAATTGGGATAGAGATGAGGAATAGAAATTACATTTCTGTTTTGAACTATTTTTATATTTCGATAATTACAGATACTTGAGAAATTAGCTGTAATTAGGTATTTCTATAGTGGGTGCAGAAGTGTCAAAGTATTTACTAAATAGTTATTTAATTCTTGTTCTTTTTAAGTAACAGTAAACTTAATGTAAGAACATGTTTAGTGTTTTCTGTGATAATCCAACTGCAATATTGTTAATGTTTTTAATGACTAAAACATTTCGCTTTTAAAAGTTTATGATTATTTCTAGTTTTGGTCAGTATTTTAACCAGTTAAACATTCAGCATTTTTCTTACAATAACAAGAGGACATAATTGCTTTGTGTACATTTGCATATATGCATTATTACTCTTGTTTGCGTAGTGATGCTGGAAATAGTGACCGAGTAGTAATTCAGGAGATGTTGAAAACAGTGGCACAGTCACAGCAACTGGAAACAAACTCTCAAAGAGATTTTAAAGGTATGTGGTGAAAAGATGACTTGTGATGAGATTGCCGAGCACTCGTGCTCACTTACCTTTTACCTTTTTTTTTTTTTTTGAGTTTTTAAAATGAACAAGGTGTTATGATATCTGTGCTTATGAGAAAAGTCTAAGGAGATTCAATTTTATGGGAAAGATTACTGTGTTTAGTACTCATTTGATGTTTTAAGGCAAGATAAGTAATGAAAACACTTTATAACAAGAAATTACACAATTTTAAAATAATTGCTCTCATGCCCCAAGTTTCATGTTCATTATCAGCAGTTTCAGTGAACAGGAAGAAAATTAAAGTGAGGTCGCTAGTGAAGACAGCTTGGTGTGAAAGAGGATGCGGGCTTGTGTTCCCAGCAGCAGTGTTTGGGAGAGCTCACCTCTAACACTTATGCACACTGCACATAATTATCGTTAATATTTGTAAGTTTGAGAGGTAAAAATACTGTTTTGCATGTAATAATTTCTTTGGCAATGACTCAGTTTTGTGAGCTGGCTGTGCTTATTCTTAGCTTGTCTTTCCTCCATCTCAATATTTTAAAAATAAATTTACATTAGTGAATTTATTTTTTTATTGCTACAAATAAACTTTTTGTGTTTTTGAACATTTATATGGCAACTTGGTGTTTATAACTTAATTTTGTATCTTTCTGTAATATTAAGTTTTCTCATTGTCTATAATAATCTTTTCATAATTTCTTTTGGATTTTTCAGACATATCATAGGTGAATATAGGTTTTCTCTCTACCTTTACAGTGTGTATGGCTCTAAAATACTTTGGTTTGTCCAGTTACGTTGGCCAGAACTGCCAATATGCTGTTTGATGGTAGAAGAGACAGCAGATCCATGTCACAATTCTGGAAGGAAGCCTTAGGATTTTCCCAGATAGGGAGTTGCGTATGGTAAATTTGATCACAGTAACAAAGTTTTTATTACTTCTAATATGACTGCATGCTTAATTTTGTTTAATGCTTCTTTCACATTCATGGATATGGTTCTTTGATTTTTTTCTTGTATTGATTTCCTGGGTTATATTACTGGATTTTCTAATACTAAAACTGTTCTGCATTTCTCACGGGATCATTACATACTCTTGAAAAGAAAGTGCTGCCTCTGTGTACCGATTACAGCTTAGTCACAGTTGCAAGCATCACTACTCGAAACAAAGATAATGGTAAACTTGTAAATATTTAGAAAGTAGTGCGTTTGTATTCTTAATCTGTTATTATAAGAAGTATTAAAAATTTAAATTTTAATCAAAATTAATTGCTTCTAATTATAATTACAGACCTTTAATAAAATGTATTAGGGTCATTAAAAATACAATATTCCAAGGCTCAGTTACACTAACGTCACTAGAAACACTAAACATATTCTTGTATTGTTTACTGTTACATAAAAAAAGTAATATTTAGCATTTTAGAAAATATTTAGCTCTTATGACCCATAGTGATGTTTTGCTCGTCTCCTTTTTCTTATACTCTAAACTCAGTTATATCCTTTTCTATTAATCTTCTTTTTTCTAAGTGAATGAATTTTCAGTACTCTTAGAGACATTTTTCCTTTGTTCAAGACTCCTAAGAGTTGGCCCTTGTTTCATTTTCACAAAGCAAATAAAGTGTATGGCCTTGTGTCCTGAGCTCTTTTGTCTTTCCCTCTGCATTCTTTCATCTGTCTTTTTCCTTTTCTGCTCAGTTTGGATTTTGTTTCTGGGGTTTCTCATTGCAGAGAATTGATTCAGTAGGGAGCTTTGTTTCAGGATGTTGCTACTTTGCGTACCTCACTGCATCAGGGTTCCTTTGCTCTGTTCTATGATGGGAGCATATAGAATCTGCTTCCTGATTACAACTGCTGTTTTCACACTGCCCCATGATGATTTCCCCTGTTTACCTATGAGCAGTTTGGGGGTTTTCTTGACCTAACAGTTGTCAAAGATATGGTGGATTTCTATCATTCTCCGGAAGGAGACCATGTGAGTTTTTTGCAATTGCAATTGCTCCTTCTCCCAATACTTTTTTGTATTTGGAGTTCTTAGGCAGAACTTACCTTTAGTTTTGTCATAAATTTTTACACACCTTTGTTCTTGGAATCTTTTGTTCTGCTTCTTTTTATGGAAGGATTCAAATACTGCCGCTGGCATAGAAATAATTTGTTGATATAATGAAAAATACAAAAGTTAGATTCAGTTTCTGCGTACATACTATTCCTCGAATCACTTTTATACCCGTCCTGGATTGTGGCCAGAAGGAATCTTAATGTGTGTGTGCCCAGATGTCTCTATGCCTTTGTTGGCTACACCCCTTCCAGCAGCCTTTCTAAAGTATAGTCCTTTGAATATAAGATGCAGTGTAGTACTTTGTTGTTTTGGTAAATTTTAGTGCATATAAATAATAAATGCAGTGAATTCTGCAGAGGAGTACTTTTTAAACATCATTTTGCTGATTTTGTTTCTTTTGTTTAATTATAAAATGTTCAAGAATTTAAAAAATAAGTTATTCTTTCTGTATCAATAACTGTTACTTGCCCTCGCCGAAAAAGAGTGCTATGGGCTCTTCCTCTGAATAGTGAGAAGAAAGCAAAGAAGGCAAGTTAAAGGTTGAATGAGATAAAGTTTGTTTTGTTTCTCTTTGACTCAGTGGTGTTACTGACAGAAGTTGACAAACTCACAAAAGATGCTCAGCATGCTTTGCGCAGAACCATGGAAAAGTATATGTCCACTTGCAGATTGATCTTGTGCTGCAATTCTACATCTAAAGTGATAGCTCCTATTCGTAGTAGGTGCCTGGCAATTCGTGTGCCTGCTCCCAGCATTGAAGATGTAAGTTAAGTAAGACTTTCCAGAAAAAAAC
This sequence comes from Chinchilla lanigera, assembly GCF_000276665.1. Taxonomy (NCBI): domain Eukaryota; kingdom Metazoa; phylum Chordata; class Mammalia; order Rodentia; family Chinchillidae; genus Chinchilla; species Chinchilla lanigera. The sequence goes on along the minus strand of NW_004955431.1, from coordinate 12,075,868 downwards.
ATCAGCTCAAATCCTCTGATCTGTGCACGTCCGTGACAGGTTTGTTTTTGTGAAAACAGTGATGCATCTCAGTAATTCTGGAGCAGTTATGGATAGACCTGGGTAAAAACCATTTTAGATGTACAAACCAATGTATATTTTAGTATATTTAGTATATCTTAGTGTACTTAGATATAAAATGTGTTCTCTTTAAACCATCTTTTACCTTAAACAAATATGATTCCATGAAAATAGATTTGGGGTAATTATTTAATGTCTTACTCCACAAGCTGAATTATTTGATCGTAGTGAAAAACACAAGGAGGTAGATTTGGAAAGGAGATGATGGGAGAATATGTAGTCCATAGGTAAGGAATCAAAGTTAGTCTGAAACAACAGTGGTACATAATTGTTTTTCATTATCATTAATGACTGTCAGTAAAAAAAATACTAAGTTTCACAATGAGCAACTTTCCTGCTGTTAATAGATTTTGGGAGATTTTGTACAAAATAGTAATGTGTGACATTGCCCTAGATACAGAATGGTAAAATATCTTTATAAGTTTTACTTATAAAAATGTAAGGAATACAGTTAAAAAGCTCTATAGGGATGTCAACAAATTGTCTTCAATAGGCTTTTTGACAGATTGCTTATTTTTTGTTAATTTGTAGATTTGTCATGTGTTATCTACTGTGTGCAAAAAGGAAGGTCTGAATCTTCCTTCACAGCTGGCTCAGAGAATTGCAGAAAAGTCCTGCAGGAATCTCAGGAAAGCTCTCCTTATGTGTGAAGCCTGCAGAGTGCAGCAGTGAGTGGAAGGCGCAGTTCCTGCAGTATCGTTCCGGTACATAAGCACACTAGTGTGGACTCACTGTGTTCTCCTGTCCCGTAGGTATCCTTTTACTGCAGATCAAGAAATCCCTGAGGCAGATTGGGAGGTGTATCTGAGGGAGACAGCAAACGCTATTGTCAGTCAGCAGACGCCACAGAGGTAACCAGTATAAGATGATGTTTAAGGTTCAGTCACTAAGATAGTATGAATAATGGCTGCTTTGTGTTAATATCATGGTATTGAGAGTGTAATTAAATCTTGAATACAAATGTGGAACTTTAAAAGAAAAGGTAGATTTAATTCCAGAAATTTAATGATCAGAACAGTTGGTGTATGGTGTCTTTTTTAAAGCTGTTACCATGTAAAAATTGAGTTTTTAGATAAAAGAAGTCTTGTAATTTTTCATTTTCCTTTCAGAATCTTAGGTGATTTAAAACATTACACATGACAGTGTGCCTAGCTTTCTCATATTAAAAAGAATTACAAGTTTGTAATTGATGCATAATGTGCGAGAAAGACCAGGTTAGTGAACTGTCCTTGAGCAGGAATTTCAGCTTTTTCGTTTGTATAATGAAGGTATTATTTTTATTACGCTGTCAGGTACACTTGTGTGTTTGCTAGGAAGAGCAAAATGCATTGAGTGATAATGGATTGAGAACTAGAGAACTCTACTTATGCTTGATGGCAGATTCTATTGGTAATTTGGTATATATCATTGGTATATATCAAATACTTCTTAGGAAGTGTTTATTTGCCTATTTGCTACAGCATTGTTTCTGTTTACTTCTCTGACTCTTGTTACTCAGTGGGGGCCCATACTGAAAACACACTAGTTACTTAATTTATGACAGTTTTGATTGAGAAAGGCAGTTGGACTTCTCCAAATAAGAAATGAAGTCTGAGGCCTATTAATTTTGGAAAATGTGGAGGTGGTTTCTCAGGGTCCCTAGAACACAGCCTTATCCTTATTGCCAGTCAGAACAGAGAGACCATCTTTGGATCTTCTTGAGCATTTAAGGGTACAGATGAGACTCAGTAGTACATCCACTAGAATTTAGCTTTTCTTTGGTTTAAATGAAAATAATGGGTAGAGGACTATATTGCTTTTCTCTATGGTTGATACATCTGATAAATTACAGTTTTAATAAGAGAGTCTTTAAAGGGATTGTAATATATATCTTTGACTGCCGTATAAATTGTCACAATAGTGATAGATAATGGGCACTTAGTACTTCCTTAGGGTGTACTACAAATTTTTATATTTCAGGTTATTTAGTTGAAAAACTCAGTTTTCAAAAGTGCCAAACTTTATAAGTAGCCACATAAGAGACCATGTTTTTAGGATAAAGTATATATTCTGTTTTGTTAATTGTTGTTACCAGTGAGGAAATTTCAGTGTTTAAGAGTTAAAATTCCAATAAAGCACATTTTAGGAGCTTTTAGTTCTTTCATTTACACTGCAGGTGACTTTCTGTTTTTGTTTTGATTTTAAAGAAGAAATATTGATACTAAGCTTTCTTACCTTTAAAGGAGTTTGGTATGTGTATGTAAATATTTGGAAACTATCAGGAGATATTTTTTAAATTTTACCTGATTATTACTTTGGCTAATTTTTCTAGTTGTTGCCACCATTTCCTCCAGTTCTCCTACTAAGTGTTAGCACCTCATAAGTGAACTTGCATAAGAAGTGGTGTTGCTAATTCTGTTTAAACTAGTAATTGTGATGATTGATTGCATTGTGTTACATAAGAAGAAATTTTGCTAATTTCAGAAAGCCTTTTGGCTGGCCAGAAATACTGGCAGATTGATGTCATTTTGGTCATTGGCCTATTTAGTGCCAAATGACTGTTGAGTTTTGATCCCTTAATTTTGCCTCAGTATTTGTTCTCTTAATTTTCATTTGATCTAATATGGTTATAATTTTCTCATTTGAATACTAGCTAATCCTTAGTGAATGATTTCACTGTTACCTCATTTAACTCATAAACGTCTTATGAGAAAAGTGTTACTATCTCTTTTCTAGAAAATAGGAAGATTAATTTGTTCAGGGACAGTAAGTTACTACGAGGCTGAGACAGTTCTAGAATAACGAAGTTTCTTAGAAGAGTAGATAGTCTTAATCACTTGCAACCCATCAAGAAATAATGAAACCAATATAGTCAGTTTAATATACATTAAGTTTTAGAAACAAAATTATATTAGAAATGAACTCAGACTAACATGAGACGATACCATGTATAATGTACATGCATAGTTATATCACAGTTGTATCTGAATTGCCTTTTGGAAATAAGCTATATCATATGTTAAAATATTTTATATTGTTTCATTTGTTTTGACTATTTATGCTTTATTAGTATCAGGTTTTATTTTTCCTTCTGAAAAATGTTGAGAGGGCCTAGGGTAAGGGGTTAAGGGCTCGGGGTTAGTTTGTTTGTTGAAATTTTTCCTTGTTTTCATCACAAAATAACAATTATTTTGTTTTATATAGACTCCTTGAAGTTCGTGGAAGGCTGTATGAGCTTTTAACTCACTGTATTCCTCCTGAGATAATAATGAAGGTAACCCAGTTCCAGAACTTGAATTGTTTGTTAACTGTAAAATTCAGATTTTTGCTTGTGATCACAGGGCTTTTAGAAGATACACTGTCACTTCTTTCTCTCTGCCTCAGTAATTCCACAGCCTGGATAACAAAGACCATGTCTTGAAAAAAAAAAATCCAATTTATGTACCTGACTTACTGGAGCATCATAGGTTAACCACACAGTACATTGACTATAACAGTGATGTCGAACCTTTTAGAGCCTTTAATTATAACAAACAGCCGTGTGCAGCATGTGCGCCAGAGGTTCACCACCTCTGGTGTAGAATATTGGTTATTTACCGTAGTGATTGTGTGAATGATGAAAACTACAGTTTGCCCCCAGCGTCTTAAGAGAGTACTGTGTATCACTAACCTTAGAAAAGATCAAAATTCAAAATATGAATTCTTTGAATGTATATTGGCTTCTTACCATCATAAAGGCCAGAAATTTTTAAGTTAGACTATCATAAGCCAGGGACCTTCTGTATTTGCAGTTTGGAATATGGTAGGTCACCACCACATTTTTATATTTTACAAGTGAGAAGATTTTTGGTTTTGAATTAAGGGTATTCGTTAATATACAAGAGAGTTCTCTAATACTGTATATATAAAAAACATACTTAAGTTATATTTTGGGGGGTACTGAGAGTAATAAAGCATGTGTGGCTAATTTTTAAAATGGTTACCTTTTAAGTTGCTGGTTATTGTTCTGCAGGGCCTGCTCTCAGAACTTTTACATAATTGTGATGGACAACTGAAAGGGGAAGTAACCCAGATGGCAGCTTATTATGAACATCGCCTACAGCTGGGTACCAAAGCCATTTATCACTTGGAAGCATTTGTAGCCAAATTTATGGCGCTTTATAAGAAGTTCATGGAGGATGGATTGGAAGGCATGATGTTCTGATTTCAATAAGTGATTCTTCAAAATATTTTTCAGAATCAGCATCTCCATACAGTTTATATTGGGAGAGCCTTGCATAAAATAAACTAACTACTTAGTCATGTCTTATGTGTGTTTTTTTTTTACGTAATGTTTCTTCTGTGAACTACTGATTATTACCTTTTGTGTTAAATAATTGTTCTTAAAGTATTTAAGTATATTGAAAGGACACAATTAGAAACTAAAAAGTCCAGGAAAATGACTGATGTATTTTAAACATTTGTTCTTCAAACATACATTGTATGATCCATTTTCTTCTGTCCAATCTCTCATCCACTGAAGGAAATTTACACATAAAGATTATTTTCTATCCCTACAGAGGTACATTTTTTGCAGAGAATTTAAGAATTCTGAAACATCACAGCATGAGTATATTTGAGTGATTCAGATGAGTATCAGTCACCAAGAAATGCTTGGACACCTGAAGAATATTCATGTTTGACCATTTCTTGATGTCTTGGTTTTCATTTTGTAGTTTTGCAGTTGATCAGGTAGATGTATGTGGGAGCTTATCCTTGGTCTCATATTGTTCTTAAATGTCCAGGATTTCTCTGTTTAATTTCTGATATCTTGAACCAGGCCTATACCTTTAGACTAGGGAAAGTATGTATAGGTTTTCCTTTTTGAATCAATGAAGTCTGTAGATTTCATCCAAAGAAGTTACATGTTTCCCTTGTTGCTTGTACTAAGTCAGATCTATTTCTGTGACCATAAGCAGCCTTTAATGTGTAAAGCTACAGTTTTTACTGACTGAGGGCTATGGTTTAGGTTTGGTTTTAGTGTGTACTCCAAGGGTTCATGTATTGAAATTTAATCTCCATTGTGAAGTATTTTAAGAGGGGGGAAACAATTCACAGTGATGTTTAGAGGTGGGGCTTTAGGGAGGTAATTAGGATTAGGTAGGGTCATCAGAGTGGAGCCCCCTGTATGAATTACTGGTGACTGTAAGGAGAAAGACCAGAAGATTTCCAAGACAACACAGTTGGTCCCTGTCCCTTATCATGTGATACCATGTGCTGCCTCAGGATTCTACCAGCACGGAGGTCAAGACTCCTTGATCTTGTACTTTCAGAACCATGAGTTCATTCACTAAAGTTACCAAGGCACAGATAATTTTGTTATAGTAGTGAAAAGCAATGGATTAACACAAGTGACAGCTGCGTGTTTGCATCACCAGGAATAGCAGACCATAGTCGTCCTATTTTTACCCAAAGCTGAACAACTTTGAAGAGTAAACATTTTTCAGCATGTTGTCTGACCTTGGTCAATTTTTACTGCTGTAGAGTACCATTTTTTTGACGATGTTTTTCATATTTGGACTTCGCTGTGCATGAAAATCACCTCATATCTTATTGTTTTTACTAGTAGAAATACATCTTCACTGATTGTCTTTCACTGCATTTTTTAGATTCACATTTCAGTTGGCTATTATATTCCTTTAGCCTGAAAAAATACCTTTGGCAATTCTCATACAGCAGGTGATGAATTTGAATTTTGGAGAATTGTTTTGGTCTAATATATTTCTATTTGTGTTCTTTTTTAAAAAACACTTTTAATGGATTTAGAATTTTGGTTTGACAAGTATTTTTGTTTCACCTTTTTGTTTTTTCTATATACACTTTGTTTTGACTTCTGAATTGCATTATTTCTGAAGAGATCTATCATCATTCTACTCATTTTCCACTATATTTTCTTAAATTTTACTTTCTATAGTTACTTTTAAGATTTCCAGTTTCTTTGATTAGTTTTGGGTTTGATTGTTATATATCTCAGTGCGATTTTTCTCTGTGTTTTTCCTATTAAACTACCTTGAGTTTATTGCACTTCTGGATTTGTGAGTTTCTGGATTTGATCAAATTGGGAAAAGTTTGGCTGTTTTCTTCCAATGTTTTTCTGTGCCCCCTTCTGGACTCTAGTTGCATCTCTACTTGGTAAAGTCCTGCAAGTCTACCTCTCTGGACAACTTTACAAAATCTCTGACTTACTATTTTTATAATTCAGTGTACATAACAATTTTTTTCCTCAGGTTTAAAGTTGTCCAATATATATCACAAGGAAAACTCATTTGTTTGGGTTTACTTGAATTGAGTAATAATACTTAAATGTTACTTCCAAAGTACATACAGCACCCTAAATCATGAAACACATCCCTTAGAAAATAAAAAATACCAACTTTGAAAGCTATTTTCTTTCCCAAGTAAAATATATTTCTTTTTTGTTTTTTAACTTGATGAACTAAATTCCGTTAGCTGTGTGTGTCTGGTTTCTTTCCTATTTACAATTCCCATGGAAATCTGGAACATTATTACACGATGTTATTTTGATCATGGTTTATAAGACTGAACAGTTAAATACCTTCTTTTGCATTAGTGCTCCCTATAAATTTTTGCTTCTCTCTGCCTAATGCTGATTTACAAACACTGTGTGGTAAATTACATGGCTTGGTACCTTCTGTAGTAGTTATTTTGATTGCTTATTTTGATTATATTATATATTATACAAGCTATATATACTACTTCTATAGTAGTTATTTTGGTTGCCCCTGGATGTTGCCTTCTCTTTAATATAGAAGCATAAGAAGCCTTGGTTCAAGAACTTCAAGAATTTTAAGTTCTTGAGCAACTATGCAAAGTAATCACTAGCTGTAGGCTTGTAAAGAACTTTACACCGCTTTACCAGGATAACATTAAGTACCTTTATGTGAGGTAGTCTTCCAGGTTCTTTATAGGCTTTCTCATTTAATTCTAACAGGCTTTGTGCTAGACACTATCCTATTTTATATATAAGAAACTGGCTTCAGACAGCTGAGCATAGTCTTCACCCTAATAAATTCACAATTACCAACCAAGAAATAGGCGCTCAGCACTGCCCAAACAAACTTACACATTTGTCTAATCAAGTTTCCACAATGCCTCTTTCAAAACTTAATTTGGAAGAGATAACCTTACCTCTTTATCAGCCAGCTGGCAAAAGCAAATCTGTATGCATTCCATATTTGCGTGTCTTCATTTGTATGCACCTTAGGTTCCTGTACCTACATTTGTATGCATCCTGTCTTCTGATACAATAGTGAAATCTGTTCATTTTCCATTTTTAGCCTAATCTGTCCACTGGTGCCTTGGATTCTACTAAATTTTATCTTGTCTCAAAAAACCTTTTACTGTCCTCATATTTTCAGCCTCTACTTCATAACTGCATGATTTCTTTGATTTTGATTTTCATACTAAAGTTTCCAACAAAATTTTAAAAACTGACATCATCAATATTTTGTGATGAACATGTAGCTGTAGTTGGTTTGTTATATAGCTGACCTTTCACCCATGGTTTTATAGTTTTGTAGTTTTGATGCCCATCAAAATGAGTTACAGACATCAATACATTTCTTCTCAAGCTTATTAGCATGCACATTAGCTACTTTAATAAGGCACGAGAAATACGTAAAAATCTTGAAGCAGGGAAATTGTTTATATTCACAGAAGAAATGATTTCCTACCTAGCAGATGAACAATTTCTTTAATAAGTGATACTAAGAAGGCCACAAGATATATAATTAATATGCAATGATTGTATTTTTGTATAGTAGTAGTAAACTATTAGAAAAAGTTTAACTGGTTGAATTTATAACTCAACAAAAACCTAAAGTACATCATAAGTTTACTATTACTCGACCTGTACATTGAAGAACATCCCTAAAAAGGCCCAAGTGAATAGAGAAGGGTAACAGATCTAAAGCTAATACGTCAGTCCCATCTCCCATTGTGTGCCATGTAGCAAAGATCATCATTGTGCCAAACAATCAGAAATGGTCCAAACACTTCTGCTCACTGCATCTTGGGCTACAGTTTTACCCATTGCCTGAGCCTAGTGAAATAGCGCACACTGAACAAATTATATGAGACTAGCTTGTTATAGCAAAGGACAGAAGAAGCCTACTGTAAGCTAAGTCTCCAAGGCTCAGACAAGTTGTCCAGGATGGGTGGTCTCAACTGTGCATGGCCCACTTGCACCGTAGCTGATGGACCCTGAAGGGCAACCCATGCCAAATTACATATTTCACTTTTAATAGTCCAGTGGCTTTTAAGTACTTAAATATTGTACAGCCATCATCTCTGGAACTCTTCATCTGTCAGAGCTGAAATATTGTACCTGTTAACAAACAGCCTCCAAAACTTTAACCACCATTCTACCTTCTGCTTTTGTGAGTACTATTAGTATGTCATAAGTAGAATCCTGTAACATTTTTGTGGTTGGTTTGTATTGTTTAGCATAATTTCTGTGTTGCAGCTTGTGTCAGAATTTTTGTCCTTTGCAAGACTAATACTCTAATACACGTTGCCTATTCATTCATCTGTCAATAATCACTTGGTTCCTTCTACGACCCAGCTGTAAGTAATGCTTCTGTGACTAGGAGTACGAATATCTCTCGGCGACCTTGCTTTCAATTCTTTTGGTATGTACCCAGAAGTAAAGTTACTTGACACTGTAGTGAGTCTACTTTCACTTTTTTTGTCATTGTTAACTCCCATTGTTTTTTACGGTGGTTATATAATTTATATTCCCACTAACAGTACACAAGAGTTTCACCTTCTCCACATCTTTGCTAATATTGTCTAAATGTTCTCATCTAAATTTATTTTCAGTAGTAGCCACTTTAGTCTATGTTAGGTGGTATCTTTCTGTAGTATTAGCATTTTTCTAATGATTTGTGATACTGAGCATCATTGCATGTGTTTATTGGCCATTTTAACATCTTATTTGGATCAGTGTGTGTGTTTTAAGTATCACATCCATTTGTAATTTGTTGAGTTGTATTCTATGTTCTATACATTGAGTTATATTAGTTCTATATTCTATATATGTCTTACCAGATATATGCCTTATCAATATTTTCACCCATTTTGTAGGCTGCCTTTTTTACCCTGTTGATATTGTCTTCAGTTTTTTAATTTGCATGAAGTCCCTTTTGTCTGTTTTTCTTTTGTTGCTTGTATCTTTTGAGTCACTTGTTAAAAAAATCATTACTAAATCCAGTGTGGTACAACTTCTGCCTCTTGTTTTCCTCTGTTTTGCTGCAGTTGTAGGCTTCATATTTAGCCCCTTGAGCCACTTTGACTTAATGTTTGTATGTGAGGTTAGGTAGAAGTCCAGCTTCATTCTTCTGCGTGTCTATCAATTTATACAACATTTAATAGAAAGTTTTTTTTCCACGTTCAGTAACCTTGGCACCTGTCTTACTTACTTTTCTCACCATTAAAACACAATACCCAACACCTGCAAGTTAAAGGAGGAAAGGTTTGTTTCAGCTCACTGCAGAAGTTTTTGCTTCATAGTCGGCTGGCTCCAAGGCATGGTGGCATGCTGAAGGGCATCACAGAAGAGAAATAGTTCATGGCGTGCCAGGCAGAAGGCAGCAAAGCGGTGAAGCAGCAAGCTTGCCTTTCCCTTTTATCCTACCCAGGCCACAAGCCTTTTGGTTGGTGCCACCCGCACTCAGGGTGGGGCATCTGTCTTCAGCCACAGCCAGAACTATGCTAATTCCAGGAAGTGTACTAATTTAGTACCACTCATCCTTAATTCCAGTATCACACATCCTAAATCCAGCCAGCTCCAGAAAGCCCCACCTATGAGTGATGAGGCTTTGGGGGTTCATCTAGATACAACCCATAACAACATCCTGTTTTTTTTTTGTTTTTTTAAGTTTTGATAAATACACAAAGCATACACTTTACCATATTAACCATTTTAAGTGTACAATTTGTTGGCATTAACTGTATGTTCACAGTATTGTGAAGTCAGCATCATCCTGTAAAACCTCTTTTTCATCTTGCAAAACAGTATACTGAACAATTCATTTTACTTTCTGTCTCTGAATTTGTTAGGTACTTCATATAAGAGTAGTCATGTAATATTTGTCATTTTACGACAAGCTTATTTCAGTTAGAATGTTCTCAGTCAATGTTTTCTGCAGTTTGACCAATAGGCGTAATGTGATTTTCTTTGTAATCGTCCTGGTTGGTGTTCATTGAACATTTTAGATATACATTTATGTCTTTCACTAGATTAGGCATACTTTCAGTCATTATTTTACCAATATTTTCCTACCCCATTTTCTCACTGGGAGTCAAATTCTACACATATTTGAATTTTCCCATTGTGTCTGTGTCTTAAATTTCTTAGATGTTTTTGACTGTTCTTAAGGTTCAGTAACTTCTATAGCTTCATCTTTACTCTCCTAGTCAGACCATGCAGTGACTTCTTCTTCAAGGACTATATTTTTCACTTCTAGAGTTTTCATTTACATCCTATTAGCAGTGTCTGTTTCACTGCTTGTATTTTCTATAGTTTCATTCATTATGTGAATACTTTTATTTACATCCTGGACCACATTTATAGTTGCTGTATGAAATTCCTTTTCTGTGAATTGCACTGTCTAAGTTCTTGAGGGTGTAGTCTATGTTAGTTTTCTTTTCTCTTCATAGCAAGTCATGTTTTTCTACTTTGCCTGTGGGGGAGTTTTGAATTGTATCAATGGTTGTGAATGGTTCAGCCATGTAGGATTATGAAAGTACAGAGTTAGGATTCAAGCACTGTTCTTCTCTTTCTTTTTTCCTGGGATCGTTCCTGTTGTGTTGTAATAACTCTGGCCACCCTCCTGTTTTGGTTCTTTTATGCAGTAAGCATATAGGATTTTTATAAAAATTTTAGCTGCACCTATAATTGCTGTGGCCTGTCCTCAGGCTAAAAGCCCTAAGAATTAAAAACCTCTTTCATGGTCTGTCTACCTTCCAGTTGTGGACTCCTTTCCAGTTTCTACTTGTTTTTTCTTATCTTTCCATTAGTTGATTTTTACACTTAGCTCAGTTTATGATTGTTATCTGGTGGAAAGGTTGTCAGTTGTGCCAAGGCAAAAATTTCTCCTTGTTTTGTAAATGTGTAAGTCTCTAATTTATACACACACATACTCATATACCACACATTCCCATCTCGGGCTCATTACACATTTCTAAACAATGAGTTTTTCTCATGTTCACTATATTTTTTCACTTATCAAATTATTTCAATCTGGTTTTCCTTCCTATAACTAAAAAAAAAATCCAGTTTAGTCTTAAAGTCAGGGATATGTGTGTATATATCCAGTGAATTTCCCCTCGGTGTTTGATGGACTTTTAGTGTATTAGTCTGCTTTAAATCTCTCTTCCCATGACTTCCTTGAGACAAATGCTGTTTTGTATTTTGTCATTTGTCTTTGGCTGTTCACTTTACAGGCTTACTTGTACTAACAAGCGTAGACTATGGCTTTATCCTGTACACTCTGCTCGTAAGATTCTTTCTTGGTTGACCTTTGCCGTACTCAAAGCTTCACATGTCACCTATTGGCTGATAGCTGCATTTATGTTGGTGCAGCTTTTGTCTGAATTTTACATTTATACATTTATACACAGATACTTCAAAGTTCAGAGGTACTTCAAAGACATCTGCAACTGAATTGTCCTACACTTTGAGCCTTTGATCTAGCACAAGCAGATCTTTCTTGGTGTGCCTTTTTCAGTGTTTCTAATTTTTTTTTAAATTCTTCATGTTCTACAACAGTGAGAATTTCCTAAAGTTCCTTTTAAATTTCTAAATTTATTAAATGACCAGTTTAATGTCTATGTCTTGTTCCCGTGTTCCTTTTCCCACCCTACTCTGCTCTGTGAAGCAACTCAGTTTTGAGTTTAAAAATAATGTTGTTATGGTTTGTGTCTGGATGTCCCCTTAAAGCCTCATGCAGTTGTGGGGCAGGCTTCTAGAGTTTATGATTGATTCATGGTCCAGTGTTGGGATTATGGGCGTGAGTGCTAGTGTATACTACCTGCCCTGCAGTGGGTAGTTTGCGGTTTGCATACAGTGTAAGGGAGGGAAAGAGGCTGCTTGCCACAGCTCCTCCCTTTTGCTCTTGTTGCTTTTGCTATCTTCTGCCTCTATGAACTGTTGACCTCTGCCATGTGCCACTCTGCCTTGGAGCCAGCCAAGTGTGGACTGAAACCTCCACAAACTGTGAGCTAAATAAACCTTTCCTTCCTTAATTTTGAATGTCAAGTATTTTGTCCCAGCAATGAGAGAAAAGTAACTGAGACAAATGTACATGCTGATAATTTTCACATACAGACATTAGGTGTTTTTCTTAATGTTAAAAGTTCAGCCACTTTTTTGTTGTTGGTTTTTGGTTTTTTGAGACAGGGTCTTTCTATGCAATCCAGGCTGCCCTTGGATTCACTATGTAGCCCTTGAATTTGTAGTGGTCCTGCTGTCTCAGCCTCCTGGGTGCTGGCATTACAGATGTGCACCACCTTGCCCTGCAAAAGTTCAGCCACTTAGAGTTTAAGCAAGTCAATGAGTTTTTCTATTAAACAAATTACTCTTGTCAGCCTCTTGCCTAGGCCAATGCACGACTATTTAGGGTAGAACTTTGGGGTAATTTGACCCCTTCTTCTTTTTTTTTTTTCCACACTGAGAATTAAACTCAGGACCTTATGCTTGCCAGGCAGGCACTTATGCCACTGAGCTATATCCCCAGTCTCCCCCCTTCTATTTTATTACCACTAATTTGCCATACTGTGGTCACTTTTTCATACCTATAGATACTGATTTAATCTCCTGGTTTCTACCAAGTGATATATATATATCACTGTGGCCAAATGAGCTGTAAAATGCAAACTATATGAACTGATGGTTAGGCTTTATTTAGGTGGTGTAACAGATTAACAAAAATCACACAGAGTTGTAATTGTTCAAAATACAGCTAATTCTGCATTTAAAATCTGTAATTCATACTCAGCAGCCTAAGTAATCTAGCAACTCATTCCTATGCCAGAGATACCTAGAGATATAAATAGTAGAATTCAGACCACCAAGTGTAACTTCTACTCATTTATTTCTTTAGAAAAGTATTTATTGGGCTGGGGATATAGCACAGTGGCATGAGTGCTTGCCTGGCAAGTGCAAAGTCCTGAGTTCGATTCCCAGTACCAAAAAAAAAAAAAAAATTATAGAGCACTTCACCTTGTGCCTTCTTCCTTTTTAAAAAAAAATTTATTTTTATTTTTATTTTTTTAAGGCCCTAGGGCTTCAGTAGGATAAATCTAACATCACCTTTCTCTGTTCAGTTTATATTCTATTATAGTGAGCTAGATGATAGACTGGAAAATAGGTAAAATATATGTCAGGTGTGCTGTGGAGGTAAAGAATTGTTTTTGATAGAGTTACATAGTAATTAACCCAGTCAGGCAAACTGAATAGTATGTACAAGACCTGAGGCAGGAAATAAGGCCAGTGAAGTGATTGAGTAAGTGGGAAAATGGCAAAAGATAAGACCACAGGTACGCTGAATTGCTGAAGTGTGGAGTGGAGTAGGTCTAGATCATCTAGGGTTTTTGTGTGCTTGCCAAGGCTTAACGGCTGGCTCTCTGGGGAAAAACGTCAATAGTAAAATGCCCTGATGGGTAGTATTTGTGACTCTTATGTAAATATTCCTGTTACTGGGCAAGTACCTGGCGCCTGACCCTTAAAGGGGGAAGAGTTTGGTTTGGCTCAGTTTCAGAGGTTGCAGTCCATGGCCAACTGGCTTCATAGTAGGAACAGCATAGCAAAGCACATGGAAGAGAAACGCTGCCTCACTCATGGCGTGTTGGAAGCTGAGAGCAAGGGGAGAAGTCAGGGGGAAGAGCAAGGGACAGGATGTAGTTGCAAAGGTCACAGCCTGTCACCCACTTCCTGTAACGAGGTCCTACCTCCTAATAACCCTTTCAGCTCTAACCCCACGGTACAGTCCCTTCTCCGGAAGCCTCTTAATCTAATCACGCTGACCACCAAGACTAAACAGCACAGATATGAAAAGTTAGCAGTCAGTTGCTGAGCTGATATAAACTTCCTCTAGGACACCACAGATGAATCATTAGAAAGACTATTTTCTCTAGTGAACAGAAGACAGTAAAGGGTATGAGACTGATGACATGATCAATTTTATGTTTTAACAGAATCAACCCAACTCCTGGATTGAGTGTATTAATGTTCATATAAGCTTTCAAATGCAAATTCGTGGCTTATGTTTTCTTTGATTTACGTATTGTTGCTTTGCATATTGTGTTAAATTATTTTTTATGTGTCAATATTGACAAATTTAAAGATATCCCATAAAACATGAATCTATTTTCTTAGAAAATTAGAATATTTGACATTATCTTATGCCATTAACTGGTTTTAACTGTTTTTATTTATTTATTTATTTATTTATTTATTTATCTGTTTATCTATTGAGATAGGATCTTACTATATAGTTTAGGCTGCCCCTGGACTCACTAACTGTAGCTCAGGCTGACTTCAAACTTGCAGCAATCCTTCTGCCTCAGCCTCCAGAGTGCTGGGATTACAGGCGTGGGCCACCACAGCCTGTCTGTCATCTTATTTAGTGTGTTTTGCATTTTTAACCATCCACCTGCACAGTGTTTTGTTTACCTGTTTGTTTATCAATTGTAGAGGTGAAAAAAGTGAACTTTTTTTTATAACCAATTTTCTTATAAAAATGGCAGCAGGGTTTGATGTGGAAACTCATACCTGTAATCCAAACTACTACAGATGGTGAAGCAGAAGGACGGAAAGTCCAAAGATAGCTTGGGCATCTTAGCGAGACTCAAAATAAAACATGAAAAAGGCTGGGGATAAAACTCAATTATAGATTATGCTTGGGTTCAATCTTCAAAACAGAAAATAGAAAAAAAACTGGTGGTTGGATGAGAGGTGAGAGAAGCTTATTTGATTCAAAAAAAAATGAGCAAACGTGTCTTTGCAAATGTGAGGAAGATCTCTGTGTGTAATAAAGTGTTTCTGTTTTGAAGGAACTTAATACATTATGAAACAAAATAGCCACTATGAACTAGATATGGAAAAAAGGAATAATTTTAAAAATTGATTTATTGGCAAAACATCAAAATTGATTAGCCTTTGATTTTCAATTGAATAAAATAAATTATATTCCTACAAAGCTAATTATTTAGTAAGTTAAAAATTGTTCAGATATCAAAACAGCTTGTAAATGTCTATGACATTTTTAAAAAATGTGTATCTGAATACAATAAAAATTGATGTAAAGAAAAATAAACATTAGCAAAAGTATATCGATGAAATTATTTTGAAAATACTGATTTATAGGAAAATTGTGCCATTTTATGATTTTTGATGATTAATGAAGATATTTAAAATTTCACTAAATTATAATTATATTAATGAGAATTTTAATGAAACTAAAGAATTTGAAAACATGATGCCCATGAGAATTACAACATAGAAAGTTTTCATTTTGAAAAGAAGTCTTTATAAATTTAATATATACTTATTGAAATTAGAAAGCATAATTGAGAAAATTCTTTTGTAGTTGATATGTGTCTTGTGTTTTTTTTCCTTATAAATCCAGTTGGAAAAATGTGGAATTTAAATCTCCTTATTGCCTCATTCAGTATGAATTCCTTTGAAAAACAAGCTAAAACCTTTCTTGAGATGAGAGTTTAGCACCATGAACTAGATTGGCTCTATTGCTTGACTAAGAGAAAATAGGATGATTTATTGATAGGCTGAGTGAGTCATACTATTGTCTTTACACAAAGGTTAAATGATGATGATTTTGAATTGTCACAAGGAATTAGCTTTGTTCATGTAATCCAAGAGAAAATCTACTTCTAGAAGTTCCCATTTCCTACCTCATGCCTTGCAGGTCATTGTGGAATCACTACTCACAAATGTGGTCAACTCATTTATTCCTAAAGTTAGGTCTTTGGGAAACTATTTGCCTAGAAGGAATCTGGTCTACAATCTTAGGGATATTTAAGACATTTAAATAATAGATGTGACTATGGATACAGTTCCAACATTGAATTCTTAAATTGGTCTTCTACCATAAAACTTTTTGAAAATGAATTAACATTAATATTGTGAACCATTGATTTTCCACAAATGGGATTTATTAAATTTTAGTGCAGCATGATACTAAGTATGAGAATATCATACTATCAGAATTGTAACTATCTTAAGAGAAGTTAATCTCAGTTAAAAAAAAAAAAACTAGCAAGCAAAGATTTTAACTATATTTGCAAATACTTTTAGCTGGAAATAGCTCTTGCCCATGTCCGAAGTTGCCTTCCCGTGGGAAGTGCTCCATTAATGTAACTCCAAGTCTCTTTCCTCTCTTTGTTTATCCAAGTCCTGGGATGATGGTGTATCCTTTACAACTGGCAACTTTGAGAAGAATAATCAAACCTACCTGACTGAGCTCTAACTTTCTCTGTTGGGAGTGAGTGTTTATTTTCAGCTGTAAGTTTTAACTGGGCCATTTTCTTACATGGGAGGAGGCCTGCTCAAATACAGAATTACACCACAAAAGAAACCATATTTTTCAGTGTGACTTCTACCAGTAACAGGTGATATTCTGGCTTCTTACTTTCCTGTTTGTTGTACTTTTCAACTTGTTCTAAGTCGAGTCTGAACCAAAGTTGATATTTATTAATGACTTCAAAGATACCAGTATTTGGTATATCCAGCAGAAACATTGAGAAATAAAAATGAAAGTGAAAATTTTGAGGGAGAAATTTTTGTGCATCCAAGACTCACAACTGTAGGTCTGGGACTTTAAAATGGGGGATAAAAATATTGATCTTATTAGTTTTAGAGGCTTATTTCAAGCCAAAGAAAGATTTTGACTTTTTTGTGCTTAGCTTTGAAATCCTGTACCCTGGGAAAGAACCTCTGGGCATCATAAGATCTTCTGAGCTTAAGTGGTAACTGTAACTCTGACTTAAGGTAACTTGTGTAAGAAAAATAATGCATAATCCTTTAGCTGTGTTGGGGACCTCAGCTGGAGGCAGCGTTAGCTCACTGCACAGGCCAAGCTCTTCCTAGGTTGAGACAGTGCATTAAAGAGAAGAGTTTTTTAAAAGTGTTCTTTAAGAAAAACAGGTCAGGAGAATATTTCACACTTTTATACTCTAGGCAACTGAGCTGTGCACGTATAATAGAACACCAGGGGGGGCTATAGTTTTATATGTTTAGTACCAAGACTAGTTAGATTACATAGATTGTACATTCTAGATTTCATTCCTCTTTCAGGATTAAGGAATGCATGAGCTAATCTTGAATTTATGTGGAATTTCCAGACTTTCCTCCCAACATAGAATCTCAAATTGTCTCTGCATATGTTCGTATTGTAAGTTCTAACCCTGACAGGATACCTAAGATTCAAATTGTGGCTTCACCATTGATATGTGATATATTTAGATAGTAAATAAAAGACATAAAATTGACCAAATGTCATTATTACAAACCCAAAGATTTACAAGGAAACAAAAATGCTCTGTACCTGGGATCATTTGTCTATAACTATTCTATTAACTTAGGAAAATAAGTAAAAGCTATAATAGTTTAAAAAGGGTGCTTCAATTTTACTATTATACCCCCTAACTGTGAAGGGTTAGTAAAACAAAGAACCAAGATGAATAGGCTGTAGGAAGAGATTTTTATTGAATGATTTACTTTAGGAAAGAGTTTAGGGCAAAAAAAATACCTTGAGGATGGAGTTAGACCAACAAACAAAGGTGGGGGGGGGGAGCATCCAGAATTGAATTGCTTTTTAAAAGACAGATACTTTTTGTTGTTCTTAGCTCAGAAATGGTGAATGGTACATATACAAAAATATCAGGGGAAAGGCTAGAATAATTCCCCTGTGAAAGCCCAAATCACTGAGAGATGACTTTCTGAAACCTTCTGTCCTCACCTGGAATAATTTGAGAATTGCTCCTGAAATATTGGGGCAGCTGTTCCAAGTGGTTACAGAAATTCTGCACAGATGTGAGAGAGGAGATGCACATAAAATACTCAAAGCATTCCTTATAAAATGTCCAGGTAGCATTCTTTGCAGATGGACATGCAGATATTCCCTTTGACCCAAGGGAACTTACCTTAGGCAAGACATTAGGATCCTAAAAAATGTTAAAAAACAAAACAGATAATCCAAGACCTTTGGACAAATGCCTTTTGTGAAATGTGGGCTGATGGAAGAATTTCTTCTGAGATAATTATACATATCACTGACAGCGTGGTTGATAAAAGCTGAACAATGAACTGAGAAGTTATATTTATTCTCTGATATTGTGGTAGACCTCACCAGACAAACCTAGAGTACTTGTCAAAGTAATTGTCTGGAACAGTAAGCAAATTTAAAGTAAATGGAAGGGAGCAACTCATTTCCAGCAAGCAGCATTAGCTGTAATATGGATTAAAGGCCAATTTAAGAAGTAGACTAAACTGCTAAGAAATTGAGTGGCCTTCTTGAAAGGAATTGAGAATCTTGAAGGGAAATTAAATACCAGTGAATTGAAAATTACATTTAAAAGCATTAAAATGGCTTTAATATGAGAATCTGTGATGGATGATTCTTCAGCTAAAGCAAACTGGGAATGAAGACCTTTTCCTCAGAAGGCAAATGTCATGGCCAAAGTAATACCATAGATCAAGGAAATGGAGGTAGCCATAGTGATACAGGACTGAAAAAACTGTTCCTAAAACACGGTGCAGGTGTATCATCAATCTTGTCCTCAGGGTAGAATTAAGGGCCCCAAACTCACCACTATATGGGTGGGTGGAATTAAGAAGTCCTGAATACACTGGGTGGGGAAGGAAGGCACCTGAAGTGAGCCTGGTGGTTGGCGCTTTCCTTTGTATTTGTCCAAGTAGGCAAGGAGGCAGAAATGTCTCAAATGACTATTAAATAAAAATAGAAATGAAGGCCATGGTTGAGATTTACTCAAAGGCTAATAACCATACAGTCAATAGTTGCCATCCTGATTTCTCCCAGCTGTAATCATAACCAAAACATAAAACTATGGTCCCATGAAATCTTTGCATTTTTAAAAGTGAACCTCCTGAAAAACTAGGCATTGAATAGCTATAACTTTGGTTTAAAGTCTGCAAACTCATTTCAGAGAGAGACTACTACAATTGCTGATGGGACCCCAACCTCAGAAAATCCCTGTAGCTGACCCTGAGGAGAACAAGACATGGAAGATGGAAGGGGGTATGGTTTTTGTTTTGTAATTAGATTTTCCAATTAGATTTTTTTTTTTTTTGGTACTAGGAATCAAACTCACAACCTCACACCTGCCAGGCAGGTGCTGTGCCACTGAGCTATATCCCCGGCCTTGAATTTTGATACATAGGGCAAGAGGATTTTACTTCAGATTTTTCTTGAATTTTAATGTTATTGAACTTCAACCCATAAAGGAATTAAATCTTTGGTCTTAAATTTCTTCTTTGTAATTTGAAGTGGAAAGCAAGTGTATTCAAATAAGAGAGATCACTGTATAGACATTTTATTGCTGAATTTTCTCCAAAATAGCATTTGTTTTTTTTTTTTTTTTTTGGTTTTTCTCCGGTACTGGGAACCAAACTCATGACCTTGCGCTTGCCAGGCAGGCGCTTTGCCGCTGAGCTAAATCCCCAGCCCCCAAAATAGCATTTGATCTCATTGCAGAACCTTGTCATGCTATGCTGGACAGCATGCATGGATATAATTTTGGACAGAAAAGTAGAACAGGGACAGGTACATCTTGTGTTTTATAAGGAATGGACTCAAAGTTTGTGTGTCAAATATATTGTTGTGACCCATTGCAGATTCTTGAAGGGGTGGCATTTAAACTGCGTGCCATTGGATTCTCCGGGAAATAGCAAGCCGAAGAGATTGGCACCGTGAGGTCTCCTGGAGGTAGGAGCAGAACGATCTTGGGGTAGCTTTCATGCTTAGGCCCAATTGATTTAAGAGAATGGAAAGCTAGGACATCTTAGTGGGGCTTACTTCTACTCTTGAAATTTTGTTATATATAATTTTATATATATATATAATTTATATTATAGTTAATCAGTTAATTCTAACCCTGGGTTTCCTTGTGTCACTTTAACCCATCTGTCTCTGAGATGAAGATTCTTAGCCTAAGTCTATTTAGGATGAATAACTAGGGATGCTCATCTTTTTCTTCTTGGAAATACTTGTGTATTCTCCTTGGTTATTCCATATGGAGAATCTTGTCCTGGCCTAATGCCACCATGGCTAATTACCCAGTACTGAAATTCAGAGTCAATGGGTCCAAAAATATAAACCACAGCCTCTAACTTGACCTTTGTCTGACACAGAAGTCATGTTTTGTTTTGTTTTGTTTTATTTCGAGCCCTGGTGTATATCTTTACTCTTTCAAAATTAGTTTGCTGGCTCTTTAGAGTCCTTAATTTCCTAATCTGAAATACAATTCAACTAAATAAATATTCTGTGTTTTGTATATATTGCTGTACTGGGCACTAGGTATACAGAAATAACATTACATTAGATTGTGACTTTTTATATGCAGCTTTAAGTCCAGTAATAGAAAAATGTATGAAGGATACATATAACACAAAGAGGAAGTGATCAGCCTGCCTGGTTTTGAAGGCAGGAAGCTTTCATCAGGCATGAAATTTCTGAACACAACGGCTAAGAAGAGGAAGCATATTTTTGATGAAGGATATGATAAACAATGAGGATGTGATATTCATGCTATATCAGGACTTTAAAAATAGTTGACAATTCCTGTGAATAATTTCTATGTTATAAAATAAGGATGGAGAACATATCATGATGATGAAGGAAGCCTAGATATGGACTACTTTATAGATAAATAGACTTGATAGTCTTAATCTAGAATGATGTGATTGCATTCACAAACAGAGGCAGTTGAGTCAACTGATTTCTACATTTTGTTTAGCTTTATGGGTTTCTAATTTGTGTTTTGAGCCCATGGTATAGTAGTTACTGAGTGGCAGGATTATAAATAATTCTTTTTATATTTTTCTAATTCTTTCCTTTAAGGAACATGAATTATTTTACAACCAAAGAATTGCATATGATAATATATGTATTTATATACATAGTATATATGTATTTATATACATATTTATATACATATGATATATATATGTATTTATATACATATTAGTTTTCCATTTTATAGCAAAATACTTGAGATAACATAAAAGAAGAAGTTTTATTTTGGTACAGTTTTAGAGATTTCTGTCCAGGATCTACTGACCTTGTGGTTTTAGGCCTGTAACAAGGTAATATCTCATGGTGTGTCCTGCAGTGAAACCACTTATTTCATCACCTAGAAGCAAAAATAAATAGATAAATAGATAAATAAATAAATAAATGGAAAATGAAGAGACTGGAGCAGTTCTCTATCAGGGCATGCTTCATTTGCCTAAGGGCCTCCACTAAGCCCCGCCTCCTAAAGTCTCCACCACCTTCCAGTGGTCCCACCCTGGGACCAATCCTGTAGCACACAGGCCTTTGGGGGACATTCAAGGTCTTACATAAGTTTATAGTTTGAGATTTAAAAAAAGTTTGTTATGCACAGGCCAGACCAAAAAACACATCACTTTCAAAATGTTAGATGAATGAGACTTACTTCTATCTGAGTATGGACTGCAGAATTTATATCTTTTTTTTTTTTCCAGTTTTTTTTGGTTTTTCTCCGGTACCGGGAACCAAACTCATGACCTTGCACTTGCCAGGCAGGCGCTTTTGCCGCTGAGCTAAATCCCCAGCCCGCAGAATTTATATCTTGAAGACCTATGTTCCAGTATGACTGTTTTTGGAGATAGGGTCTTTAAGAAGGTAAAGGCTAAATTAGGTCATAAAGGCAGGAGACTAACCCAGTAGGACTTGAGTGCTTATAGGAGAAAAAGCCCCCAGAGATATGCATACTCAGAAGAGGCTGAGCGAGGACACAAACAAGAGCGAGCTGTCTGCAACCAGGAGAAACCAATCCCAATGACACCTTGATCACAGATTTTCAGCTGCTAGAACTGTGAGTACCCATTGTTTAAGCCCCCACCTGTGGTATTTTATTACAGCAGCTTAAGAGGGTTAATGCAGTGTGCTGCACATTTTTTTTTTTTCTTTTCCCGAGAAGGAAAAGAGTCAGAGGAGAAACTTGAAAGAGCAAATTCTCCCTCAAGGAAACCCAAGAGGAGTCCGTAATATGAAGTGGGAGGGTAGAAGCCAGTGGCCTGCAGAGAGTGGGGGGTGGGTGAGGGAGGTGCCATCAGAAACGTGCCTGCTCAGGCGCTGATAGAGCTTGCTGTGCTGCATGAGCGCATGTAAAGATATCCGCATTCTAGTGCTCCAGATATTTAAATCAGTTACTGCATTTCTCCTTAACTGTCTACTCTCTAGACTAAATATCCCTTTCACCTCCAACATTCCTCCTGTGACTCGGTCTCCAGACTCTTGTCCTTCTGGCTGGAGTGTTTCTGGTTATTTTTAGCTTTTCAGTGTGACAGTCTACTCCACCTGTGTTCAAGGCATCCCTGAGGATAGAAAAACACCTTGTTCTTTCCCTGTAGGCCAAAGCAAAGAAAGAAGAGAGGAAAATGAGATGTGTTATATTTCTGTCTGCAGCATGATTTCATTCTAATTAGGGGGAGGTTACTCTGGCAACAGCTATTTTATGTCCCTCTAAATAACTTCCTCCTAGTTAGCGTTACTTTATTTTCATAAAAACAAGTCTCTCAGAGATTTCTTAAAGTAGCCAGATCCCATTTTTTCTTTTTTTTTCATTATTTAAGAAATATATTTGCACAGATCATATAAATTTTTAAAATTTTATTTTAGTTTATTATAAGTAGTGCCTAATGTTTACATCCCTTGTGGGAAGTTGGTGCCCATACACGGCACATTTTAATTTCTTTTTTAAATCCTCTTTCTTTCCCTCTTTCTCCCCTCCACCCATCTCTTGCTCCCTTTGCTTTTTATTGTACATGTTTGCAGTACATAATGTTGACATTCCTTGAGTATATAATATTTTAAAAATGTATTAGCATAAAAGCGAAACAGAACAATTGTAAGCTGTATATGTCAATGTGAGTTTCTTAAGGCACTGATAATAAACCCGATTTTAGTGTGAAATTGAATTAATGATATCAAGAAAAGGGATCTATTTTTTTACAAACATACTCATTGTTCTGATTGGAGGATGACTTTGCAAAGGGAGCGCTTATCATAGTGCATAGCTGTGGAGGTAATTCATCTTGAGAGAACAAACATAACTCCACTTAGAGGCTCCTTAAATGATTTTCATGTAACAGTGTCTTACTGACACTAATTGTGCCATACCAAAGTACTGCAACCAATTGTAGCTGGTAATCTTTGCAGTGAACCTTACCGTGGAAATATAAGAAATTGGTTTTATGAGTGATATAAGTAGCTATTTTGGAAGCTCTAAAAAGTATTCTAATTTGAGGTGTGGAGAATTGCCTGCAAAAAGTAGGCTTCTTGCTATTTCATATACTAGAGTATGGAAAGGTATTTCACAGCATTACTGAGAAAGGGCTATAAAATAGCATTATTGATTTTTTTATTTCTATACATATCACTGTTAGACATTTTAAGATGAAAAGTTTGTCCTTTCAATTAATCAAAAATATTGTTCCATCCACTTAGCTAGGTCACTCAGGTCTCTATCCCAGTCAGCATTTTCCCCAGTTTTTTGGGCTGATTTCCATTACTGAAGAATTAGGTCTGGTAATTAAATCGAATGTCAGCAAAATATTTTTCAGCCAATTTATTTAGATTCTATGCAAAATAGAATCCCTTACGTACAGAGAGTGAACATATTGTGAGGTATAATTGCAATGAAATTATTAGCAGTTATTTTTGAAAGAAAAACTTAGCTTTCCCATGGTATTGCATACCTTCCATACATTAACGCATCTTTTTCCATTTACACTTCCCTATTTTTATGATTAGATATGTTCATATATTTTCTGTTGCTTTTCTTCATGACTATTTTGTCAATTTTATGTAAGTCATTACATCTCTCACATATGAAAACATTTATAAAATTAGACACACTATAGGTTAAAATGTATAAATAAATGCATATCTATACTATATTTTTAACATTCTGTATTTTGATATAGTTTGATGCACATATTTTGATACTTTTCTATAGTTGTATTTTTCTATAGTTTCTATAGTTTCTATAGTTGTAACTTTTCTATAGTTGTATTTTTCAGAATTTTGATCTCATCTCTCCTTACAATGCACAATTTAAATATTCAGAAATTATACAAGAAGAACATAAATTGGCCTAGGATATAGCTCAGAAGCACAGAGCCTGCCTGGCAAGTGTGAGGTCCTGAGTTCAATTTCCAGTACCGAAAATAAAATAAAATTAAAAAATAAAATAAAATAAAGTAAAATAAAATAAAAATAAAGTATGAAAATAAGGATCTAAATATATAATGCAGACAATGGCAATGACAATAGATGACCATGTTACTGGTTTATGTACTTTTTTATCACACTTTTTATTGATACTTTATATTATACGCCTAATTAAAAATAAAAAAGTTTATTACAAACAGTATGCTGTATTAGCTGACAACAGTCTCATACCCTTTATGTTTCCCATGTCTCTTGATTCCATTAGGAAACCAATTTAAGTGATTGACTTGCCCCATCTGAGTTTGTGTAAATACAGTGCTATGATGGGAGTGCAATAATGAAATCATCTGATGACATTTTTCAAAACGAAGAATGTAATCACCACTATTAAGCTATGCATGACTGTGACACATACAAAACACACACACGCAGATGGGAATCTCATTCATAATATCAAACAGTTAAGAAGTGGCTACTTTTTGTATCTGAGTTTAATTTCCATGCATAGTCCCTCCTCTGCTGTGCAGTAGACAGTACATCTTCATCTGCTTAGTACTTTTCCTTCCCCTGCCAGCTTGTATTCATGGGAGGAGGGAGGAAGTTAGGAGAAGTCAGCGTGGCTTTGTTGAGTTGAGGTACTGAAAGGAGCCATATGCTGTGCTAGTTCTTGTCCAACCTCACGTATGTCAGCTGAGGCATTTTCCTTCCTACTTGTGTTGGATCATTTCATGCAGATAACTGCCATGTCCCACTGATCCTATGTCCTAGCCATGAGAAGTCTGAGTCTCAGAGAGACGGTCTGGCTGACTCACTTTGCTTATGCTGTTTTCTACTCTCTGATACAGTGATATCAGTCTTTGTTTGGCATTGCATAGACACGATCTCCATTAGACTACAGAAGACAGCTATTACCGTCATATCTAGCCTTTCTTCTTGTGTACACTGAGGATGAGAACTAGGATCTCGACACTTTCAGGGCTCTACTGGGCTTAGGGCTCAGACTCCCTCCATTCTCACTCTCCCTAACGACTGGTAGGGTTCTTCGTCACTTTCTTTCCTCTCTTTAATGATTAGTCAGGAAGGTTGGACCTACCTAGGACACCCTGTCAAGGGTATGACAGGGACATAGTTGTTGTACCTGCTTCCTGCAATTCTTTCATGTCTTCTTTACTTCTTGAATTTCTTTGGATCAGTTGAGAAGTGAAGATTAGGAGTTGAAGGAAAACAGAACAGCATAACCAGTGATGAGGTGACAGCATGAAAGGTGAATATGAGAGACAACAGGCTCTTTGCAATTACACTGAATGTGACTGGAGGCCAAGGGGTGAACTGGAGATAATGTTTGAACAGTGATAGATTAACAACAGGTAAGTAGATCTCTGGCAGTTTGAAGTTTTAAGTTTTTTCCCTCAAGGGAAACGTTTAAAAATTATTGAGCCAAAATTCTACATGCTTTATGGAGATATTTGATTGGAACTAACAAAGAACTGAGTAAGTTTAAGGGTGAGGTAGAACAAAGCAAATGTGATCCTAAGACCCTAACATTAGCAACAGCAAATTTGTTTTGCTGGGAGAAAGAAATTAAAGTCTTAGAGGTATCATGCCGACCACATGATTGGAAATACAAAACTGGAGTTAAGAAGGGAGGTAATGCCTAAAGGTTTAGTGTAAAAAATTTTCAAAGATTGATTGTGTTTTAAATTATGGGAAGAGGAAAGGGGGAATAGAGAAGAACAGGCCATGCTGGAATGCTGAGGACTAGACAGGCATTGAAGAAGATACAAAATTAATGAAATGACGTAAAAGCAGATAGAAGGAGAGTTTCTTAACAGAGGCGTGATCAGCGACATTGAATGTTGCTGGAGGGGTAGCAATGTAGCTGTAGAGTGGTTTCATTGTCCAGAGTAACCTTCCCAATTCAGAACACTTTAAATTCTTTTTAAAACATGCAAAAATATTTCTGCAAGTGTTGAAATTTGGAAATAGTGGATAACTTATTTCATAATACCTTTTTAAAGTAGATTCCTTTTGTCTTATTTTTTGAGACAGGGTTTCATTGTGTAGTGGAGGCTGGCCTTGAATTCACTTATGTAGCCATGGCCGGCCTCAAACCCATGGTGATCCTCCTACCTCAGCCTCCTGAGTTCTGGGATTACAGGTGTGTGCCACCACACCCAGCCTTTCCTTATGTCCTTGTTTTATGTTGCTGTAGCAAACATAACAAAATAACTATTTTGATATCAGTTCTGGTATCATTTTGGTATCAAAATAACTATGTTGCTATAGCAAAATAACTGATACCAGGTAATATATAAAAGAAAGAGATTTATTTTGCACACCATTCTTGAGATTGAAAAGAATGGCCTGTTCATATACCTGCTCATTTTCTCTTTAGGGCCAGTAGCTATTCATTCTGGTAACTCTGCCTGTGTAATGGGAAATACCCAGATGCCTTAAAAGAATATTTTACAGTGGGTTCTAACTCAGACTATCATCTGGTGATCCCAAGTTCCAGGAATAGGGGATTAAAAGTGCCAGATAATAATTAGGATCCAGTGGGTTTCAGAACATATTTGTACCTAGTTCCTAGTAAGTTTAGATGTACATACATGTATATATAAATATATGTTAGCATGCACAGGCATATTACATATGATGGTTATATGCATAGATCACATCTATAAATACTCAACAAAGTCAAGAGAAAAATAAGTATAATTTTAGCATTTATCATATGACAAGACTATGGGTAATTTCTATTTTCTATGTTTTCCAATTTTGCCTTAGGAGAACATAATTATTTATAATAAGTAACTACATATGAAATATGTATGTATCTGAAAATGTACATATGTACATGTGCATTTATAGTTTGAAGTACATAATAAAGTTTTCTGTAGACATATTAGATAGGATGTATTAGGGAATCGATATCCACAGTTATTGGCAGATATCTTTATTTATTTCCTCACTAATGAAGCAAGGACTCCAATAGCAAGAGTAAACTAGAAGTTAAGCTACACTAGAAGAAGCTAGGCAGTGGTTGATGCCATGGAGGGAACTCACTGATCTTACCCAATTCCCATCACAAGAAGCAATTAACTTTATAGAAGGGTGCAATGGACTCAAGAATACCCAATTATATTGCCAATACCTTGTGAAAATGGAAACTGTGTGACAAAATCCAGGATGTGCTCTGAAGGTAAATGGAATACAGTGTTCTTTCTCCACTAGTTAGCATGTGTATGCCCCAGAATAATGACTGGAAATGGAAGTGGATATTCTATTTAGTTCAGCTAATGACTCACTTACAAAGCTTGTTTTTCTGACCTCGTGATTCTAGATTCTGTTACTTTAGTCATCTTTCCTTTCTTTTCCTTTCCTTTCCTTCCTGTCCTTCCCTTCCCTTTCCTTCGCTTCCCTTCGCTTCTCTTCCCTTCCCTTCCCTTTCCTTCCCTTTCCTTTCCTTCACTTCCTCTTCCCTCCCCTCCCCTCCCTTCTCCTTTTCTTTCTTCCCCTCCCCTTCCTTATCCTTCCCTTCCCTTCCCTCTCCTCCCCTCCCTTTCCCTCCTTATCCTTTTCCCCCCTCTCCTTCCCTCCTCTTCCTTCCCCTTCCCTTCTCTTCTCTCTCCCCTCCCCCCTTTTGTAATTTGGGAAGTATTTCCTCCAGAGAATGTAACAACCATTTTCAGGCAAACTGGGCACTAAGCTTGACCATTTTAAGTCATTCATGGAACAACAGTGGGAAAAGAATATCCTGGTGTCAGCTGGGATGATTGATTTTGATTGTAGAGGGGAAATGAGGCTGCATTACCCAAAAGACATGAGTACAGGTAATTTCCTGGGCAACATTTTGTTTTCATTTCACTGACCAGTAAAAATTAATGAAAATAAAACCCAAAAATCTACAGTAGCCCCTTATAGGCCAAAGTCACAAGGGCTGAGATCTTCCAGGTGGAAGTTGTGTCACCCATGTGCTTAGGGCTCCAACAATTACAATGCTGGCTGAAGATGAAGGGAAATGACCCGTGTAGAAGAGGGAGAGACCATAAATCTTACTTTCCTCCCAGGAGCATCGTTTCCTTCCTTATCATATCATATGTATGTTTGCAGGTTTTGACCAGTTTGCTTTGTCTTTCCTCATTCTTCTTCATATCATGTTAAAAATAGGTTTTGTTGATAAACTTTCTGTGTCAGGCCATTGGGTTGCCAAAGAAATAGAGAGGAAAGAACATCACTCAGAACACTCAGATTTTGAGCTAGAAGCAGTAACTGACATGGCATAGGATTGCCTACCTTTGTTGGGTAAGCTTGAAAATGTTTTGATTGAAGAAGATTTTATTCTATAAAGGAGAATTGTTTTCAAGCAAAGAAAATATATGGATATTAGGTAGGAAGAATAGGACTTCTGTTTGGCTACCGAGTATCCAAAATCCTTCAATTCATGCAGACCTGCAAGTGGAGTAGAAAGCAAGCCCCACCTCCCGCCCAATTATAGAATCTGAAAGGGCCAGATATTCCTTCCCTGTGGCCCCTGCTGATAGGCTCTGGGTTCACTACTTATGCTTGACTATTCCTGGGAGAAGGATATAAGGATGTAAATCCAGTTGAGAAATGATTTTAGGTACTATTTTGATGTTGATAATGAATCCAACAATTATAATGGCTAGTGCCTCAGTTCCAGAAGCAAAATCATGAAGCATTTAGTGGTGGCGACCTTGAGTTGTCATTATTGTTGGTGCCAGTGGTGATCGGTAGTGGCGTTCAGAGAGAATATTCCTGGTTCCCTGCTGTTTATTCCACTCTGGCCACCGCAGCTCCGTTTCTCAGCCTGGCTTCTCCTCCATTCCTACTAGTTGTGTTAGGGACATGACATTTTTTCAGCAAATGCCTTTTATTCTTCATTAGGTTAATAATGTTGGTCTCCATTGCTTGTAACCAAGATCTTTACCTTTACAACTGATTTGTGGATAACATTTGATTTATATCTGAGGATACTGAGGACTCAAGATAAATAGATAGGTAGCGAGATAGATTGATAGATAGTTAATAAATAGATGATAGAGATAAAAATAGAGATAGATAGATAGATGATACATAGTCAGACAAAAAAATTGAGGGCCACATAAAAACAGTACAGATTATTTTATATGATTGCTGCTTTCTTTATTCATCTACTTCTTCACAGAACAAAATAAAAAATAGAAGGAATTATTACTTCCACTAGCAGAAAATTAAACCCTTCTCGCGGAGATCAGTGTTTACCTATGAAAAGCATCTTACTGAATTCTACCTGTGCCTGCTGTCCGCACAGTTTTGCCTCCGGTGTGAGTTCTTTGCCCTTCTTTGCCTCATTCAGTT
The DNA here is from genome assembly GCF_000276665.1 of Chinchilla lanigera. NCBI lineage: Eukaryota > Metazoa > Chordata > Mammalia > Rodentia > Chinchillidae > Chinchilla > Chinchilla lanigera. Next base: position 12,045,893 of record NW_004955431.1, on the reverse strand, counting down.
CCACTGCTGATGGCACTGGCCTGGGAGGTGTGGGGAGGCTGAGGTGAGTGCTTCAGCTCTAGACTGAAAGCGAGGGAGACACGGGGTTCTTTATTCTTTGGCCTTCAGAGGTCAGACCTTCTCATACTGTGGGACTAATCTATTCCTAGCACGCTAAAATACTTTGTTACCTTCCCGCCTCTGACTTACATTTTAGAAGGCTCCCGTTTTATTCCTCAGAGGCTGCAGACCGGGCAAGGTGGTTGTCAGGATAGCTGCCTTGGCAAACCTGGCCCTCTGCAAGTCTGTGAGAAAGGGATATAAAAATCTGATTCTCGTATCCTTCTGCTTGCGAGTTTCAACAAAGAGAAGGAGCAATCCTTTGACAAGTTGGCAAAATGCAGTGAGTGCTCTCCTGTCAGAATTGCTAAATACCTCTAATCTGGTTCTTGAATGTGTACTCAGGGTACTTTGTCTTCTATTTAGATTTTGGTGAAAATGCTTGCAGAATGTGGCAGCTTGAAAGCAATTAACAGCTCAGCCTCAGATTAATAAACAAAAAAGAAGAAGAAGAATTCTTTGCACAGAGCTAGTGAAGGGCAAAGTGCCTCCTGGCTGTCCTCCTTAGCTCAGAGCTGATGAGAAACGCCAGAGGGTGGGGTGAGGCTCTTTAGCCTCTAGAAAATGAAATATAAACTGTGGGATTATTTTAATTTATTTAATGTTCTCTCGAGGGCCTAAAATGGGCAATGGTACAAAGAGGGCTGCATTTTGTTGGAACACACAAGTCACATGAGATCTCAAAGATGGCAAAATAAGGAATAGCTGACATCATGTTGCTAAATATACAGCGTTGTGCAACAGCTACCTGAAGCAAAAGCAGCGGAATTGAGAAGGCAAAATAATGACTTTCAGCCTTTGGAAGGCGTCCATGCTCACCAGTTTACTCCCTGTCAGGGAGTGACAGGTGGAGCCGGCTCACCACCTGGGGTGAAGATTGGAACAGCATTTTATTAAAATTCCTGCACAGGAGTGGAGAAGATAAACACCCAGTGGGTGTAGCACGATGGCCAGGCCATATGTTAGGCCAGCACTAAGATACTGTCCCCAGAATAAACCTGCTGAAGGTAAGCACCATGTCATTTTAAAGAAGATATTGTGTAGTAAGCAAACACATCACAGCCAGGATTTCTAAAAACAGTTTATATGCTTCAGTGTCTTCCTTGCCAGTGTCTAGGATTTATGCTCTGGCTGAACAGCTGCTTGAGGTATAGTTGGCAAGGAGAATATAAATTTTAGAACATCATCATAAAGACAGGGAGGATGGTAAGTTCTTTAAGAAGGTTTTTAATTGATACATATAATTGTACATATTTACAGTTTACCTTATAATTTCTAATACACGTACACTAGGTATAAAGTTCAAATTAGGATCACCATAGCTATCTCCTGCAACACTTATTTCTTTTTTGATCAAAACACTTAAGATCCTTTTTTCCAGCTGTATTTGAAGTATGCACTTCATTATCACTATCTGCAGTCATCCTACTATGTAGCTGCCTACCAGACTCTCTCTCTCTTACTTCTAACTTCCCGTAAGCTAGAACTTATTGCTCAAACGTCCCCATCTTTTCCTTCCCAGCTACCCTCCTCAGCCTCTGGTCCAAGTTTGCTCTCTCAACTCCTATGAGATAAATGTTTAGGCCCTATATATAAGTGAGATGCAGTATTTTCTTTCTATGGCCTGGCTTATTTCACTTAGTTTAATGTCCTTCCATCCATTTTGTCACAAATGAGGGATTTTCCTCGTTTCCATGGCTCTGCAGATCCCAATGTGTACGTGCACCACATTTTCTCTATCCACCCAGCTGCTGATTAACACTTTGCTTGATTCCATATCTTGGCTATTATGGAAAATGCTGCAATGAATATGGGAGCACAAACGTCAATTCAATATATTGATTTCCTTTCCTTTGGATAGTTACCCAGTAGTAAGTTTGCTGGATCATATGGCAGCTCTAGTTTTAGTTTTTTTGAGAAAGTTGGATGCTACTGTAAATGGCTATGTGTACTTATACACTGTCATCCTCCTAGACTGTGTAACTACATGCATCAAGCCTTCTGTGTATCACTAAATCAAGGTGCAGAGAGACGATGTGACTTGTTTAAGGTCGTGCAACATGGCACAGTTAAAACTGGAACCAAAGTCCTCTGATTCTCATTCCATTGTTCTTTTTAACCAACAAACACAGCTTCTCACTCACATGATACTTTTGTTGTCAATCTCAATTCACACCAAATTCGTGTTAGAACACTAGAATGTTTGAGAACTGAACAGATTTTTCCCATAAAAAATAAGGGAAGACACTTCACAGTATCTATTGTACCTTTTAGATTTTATTTACTTTTTCAGGTTCTTACACTACAGAGATAATGTGACATAAAGGAGAAAAGAAAGAAAGAAGGGAAAAATATATATGTATATACACAGGATAGCTGGGATAATTGTACTGCTGATTTCTACTGGTGTATTGAAAGGAAGAGTAAATGCTTAAATTTTTTCTTCTTTATAATTTTGTTGACCAATTTTGCATGTTTATCTCTGGTAATCTGAGCAACTAATTTGAAGGAAATAATATACAGTATAACAACCATTGCTGAATTCTGATTATCTTGTTTAGTGAAATTCTGTATCGTCTCTCATTTTTTTTATTAGCACCACACTCTAAACAACTGAGCTAATCAGCGACACTTCTAATGTTTTTTTAAATTGTATTCTAGTCTCTTTAAAATAAAAGAAAACAAAAATAATTGGTTCTGAGGCCCCAAGATTACACTTGTAAATTCATCGCTCCAGGACTTTAACAAATTTCACAAAGATTTCTTTCTTCAACTCTATCATAGTTCTCACATTCTTCTTCTTAGCTTAGTGCTAGTATCACTAACTTTCCTTGGAGCCATGGTTATGGTATTTTACAAAAATAAAGCACAAAAAGAAAGCACAGTGACAAATGTTTTAACACACTAATATGTGCTTTTTGGGCAAGAGTGGCCCTTAGATTGAAGTGTGATTCCTTTGTGTCTGTGGTGAGACATGATGCCTGACTTACCCTTGACCTATGCAAGTCTTTTCAAATTTGATTTTTGGTTTGACTATTGAACAAATTTATAAATATTGAGCAGTTTTTTTTTTTCAAACTTTGCTGTTTGAGTAGTAGAAAGTTAGAGCCTGGAGCCATTTGACAACTGAGGTATCACTGTATATTAGTTTTCCAGGGCTGCTATAACAAACTACCACAAATTTAGTGGCTTAAAATAACATATTTATCATCTTGCTGTTGAGCAGCTCAAAAGTCTAAACCACTGTCACTGAGCTAAAGTTAAGTGTCAGCAGGGATGGTTCCTTGTGAGGCTCTAAGAGGATCCTGTTTCTGAGGCTTTTCCAATTTCTGGAAGCCCCATTGCACTCCTTGGCTTGTGGCCCCTTCCTTGAATCAGTCCAACATCTTGTTTTCATTATGTTATCTTTTACTACTGACTCTGACACTCCTGCTTCCCTTTTATAAGTATCCTGTGACTACTTGTCTCAGCCAGATAAACCAGGATAACCTCCCACAACTAGATGATTAGTTTTTTTCATATCTGAAAAGTCTCTTTTGTAGTGTAAATACTATATTTACAGTTTTCAGGAAGTAAGTTGTAGACATCTTAGGGGGTTTATTATATTCACCACAACTCTCTACCTTTTTGTGTCCTTCTCTAGCTCCACAATCAAACAATACAGAATACAGAAGAGATTTCTGGGTCCAAAAATCATGTTGCCACACTCATGTAACATTAGAGTGGTTTTCTTGCCTTGACTCGGCACTTTTATACCTTTGTAGATTTCTCTGACCCCTGGATGAGTGGAAGAGTCAGTGTCACCTGTATTTCACAGATCGGTAAGAAAGAGGAAAGTTTTCTCAAGTTACACCTATTTGTACCAAATGATATTTAACAGCAGTCAGAGTTACAACAGACTTTCAAAGTCTTTTGCTTACTTTTGTTGCTGTTGTTGTTAACGTCAGAGCAGGTAGTTTTATTTGTTCCTTCCTTCAATATTTTTTCTGTTATCTCTGTGGTAAGAGATAAGAGAAAATTTCCCTCATATCTTCTTGTTGGGTCAATGTCATCCCCTTGGACTATGCCAATGGGCAGAGGGTGATAAAGCAAACTTACTCATAACTTTATACATATTAGGTAAGTGGCCAAACCATAATAGAGTGGTGCCCGTTCCCAAGGGCACTGGAGTGAGGGGGATGGGAGAGAGGAGGAAGCCTCATTAGTGAGGGAAAGTTGTCACCTTGGGGAGTTCATTCATTTCTGCGCACTTCACAGATTAAGCCTGTCAGTCTCTGAATTTCATTCCAATGAATGACTGGAACAGGGATTGAAAATATTTACAACTGGCCTGAACTTTACCAATCTTCAAATATTCTGAACACCTGGCATTATATTTTATTAAAAACAAATATAGTAGGAACTCAATAAATGTTTACAGAGTATTGAATACATAAATGAATCATTGGTTGATTGCTTTCACCTGAAAAATAAATGAAGCATTTTTTTCCCCAGTTTATTTGCTTTCTCTACCTTCAGTGATGACTTACAGGGCTATTTAACTTTTGTAGTTGGGCTAATTAGACTTTTTCCAGTGGCTAGAAAGGACTAGATTTGGTTTACTTAGGAGATAAAATTGAGGGAAAATATTTTTTCTGGACATAGTATAAATTTTCAAATTTTTAGAAGAGAGTAGCAAATAAATTTATTCTATCAGTGTAATGCCTCAGTGACTTTGATGGTTAATTTTGGTGGTCACATGAATGGACTGAGTGATGCCTAGAAAACTGGTAAAGCATACCTCTGTGAGGGAGTTTCCAAAGAACACTGGTGTGTGGGTCAGAGAACTGAGTGGGGAATACTGGCCTGAGTGAGAATGCCATCAGGTAGGCTGAGAGCCCAGAAGCAATGAAAAAGCTAGTTCACATGCATCTCACTCTTCTTGAGTGGACACATTTTTCTGCTGCTGCTATCCCCTGTGGACATCAGACTCCAGGTTGTCGGTCTTTGAATACAGATTTGTACTAGCAGCTCTACAGGGGGCTTTTAGTTCATCAGATTCGGTCTGGGGCTGTATTATTGACCTCTCTCTCATTTTGAGGTTCACAGATTCTTAGGTTCACAACTACTGGTGTCTGTGGTCCTCTAGGCTGCAGATAGCTATTGGGAGATCTCTCTTACTCTCTAATATATATTTTATAAACTAATATACACTTGGTTATTGTATTAGAATTCAATACAATACATTCAATTGATTCTGTTTCTTTGGAAAATCCTGACTAATACAAGGATCAATTCCATATCCTCATATTTGTTATACAAGGGTAGTGTCGTGCAATTTGGGGGGGAATGTGGAACACAAGGACAAACATTTAGTTAGACAATAATCAAGAGCCAATACATGTTTGAGCACCTACTATCTCCTAGGCCATTTCAAAGATATGTTATGAGCCTGTCTCAACAACTTTGTGAAACAGGTGTTGGCCCATTTTACAGATTAAGGAAACTTTGTCAAGGTTTAGTAACCTAATAAAGAAGATTCAAACTCTTCAACTCCTGGTTCATTGCTGTTTTGATTCTACAGTGTCTTATTTTGATAGAAATTTTTAATACAACAAAAGGGCACAGAATACATTGATAGAGTGGCTAAGAAGGGAGATACATTAAGTAGCTTTCCTACTGCTGGTCAAAGTATCTGACATCTGCAGTTTAAAGGAGGAAAGATTTATTGACTCATAATTTCAATGCTTGGTTGGCTGGCTCCAAGGCAGAAGCATCATGGCAGAAGAGCAAGTCATAGTAAACTGGTTCCAGATGGCCGGAACCAGACAAGGGGAAAAGCCAGAGGGGGTGGGGCCAGGGACCAGACATAGTACTCAAGGCTACACCTCTGTGGGATGCCCAGAAGTGCACTTTACTAATCCCCTAGCCCTAGAAGGCACTGAAGCCAATCAAACTGACAATCCAGCTTGTCACAGGAAATCATAAATGACAGGTCTTCAAAAACAGGTCTTAGATAACCAAATGACAGAGAGAAAGGTTTAACTTTTAGTTTTGCAAAGGACAGAACATGACCTCTGGAGTTTGGTGTGTTGAATCTCAGGTGCCTTGGAAAACTCTTAGCCCTCCTGTGCTTCATGTCTTCATCTTTAAGATGGGGTGGTGATAGCACCTGCCTGCAAGGTTATTTAAAGTATAAATAGGTAATTCGTGTGATGAACTTATCATAGTTTATGGCACACAGGAAGTGTTTCTGTAAGCACTACCAATAATTATTTGGGGATGTCAAAGTCTTTTTAAGATTTTTTAATCCCTTTTAATCATAGTCTTCCTTGAAGACTCTTTTCTCTAAAATAATATGAGATTCTGAAGTTTTAAATGATTTTCAGGATGGATAGACTTGGCTAAAATGTAATGCTTTTGTATATAAAAATGTCCACTTTCATTCTAATTCCTCTTTAAAACTTTAATTTAATTGCTTTTTTTTTAAAAACCACATTCTTAAAGCATCCCATTTTGGGCATTACATTAATTTATGTCCCATCATCTTCTTCTGACCATGCTTAACAAGGAGAGAAGCTATGTGCTAATTATGATGAGTCTATAATAAAACGAGCTGAAACAACAACATGCTGTCATTCCATTCCACTGTTCACTAAATGATCATTGCTTAATTATTAACAAACCCAACTGTGATTTAGCAGAGGCAGCTTGACCACAATCTTGGCCAGAGGCCAGCTAGTTTATGTTTGGGCCTGGCAGTGCCATACATTAGAGTATCTTCCTTCTCTTTCCATCTGAGGCTCTGTGGTTTGAAGAAGGCAGTGAACTTGAGAATGACTCAGAATGAAATATTTTCCTAGAAAATGTCCTTTCAGAAGATAAACCTGAATAAAATCCTTTGCTTCATCAATGGAACTTGATAATGCAGTTGGTTTGTGTGGTTCAAGGCCTTATTTCTGTTTACAACTGTATATTTAGGTTTATTCCCTTCCACATATTTCTCCTTTGTGTCATCTTATGGGAGGAAACAGTGAATTTGCAGATGGCTTTGCACTTTTATTTTAATTTCATTTAGAGCATGCCACAAGGATCTCGAGAGCCAACCTATGCTTTTGGTACTGAAAACACAACAGGGGACCACAGTTTTACTCAAGTCTTCTGAAAGGCCACAAGATGGAGATGTTACTCCATAAACTTAGATCTTTCTATTTATTTTAAAAAATAATTAGCACCTACTATGTGTCTGCCATTGTGTCAGGCTTTGGGATTGCAGGGATGAAGAAAACAAGCCTTGTTAAATGGTATTTATGGTCTCAAGGAGAAAGCTGGTGTTTGGATGTGGGGTTAGTAGCGTATTTAGTTACGGGGACCATTTGGATGCAAGCTAAGGACCCTAAAATCAATTTGGGTAGGGCCTGTTTGGGCTCAAGGAAAGTTTCCTGGAGAAAACAATAGCTACATAAGAACTGCAAAATAACTATGCATTACTGAGAAGCAGAGCTCTAATGCAGACAGAAAAATGGCAAGCCTGGAGGAAAAGCAATCTTGTGTTTTAAAGCAACTGGGAAATGTTGAATTTTTCATTTAACATCTAAGAAGCATAGGAGCAGAGTAGTGTGAGATGAGATTGGCCTATAACAGGAAGGGACTTGGAGGCCGCGTGCTATCCTTAATAAAACAGGAATGTAGTTCCTGTTGCGCATGCTTCTCGTTCACAGAAGCCTTTGAAAACCTTTCCCTCCCATCTTACCAGCATTAGTTATTGGTTGATTTCTCGATGATAGCCATTCTTTCTGGAGTGAGATGAACTCTCAGTGTTATAAAGAAGGATAAACTTGTGAACCTTGAGACTATAATATTGAGTGAAGTAACTCAGACACACAAATTAAATATCACATGGTTTCTCTTATATGAAAAACTCAATATACAAATAAAGTTTGAAATAAATGACAGATAATTAAAAAGAGAAAAATCTGATTGTTCTTTCACATGAAAAATGTATCTAAAAATGTACCTTGTTTTAGTAAAATAGTCATGTGTTTTGTATGTTTTTTGGCAAACTAGTCTGGTTTTTAGTCTGTGTATATGATGACATTATAATAAATTATAAATGAATGAATCTGATGCTGGCAAAATAAAAAAAAAAAGAAAATTTTTCCCTAATGGACACAGTCTCAGCTTTCCTTTCTGATCTCATGATAATGCCCTTTGAAAATGGTTGTCCACCCAGGAGTGCTGGTGTAGGAGCCTCTGCTGTGGGTCTCCTGGCATATTGTGCACTCCCCACTGATCAGTCACAGAGGTTTGTCCTTATTAACAAGGTGTGGACGCAACGGGCTGCTGATCCTAGCCCTGCCTTCCCTGTTACCTAGCTCGTGACCTTGACCAAGTTCTTCACAGTTTTCTGAGGCTAATAACATAACCCTCTAGGCAAGTTTTGTGAAATGACATGAAAGGGCCTAGAGGATGAATTGGTACACAATATGTGTTTGATAAATATTAGCTACTGATTTAAATGATCCTAAATGTCAGCTGTTGAGATCCATTTTCTTGGATTATAGTTTCGTGGTGACTTGCCTGCTTCTCCTATTGTTCCCACCCTAAGATTTTTGTAAATAGGGATCACATCACATTTCAGCATGCAGGTCTAGCCACCACCACCATGCAAAGACGGTCCGCATTCACTAGGTAGCCATGAATGAACAAAGTCACTCTAGTAATCCAGATGAGTCCTGGGCATATTTAAAACTCTAAAACATGTCAAACTCCAAGGTGATACAGTTGAGGACTGTGCATAGCAAAGCTCCATGGTGCAGTTATGGCAGGAAATTGTTGGACGAGAACTTCTTGGGTGCAGAAAGTATTCTATACTTAGAGTTTTTAAATCCTACTTTATTTTTCAAATATTTTATTGTCCATCTTCATTTTAATCCATGGTTAGTCCTTTCTAAATTTTAACTTTAAACACTTTAACTCAATGAGGGTATTCATATTTTTATTTTAACCTCTTTCCGGCAATTTAAATATATGTATTCAATAGGGTTAAGTTCTCTCTTACTTGAATTTTAAACTTAGCTATAAATAGTTTATTTAAATTAACATAATTGGTTAAACATTTGGGAAAAAATGGCTAGTGATTCATATGAAATAGTGCTGCCTTGACCTGCCAAATGCTTACACTTGGCAATAGTCCAGAGAACATGAAGTTATAAATGTGGAGATTAGATTTCTACTCTCGGGTTTGCTTTGAGCAAGCTTTGCCACACTGAAATGTCAGTTTTCCTTTCATGAACCCCTATTTATCTGAACTCATCTGGATTGAGCTAAATTTTAGTTACAACTCTCTCTCAGCTCCTAAGTCCCATGATTTGCCCTTTTTAGTGTTCAGATGATAAATTAGCTTCTGGCAATATAGACTGGTGTATCTATTTTTATCTTCTAAATGCAGAAGATGAAAATCAGGCATTGTTTTCTCTTTTTACTGTACTGTTTTTATTGTAACTTTTTCTAGGGGGGGGAAAGACAGTTGAAAGCAAATATATATTGCTTATAGGCTAAGTATTTCAGATACACTACCTAATCAGACTCATAGGAATTCTATAAAATCAGTATTATTATTACTAGCCACATTTTAACTCTGAGAAGGGTGATGTTCACAGGGATTGAGCAACTTTCCTGCAGTTGCATACCATTAAGCAACAGAAGCAGACTAGAGCCCAGTCTCTCTGTCTTTGTGTTGTATTGGTTGTTCTTTATGAAAGATCTCAAATTTGTCAGGCTCTGTGGTAGGTGATCCATAGGCATTTGTCCATTAAATGCTCACAATACTCCCTGTGGAGTAATTCTCATTAAAATCATGTATTTTCTTTGTATGAGGAACTAGAATTGACAAAACTAAGGTGTATTAAGGAGAAAGAGAGAGAACCAGAAACATAAATAACAAGAATCTGAGGCTCTGATGGAAGCTATTTAAAGAGTTTAACTACCATTTTAAAATCTATAGCTTTTGTTTAACCCAGATTGTTCATCATTATCTACCAAGCCAGGAATTCAAGAATTACTTTGTCTGAAAGTGTTTTATTCTGGCATTAATAAACAATAAAAAGTTAAATTATACTCTCTGACCTCAAGAATCTCAGATTTATTTTCTACTCAAGTTTGTGCAATTTTAAAAAGTCAGTAACTTCTATGAACTTTAGTTTCCTCATCCATAAAACAAGTATTGTCTCTGCCAGGAAGGCTGTTATAACTATTGGGCTAATACAAGCAAAGCATATATTAAACACATAGAATAATTCCTAGAATATAGACGATGCTCAGTCATGGTAACTGGATATATATATATATTTGTTTGCTTTTGTACTGAACATAAAATTCTTTTTTTTTTTTTTTTTTTTTTTTTTTTTTTTTTTTTTTGCCTTTTTGAGATAGGTCTTACTATGCAGTTCAGGCTAGTCTTGAACTCGCTTTGTAGCTCAGGCTGGCCTCGAACACACGATGATCCTCCTGCCTCAGCCTTCTGTGTGCTGGGATTACAGGCATGCGCCACCATACCCAGCTGTACAATTCTTTGATATTCAAAAAAATTAATCTTTCCACAGTGATTTTCAGATAACAAGCATGCAGTTTTTTTAGGGAGAGGCATGGTACTTGGTATTGGATGTGGGGCCTTCACAGTGAGATTTGTCCCCCCACCCGGTCCCTCTTTTTTGTTTTGTTTTGTTTTTCTCTGGTACCAGGAATCGAACTCACGACCTTGTGCTTGCCAGGCAGACGCTTTGCCGCTGAGCTAAATCCCCAGCCCCGGTACCTCTTTTCTTATATTTAATTTTGAGATAGGTCTTGCTAAGTCACTAAATTGCCCAGTATCTGTATATATACTTGAAACTGCAATTCTCCTGGCTCAACTACCTAGGGTGGTGGGATTACAGGCATGCATAACCATGCCTAGCATGAGAAAATGCTTTTATGAAAGAATTAAAATGATGTCATGTTATTGTAAATTCTTTTCATTATTGGGTTGGTTAGGAGAAACTGACTTGCGTTGTGATGATGACAAAGATTGTCTATTTGAACAGAGTTTACTTAGGATCCTGAAACTCTTCATTCCATCTGTGTACTTCCTTTTAAATTTCAGTTTTAGCAAAGAACCCTGCTCAATCAGTTTAGCAAGAACCTCTCTGATGCTTGCTATCTGACCACCTTTTGTGTCTTAATTAAGGTTCTTGTTTTTTACCATCCCTGAGGTCATGACTGCTAACCCTGGCCTATCTTATGCAAGAAACTTGTTAGGTTGGTCTAGCCAGAAAACCCTTCCCCATGATATTTCCACCTAGTAAGTTTCCATTGCTCACTTCCATCCATCACTGCTCGCAGCTTAGCTGCATTCCTAGTTGCCTTAACCATATTTGGAGTTAATTCCAATATTTCTCCCCCTCTGAAGAAACAAATGGCAGTGCTCCTTGTAGCTATCTTGATGGTTCCAAATGAAGTTTTATTTACTATGTTTTAACAAGTATTATTGGATATTTTTTCTTTAACAATGAGATTATTAGAGGCTCTGAAATTGGATATAGAAAGGAACAATGCAGAGGAGGAAGGAGTGTAAGAATTTGCTGATGGGCTACAAATGGTGAACATGGTGGAACTGGCCATGAGTAACTGAAAATTTCAGCATGAGTGGATGGATCAGGGTAAATGTGAGGACTGACTTTGACATAGAGAAACATTAATAATTATCTGGGACATGTTGAGTTTGAGATGGGCAGTAGGCAGCTGGATATATGGATCCAAACAGATAGGATACAATGGGCCTCACAATCCCTTAAGACAGGACACAGAAATTCAGAGGTCTTGGCAAGTACATTGAGAAAGAATTTATTTAAAAAACTGACCACGGAATTAACTTAAAATTTCCATACCAGTTTTCATGATCTTATTTGGGATCTGTTTTTCCTGCCATCTATCAAAACTTTTCCTTTCCTTTCCTTTTTTCTTTCTTTATTGGTGTTTTCTATTTGTCTCAATTCCATATTGCATTTTAGCACTGTGTTTTAAGTGCACAAACACACATACACACATGTACATCTTCACACACAGGCAAATAACATGGTAACTTCAGACCTGCACAGATGGGAATAAATGTATGAGTTTTAGGAAGGCTTGAAGTACTTTCTTATCACTCATGAAATCATAATCTGTGGGAAGTCATAGTCTATCACAGAACGCTGGGCTGTCCTTTAGCGTATGTCCCTATAGTTTCCCCTATCTTAAAAACATTAGATTAAGTTTTCTATTTTGATACTAACATTGAGCGTTTACTATCCTCAAAATCACACTGAGTTAAAAAACTGGAAAATAAAATTCTCATCGGTAACATAAATGTCAAAGATTAGACACAACAGGACTATTGTATTATTGTTATTACAGATAGAATTGCATATACTTTTCCAATATTCTTAAAGACTGTATCATTTTCTTGTCCTTTTCCTGAAGCAAAATAGATTAGCTTATGTTATCCTCAGTACCGAGAACCTCTGTGTCATTTCTAAGCTAACATCTGTACCACTTTAGCAACTGTGCGCTTGGAGACAGCTCAAGGCCTGCTCTCTTCTTCTGCCCAGACTCCTAGGGATTCCTGTGAAGTTTTGAGCCATGTGGACAATTATGAAGCTTCAAACTTTTAGGAAAAAAGAAAAACAAACTTCTGTGACTTAAGATATCACTAATTCTTTCAAAACCTACTTCCCCACCACTGCTAAATAAATAAGAATAAGATAAACTAAATAAGTATTATTTTAATTATACTGAATTTTTAAAGCTTCTATATCAGATTTTAATTGCTGTTAAAACAAATTGCTAAAGACTTTGGGGTCTAAAATAGCACATCAATTATCAGTTCTGGAGTTTAAAATTCAAAATCATTTTGGGCAAGCTAAAATCAAGGTGTTGTCAGGGTAGGAGATTTGAGAAGAGAATCTCTTTTGTTGCCTTGCTCTCCTTCTAGAAATGGCCTACATTCCTTGGCTACTGGCTTCACTCTAATCTCAGAGCCCGTAATAGCCCTGGTTTTTCTCACATTGCAAGATTTTGACCCTGCCTCTTCTTTTTTCTCTATTTTTTAAACTTTTTTATAAAGAGAAAAAACACCAAGAACACAAAAAAATTTCAAAACAAGATAAATGGTGGAAAACATTGTTTAATACATTGTGCATTATTATCTTCAAAGTATCTAGTCAGAGTACAAGATATAGGCATGAAAAATTGACCAAACAATATTAGCATAAACCTTTCCTCTCAATGAACTAAGAGAAATTATTACAACTATCTTGTATATACATATATATATATATTTTTTTTTTTTTAATTTTTCCTTCCTTCCTTTCTCCCTTCCCCCACTCCAGTTCCTCTTTCCTGTTGAATAGTTTCTTCCCATTTCACAATATCGATAGTACATTTTGGATCTTATTTACTGTTTCAGCTTTTCACACTAGGGAGACAATACGATGTTTACACATGTGAGTCTGATATGTTTCACTTATGAATATGGTCTTGAGTTGCATCTATTTAACTATAAAAATCTCAAGTTTATCCTTCTTTATGGCTAAGTAATAATCTATTGTATAAAAATAACACATCTTTATTGTCCATCCCTTGGTTGGTGGGCATTTGTGTTGTTTCCAAGATTTAGCTATTACAAATTGTGCGGCTGTAAACATGGATGCGCATATATCTCTGTGGTATGACTTTTTTAACTCTTCTGGGAAGATACCCAGAAGGGGAATAGCTAGGTTGAATAGGAACTACAATCCTAGTTTTTTGAGGATTCTCCATACTGATTTCCACAGTGGTTGCACGAGTCTACACTCCCACCAACAGTGGAGAAGTGTTCCTTTTCCCCTATAGCTCCTCCAGCAATTGTTATTGGTTGATTTTTTGACGATAGCCATTCTTTCTTGGGTGAGATGGAATCTTAGTGTTGTTTTAATTTGCATCTCTTGAATGACCAATGATGCTGAACATTTTGTCATATATTTATTTGCCATTTGTATTTCTTCATCTGAGAATGCATATTCACGTCAGATGCCCGCTTTTGGATTGGATCTTTGAATTTGGTGGTCTGATTTTTTCAATTCTTTGTTTGAGGGACAACTGGCTATAATTTTTTCCCACTCTGTGTGTTGTCTTTTCACTCTGTTGGTGATTTCTTAGCCAGAGCAATTAGACAAGGGAAAGAAAGAAAAGGAATAAGGATAGTGAAGGAAGAAGTTAAATTACCCTTATTTGCAGATGACATGATACTAGACATAGAAGACCCCCAACACTCCACCAAATACTTCTAGATTTAATAACCAAATTCAGTAGCATAGCTGGGTACAAAATCAAAATTCAAAAACTGATAGCAATCCTGTACACAAGCAACAAACTCACTGAGAGAGAAATTAGGGAAGCCCCACTCTTCTTAACAGCATCCAAAAAAATGATATAATTAGGAATCAATCTAACAAAGTAAGTAGAAACTCTATACATTGAAAATTATAGTAACCTGAAAAAGGAAATCAAAGAGGATCAGAAAATGGGAAGATAGCCCTTGCTTATGTTAGGAAGAACAAATATAGTGAAAATGGCCGTATTCCCAAAATTGTTATGTAGATTCAATACAACTCCAATCAAAATACCATTAACACACCTCACAGAAATAGAAAAAATATTCCTAAAATTCATTTGGAACCCGAGGAGACCCAGAATAGCAAAAGCAATTCTGGACAACAAAGGCAAGTCAGGGGGCATCACAATTCCTGACTTGAAACTATACTATAAAGCTACTGTGATAAAATCAACATAGTATTGGTGAAAAAAAAAAATCCAGACCTGAGGATTAATGGAACAGAATAGAAAATGCAGACATAACTCCAAACACACTCAGCCACCTTATCTTTGACAAACGGGCCAAACACATACACTGTAAAAAAGATAACCTCTTTAATAAATGCTGCTGAAAAACTGGCTTTCAACATGCAAAAGTCTAAAACTAGACCCACGTATATCACATGAACTAAACTAAAATAAAAATGTATCAAAGATCTAAATATCAAAACAGAAACATTAAATCTACTGGAAGATAGAATAGGTAGAGATCTTGAAGACATAAGTAGAGGCAGATACTTTATGAACAAAACCCAGACCACATGGGAAACACTACAAATGGGATCTTACCTTATTAAAAAGTTTTTTTTTTTTTTAATTTTAAGGACTCATGTTTATATTGGGCTTACCTAGATAATCCAGGATAATCCTTCAATTCAAGATCATCTGACTAATAAAATAAATTTCATCTGCTACTGTACTTCTGTTTTGTCTTGGAACATAGCATATTTACAGATTCTGGGGATAAGGATGTGGCTGTCACTGGAGCAGAGGGTTGTAATTTTGCCTATATACTGCTTACCATATTAAATATATATCATGGTAAATAAAAGGGAATACTAATGACATTAATGTAAAGGATATCAGGTTTCCTGAGATGATGGAAGCACTTTTTAAAAATAAATAAATTTATTTATTTATTTAGAGACAAGGTTTCACTCTGCAGTGAAGGCTGTCCTAGATCTCACTTATGTATCCCTGGCTGGCCTTGAACTCACAACGATCTTCCTGCCTGAGCCTCCAGAGTGCTGAGATTATAGGCATGCCATAGGCACAGAGTCACCCAAGCCCTTTGGAGTTCATATACTACCACAGATTTCTTCAGATGCTGCACATGGAACTACAGGATTTAACCTTTGCCTTGCTTTGGCCCCATTCTTTTCTATCCCCCCTTTTGTACCTTTTGGAATGGAATGTTTATTTTGTGCCATTGTATATGTTGGAAGTGTTTAACCTTTTAATTTGTACATGGGCTTACAAGTAGGAATTTGCCTTAAATCTCAGAGGAGACTTGAGACTTGGACTTTCCAGCAATGCCGAAACTGTTAGGACTTTGGCAACTCTTAGAGATGGACTGAATGCTTTTTGCATAAAGCAATGTGCATGAGTCTTTTGGGGGCTGCAGATGGAGTGTTATGTTATCCAGATGTCCCCCCTCCAAAGCCTTATGTTGTCATAGGTGGGATTTTTCAGACTTGGCTAGGTCTAGGGCATGTGATACTTGGATTAAGGGTGTGTGGTATTATATTAATTTGTTGGTTGTAATTAGCATAGTTCTGTATGGCATGACCCAAAACACTGGTAGCCTGGGTGGGATAAAAGGGAAAAGCAGGCTGGCTGTTTGCTTCTTGCTGATTGCTGCCTTCTGCCAGACATGCCATTAACTATTTCTTTTCTGTGATACCTCTCTGCCATACCATTCTGCTTGGAGGCAGCTAACTATGAACTGAAACCTCTACAAATGGTGAGATAAAAATAATCCTTTCCTCCTTTAACTTTGGGTGTTGGGTGTTGGGCATTTTGTCTCATCAATGAGAAAAGTAATTAAGGAAGTTACCTACAAGTAAATAAAACTTCACGGAACTGCGTACATCCACACATGTGTACATGAATGCACATAGAGGAGTGCACCTACAATGGGGAAAATCTGAACAAGGTTAATGTTCTGGTTGTGATACTCTCCTAAGGTTATGCAAGATAACCAATCCCTGGAGAAACTGGGTAAAGTGTATAAAGGTCTTATTATTTACTGCATGTGAAGTTAAAAAGTTTTCAAAAATTAAAAGTTTAATTTAAAAAGCCTCATTAACCATTTGCTGTATTTCTGGTTTTGTTACCAAGCTGTAATGTCATAGTATTTCAATTTTTAAAGAGTGCATTAGTCAAAACTCATTGTCTATCATGAAACGCTCTTCTGAACAACCACACAGTAATTTACGTGGTCAAAATATACTGAGCAACCTATAATTCAGGAACGTGACATTCTACCACTTCCTCTGGCCCAGCCCTTTTAAAAGTTCTTGATAGCATCGTAGACCAACTCTATCCTTGACCTTCTCCACTCTTTGGGTGCGTGCTAGAGGCCTCTGCTCAGTTGGTTCTGCCCTGACCAAAGTGTGCTTGTTTTGGGAAAATTCTATTTTTACTTGTTTTGCAGGTAATTTTTCATCTTGGGAAATGAGGTCAAGTAAACACAGAGCCACAGCCCTGAATTATACCTACAGACACTGGGAGCGGTTTAGAACTTTGTCTGGTTTAGAAGAGCAGTGTTTGAAAGCCCCAGAATGAAATGACCCAGTTTCTACTCTGTCTTCAAAGCACCATCTTTTGAGTTGCCTCTGACTTTCAGAAACGTGTTGGAGATGAGCTGTGTACGGCTGCCAACCTGAGGCGGTTCATAAAGCATTTCTCCCCACAGTCCATGCAAACCTTGTCATTATAGCCAGAGCGGTGCTCTCCACGGTGACTGCGGCTGCTTCTATTGAGTAGTAAATCTATTGATCTTAAGCACAGAATCCATCTCAGAGGGTTTTTCAAATGGCCCGTGGAGTCCCTTCCCTCAGGGATGAAGTACACTTTAGCTACTTGTGGGCTTTTAAAAGGCTTATCTTATCTCTTAGCAAATGCGTTCTTTTGATTTGCTGGAAATTTAGTTATTCCAAATGGACAGGTACAAAATACAGGAAAGAAGAAGGGAAAGGAATCTAAGTTAACCTCATACCCAGGTCCTTTTCTGAACTCTGCCTTTTACAGCAGCAACTATTTCTCTCAGGCACTACACCATGCTGGGAAGACAGTGGGCTCCTGGAATAAAGGGTGACCTATTGCACTTAACCGCTTTGAGCTTGTACTCAATAGTCTGTAGAACGCTAATCAGTCCACATTATGCCACACTAACCAATTGAAAATATGGCAAGGATTCATTATTACATTATGTTAGAGTATCAAACTTCACTATAATATATGGAATTATCATAATATATTATAGTATTATATAATATTATCACATCATACTATATTATGGAAATACAAAAAATTGAGACTTCATAGAAACAAAAGCTTTCTCTATCAGGATCCAAAATTCAGTATTTAATTATTTGCTATCCATGTTACTTAGACCCTTTCTAGATCTAATTTTCTTCTCTGCATATAGAAATTAACTATAATACTGTAACACGTAGCTCATCGATATCTTGATGAAATAAAAACAGGGCGTTTAGCAGAAGCATACAACTCTTGGGAAAGGCAAAAAAAAATGAAAGAATCTATTAAAACTCAAGTGAAGATTTGTCAGATATAGGGTTTGTGAAAAACACACAAAAAAAAACCACAGAAATTCTTAGTGTTTATCAAAATATTTTGTTCTGGAGATCAAAAGTCTTACGGTAGTTTAGATATATAATATTGTGAGTTGCCTGCTCCAGAACTTTTCTGTCATTTCTTTTCTACCTAGTAGAAACTGTTTCACAGTACTGCGGATAAAATACTACTCAGTTGCTTTCCTAATATCCCAGTTGTCCTTGAAGCTAGTAATGGTTATATGTTCTGCACCATGAGACATAAGGATAAATATTCTGTATGGCTTCTGTGAAGGACTTTTCTTCCCTTAAAAATCTGTGCATGTGCATGTGCATGTGTGTGTGCATGTGCATGTGTGTGTGCATGTGTGTGTGTGTGTGTGTGTGTGTGTGTGTGTTTTGTGTGTTTAGGGGAGGGTTAGGAAATACAGATGTTGTTTAAAAGGTACAAAACTTCAGTCAGGCATGATGAGAAAGTTTTGGAGAAATTTGCACAGCAGGAGGACCATAGTATATATCTGAAAAATTCTAGCAGAGTAGATCTTAAATGGTCTCATCACAGAAAAAAATAAGTATGTGGTGTAATGGTTATGTTGTCATAAGTTATATAATGCTTTCTTCTAAATATATCAATAAAATTTAGATGCTTAGCTAGTACAGAGCATATTTTTATGTATCAGTAATTCCACTGATGAAATAACATTGACTTTGTTCTCTATATTACTTAACATGTACATAAAATGAAAATTCTAGAATTTTTAACAAGTTTCAACATTGTAGTCCTTCTAGTTCATGGCTATTTAAAAGACCTAAAGAGTCTACCACATTTAGTGGTTGTAAAAGTTAATGAACTAGGAATCCTTTGTAATCTTGCTCAAGTTTGATATTAAATACACAACTAAGAATGACAATGGTATATATAAGTATTTGGTATGCATTTAATGTACTGGCAGAAAATTATAGTAGGAACTCCAATAATAGAAACAACTCCACAAACCTTGGCTTTAATAAGTTCTTTTTATTCATATACTAGGTTCCCTACAGATTTTATATTGAGATGTTAACAGGGAAATCTGTCACTAGTAGAGGACTAAATAAAGCCAGGAGTCATATAACAAGCAGAAGAGAGAAGTAAACTTCACATGAATACTTAAAATACTGGTAGAAACCCTGATACAATCAATTTGCAAATAACTTTAAGGCAAGTACTTAGTGGATAATGAGTAATGTGTCCTGCTTAAGATGAAATTCTTTTGAGCTAATCTAATATGGTAGATCAAGGAGAAATAAATGATAGATGTACTCTACCTTGATTGCAGAAAATCTTTTGACTACTTGTACATTATGAATCCATCAATTAGTCATCAAATAAAAGGGAACTAGAGTTCACAGCCAATTGGGTCATATTAACTACCTAATGTCAAACATCTAGATGAAAATACAAGATACTCTCTCCTGACAAGATCAAATATCTACACATGAACAAACACACATGCCATCAGAATATATACACACAAATGCATATACTTGAACTTTTAACTTTTGTATCATGTCAGAATTTTGCTACTTATAAATTATAAATTATAATTCTTCCCATAGGCCATATTTGAGGAATATGAACCAGTGTGAAAAGTTTCAGAATAATACAGGGAAAATAAGACATCAGAAAATAATTTCTAGGCATAGAAGCTAAAGATATAAGGATGATTTAATCTGAAAAAGGCAGTTCAGATAACTAACACTGGTTTACTATATCTACATGGTAACAAAACAACTAAGCAATTTGATTAGAGCACTAACAAAGCAAGTCAGTGCCTTAGAAAAAACCCAAGATCTCCGTAGTAGTAGCAAGTGATAGCCTGTAAATGAATTGATTGAGGTTTTATCACTACCAAAAGCATCGTAAATATAGAAATCTTCTGGTTTTCAGGGACTGTTGATTGGAGGGAAAGTAGGTAGGTTACTCACATCTAAGACAAAAGTTAGGAGAAAATTAAAGAAATGGTCAAGGTGATGAAAACCAGAGCTCCTGAAACCAGGGTAAGTTAATGTGGAGCTTCAGTATGTTAGTACAGTAGAGGGTCCCAACCGTTTGAAAATGGATGGGCTTAAGAATTAAGGAAATAGGACTGGGGATTTAGCTCAGTGGCAAAGCACCTGCCTGGCAAGCGCAAGGTCGTGAGTTCGGTTCCTGGTACCGGAGAAAAAAACCAAAAAAAAAAAAAAAAAAAAAGAATTAAGGAAATGTTTTCTCAATATGAAGGAATCTTATATATTTTATGCCTCAAGTCAAATTATAAGTTGTGAAGTTGAGTATTGTTGCTATTTCATATCTGATTCCCACTTTATTCTCTCTCCCTTTCCTTTTTGATACCTCCATAAATGATTCTTTCTTTAGTGTCTTCCTCACCTTATATAACCATTTCAGATCCATGATTTTTCAGTTAGGATTTTGTGTCTCCCCACTCCAATAGTTACCACTAAGACTTACCACCACCATGGTTATTTTATACCAGAACACATTTCCTTCATTGTAAAACTTCAGGGTCAGATTCTTTCTTCACAGCTTCAAAAAGGTTGAGTGATAACCTGGTTTTTGAAGTTGCTTAGTAGAAACAGGCCTGAAACGAGTATTTCTCTAGTTGAGAAATTTCCATCCACATCCTAGATCCTAACCCTTTCCCTTTTATAGGTACATTTTTCAAATGAGAATGCTGCCATCCAAAATATAAGGTTTCAGTGGAGTAGCACTAGTGGTAGAAATACTGAGCTTGGTAAAGAATGGTGAGGACATAGTTAGAAGACAGGGCGAATGTGGGTGGAGAAAGATGAAGTATTGAGCAGCTGATAGTACATGATGAGATTATTAAATCCTATTTAAATTGGCCTTCCTGCTTGTTCAAGTTTAAGGCTGCCTAGATCTTGAGCTAATGTGGTTTTCTCAGGAACAATGTCTGCCTACCATAAGGAATAAAATGTAGTGGTTAAATTCCAGAGATGTGGAGTGAAATTGGTCTGTGTATTAGTCAGGGTTTCCCAGAGGAACAGAACCAATAAGATATTTATTAAATTGGATTATGTCCTCCAACATCCATCTATACGCTGGAGAGTTGGCAAAAATGATAACTGTTCAATCGAAGAAGCTGGAAACCTCAGAACAACCAGGGTCAATGATGCATTTTCTGTTCAGAGCTGAAGGCCTAGACGTCCACTGGAGAGTTGTTGCAAGTCCATGTTCAAAGGCTGAACTATCTAAAGGTGAATATAGACAGACTATGATGGCAACTAAAAATACACCCAATCAGAAAGAATCAAGAACGTGTACGGGCACAGATTCCCACTCTCTGCTACTTATTGCTGCATCTTGGTCTCCAGATGACTGCGTAGTGTTCCCTATGTCTTTTCTGCTCAGTTTGCTGACCCAGATGCCAGTCTCTGGGAATACGATCAAGGATACACCCAGGGTGTGTCTCTCAATTCAGCAAGTTGACAACCAAGATTAATTTTCACAACAGGATCAAATCTTGCTGTAACTTAGTAGTGCTGTAACTTTGGCCAAGTTACTTGGAGAAACAGTTCATGCCAGGGCTCAAGGAAGCAGTGAGACTTCCTTCTTCTTTCTCTTTTTATTCCACCCATGCTACAAGCCTATTGGTTGGTGCCATCACTCCTAGGGTGGGTCTTCTCTTTTCAGTAAATCCATCATCCACACCCAGAACTATGCTAAACCAATTGGTGGATTAATCCAGTACCACACACCTATCATCCAGTCACCTCCCAAAATCCCCTGTGAGCTCATCAGGCTTTGAGGGGACAGCTAGATATAAGCCATAATATGCAGTAATTCTAGCAATTTGGAAAGACAGAGTGAAGGTGGATAGACAAACATGGGCAGATTTTTGGAGAGCATGGTGGAATTTTCAGGTTCTTCTCGGATTACCCTTTGAGGGGACATGTGAAATAGGTTACTGTTCTCACACTTCGCTTCTCAAAAATGAAATGAAAAATCAGTGGTAATTGGAGTAAAACCTGTTGATAATTATATCCTTTTGTGATACATTTTGTACTATTTTAAAAAGCTTATGCTGGTGGTATACAGTAATGACTGTTCTTGTTTCTACTAAAACTAAAATCTAAAGCTCTTCTATGACTCAGAGTGTTCCACACAATATACCTTCTGACCAGCTCTTGAGTAAACCCCAGGTCCTTTTACTTTCTGTCTCATTCTGCCTACCACAACTTTTCTGTCACTTTCTTAGGTCTACACAGTCAGCAAAGCAACAAATCAAAGCATGATTTATAGCATTTGCCAATTTCCATGGTGTAAATACTCCCATCCTACCAATATCACGGCCCTGAATGTGGAATAAACTAGAAATGTGCAGTAGCACTCCAGAGCCATTATTTCTATCACACACACAAAAAAAGGCTTAAAAAAATCTCAGGAGCACAGATCATAGTAGCATATATTACCAGAGAGCAATAACTTTTGAATATCTCTTTCTTATAAGTTTATTGAATTATAAATTTATATGGCTTTTTTTTTTAATAATGTCTGTTTTCTAACTGGCTCACAAAATCCCTGAAAATTCAACAGCAGGCTCTTACAAGTTGTCACATACTGGTTCCAGCAACCACTGTATGGACCCAGGTGTTCTCAACACTTCTGCCAGGCTTCAGATTCATTCACTTATTCATTCATTCACTCTCTCTTTCTCTTTTCTTGAACATTTCTGAAATCAAGGTGCATTTATAATCACTGATAGTCATGCAACAATTGTGATGCAGATATCTCTACAAATACATTAACCCATTTCTTTTTCTTGTATTACCCTGCTTTTATATACAGAAGAAGGATAGGTGATGAAAAATCCAACTCTTAAAGATTGTCTTCTTTAAGTACATAATATACATCTATGAGGCAAGAGAAAACCATCATCTGTGAGTTCATAAGAACAGCTATATTCATATTTGATGGTAATGTACAGGTTCTTCATGGTTAAGTCAGATTTCCCATGACCTGTTCTCTCAGTGTGGTCCATAGAGATTGTACAAATAACTGTTAAAATAGCAAGCTCAGTGTCTCACACTTAGTAGGTATGCAGTAAATGGATTTCCTGTGACTTTATTAATATTTAATTCAAATGACCCAGTAACATTCCTCACCAAATTTAGTCCTTTCAAAACAGTGATGGGAAAGCTCACCTTGATCATGTCTGACCTAATAAGACAGTCTGTGTATGCTGGTTGGTAAAACCTACCAAGAATCTTAAACAGAAGTCTATATTATCCTTTTCTGAACTTCTGTAGTTTTATATGATGCTACATGTATTGGCTTTTGTCTTTACTAATTACTTCTGGTCTCAACATTAAAATAATAATTTCCTTAAGGAACTGTGGCCTATGTTTTGATATCACTTATGCTACTTATTGTATTGTTTGATTAATTGTTCTTTTTGTGTAAGTTGCACATTAACCACCTTCTGTAATTCACCTGTGTTTATATGTACAGTACCTTAAAATTGTGCCAGTGCCTATCTAAATTGGAAACCATTGTATAATGTGTAATCTCTCTTCATTTGGCTCATGGTCAGTAAATCAAAAGAGATTGATAGGTCGATAAACCAATTTATAAAAAAATTCTCCAGCGACTGAAAGAAAGCCTCCAGTGTACCAACCTTCAGTGTAAGAGTACTCATGTAACTACTAGTAGGTATAGTAATAGAAATACATAGCAAACAGACCTCTAAGAGATAACCAGGTTTAAAATATGACCAAATCTGGATTTCTCAGATTTATGTGGACGCTATCAATTTTGACCATCACATTCTATGGAAATATAAATCTCAAATTATATAATCAGCTACAATCACACAAGCTATCTTACTGTTAGCTTTCATTTTCACTCGGCTACTTTCTCTACTCTGAAAGAGCTACTCCTTAGTTCACTAGGATCTTTATTTTCTGTTGCTCACAGTGTAACTATAATGCTAAGCCTGAAGCAACTACCTACTGATTCCTAGTTCTAATTAGCACGTTGGTAGTATGTTTCATTTCTAAACTCTTACTCTGATATCATGGAAATAAAGATTATTTACTAGTAGAGATTACTCAGTTCTGATGTCTTTATATCCTTAAGTTTGACCCATAAATCCTGGATTGCTGCATTTACCACTTTTTTGTTTGTTTTTTTTTGTTTGTTTTTGTGATTTTTCTTTTTTTTTGGCTTTTTGAGACAGGGTCTCACTATGAAGCCCAGCTGGCCTTGAACTCACAGTGATTCTCCTGCCTCATCCTCCTGAGTGCTAAGATTACAGGCATGCACCAGTATGTCTGGACATTTGCCATTTGTTTTTTAAAATGATAAATCCTGGGACATATTTTATTGTATCAAGTTATTACATATCAAAATTTAAATCTCCCCATGACAGATTACATAAAAAGTGAATCATAAATCTAGCTAATTCCAAAAGTTACACTTAAATCTATAGCTGAAAATACTTTTCTTAGGGAAGAAGACATCCTCTAATTGCTATGTAAAATTTCAGACTGAAAAAGTTCTTATACATTTAATTCTTTCTCTCTTGTGAACAGACTTAATTGCTTTTTTGGTTAATTTAAATACTGGTACTAATCATCCTCCAAGAGATTACTTAGAACAAAAAGACAATGAAGAACAAGCTCTAATACCATTTGGCTGTCTCTAAAGACTACAGTTGAAAGCATCAAGTATTTAATCTTTTTATTTTTTATGAAGTAATTTTCAAAATGAGTATTTTAGATTACTGATCCCATTTAAACCCTGTCAAGTAGTAAAAAAGCATGTAATCCAGACATAATTCTTCTGCCACATTTCATTGTTAAAGTCAAGGCCTTTCACAAATCTTTGAAAAGTACTTGAGGATCAGTGTATCACTATTTTTAAAATTCTTTCTCATTTCCATGTAACATATACATCATATGTCACTTTCTCCCTGACAGTTTCTATAATAGAAAGTCTTCAGTGTGTTTGGAATAAGGAATGCTAAATAATAAAATTTCATTTCCCTTTCAGGGATATGCTGAAAATCAGAAAGGGTAGGTATTAAAATATGATACTACTCAAATGCCTTACAAAATATTTTCATTAAAAGCATCAATAATTTGCAATGAATTTACCTGTAAAAAATGTTAAAGTAATGAATTCGATAGCTTCTAAGAAGGCTGTGTCTGTGGGACAGTCTCTTGAAAAGGAGAGGAACACTGCAGACTTGGAGGTTTAGCATTTGCAAAGCAGCTCTGAGCATCAAGGACCCACAGAGGGGGCATTGATAGCTCAGGTGCTGGGGGTTTTGGAAAGTGTAACTGGAATGCTGGAAGACCCGTGGCTATCGGTGTTTTTAGGGGAATCTCACGAAGTGCCCTATGTCTAGAAAGCTTCTTCTGACTTGAATCCTAGTTCTTATGTAGCTTATCAGGTCAACAGAATTGATTAGAGAACTCTTGTGATTTCAGAAAGGAAAGAAATTTTCAGCATTTGCTGATGTCTAGTCTATCATGGTCTGTACAGCAGTTGATATTCTTTAGAGAAATTACAACCGGCAGGACACACACACACACACACACACACACACACACTTTATATATATATATATATATATATATATTTTTTT
>NW_004955431.1:12015856-12019836 GCF_000276665.1 Chinchilla lanigera | reverse complement strand
TTTTTTTTTTTTTTTGGTACCAGGAATCAAACTCAGGACCTTGCACTTGCCAGGAAGGCACTTGTGCCACTGAACTCTATCCCCAGCCCTGAGCCCAAATCTATAGTCAGCAACAATCTGGTGATCCGGAGAGATAATGATTTGGTTCCAGTTCAAGTCCAGAGCCCTGAGAATCAGGGCAATCAATGATATAAGTTCAAATTTGAAAGCCAGGAAGCTCAAAACTCAAGAAGAGCTGATATTTCAATTGGAGTCTGCTTAAGCAGCCGGGCAGGAAACACTTTTTTACTTGTGGGAGAATGAGCATGTTTTCTTTTTTCTCTTCAGACCTTGAGCTGATTGGATTAAGACCACTCACATTGGGAAGGGTAATTTGTTGTAGTTGGTCTACTCATTTGAACGGTGATTGCATCCGGAAACACTCCCACACGCTCAAAATGTTTGACCAAATGTCCAGATAACCCATGGCAGACAAGAAAATTGACGCCATATTATGATTGTACTGATATTTTTTGTTGCATAACAGTGTTGAAATTATCTATAACATCCAATTTCCAGGCAGTGCTTAAAAGAATTAAAAGCAGGACTTTATATGCCGTCACTCATGTTTCATATCTGGAAGACATCACAGAAGTGTTTATCCTAACTTCTTCACTTTACCTTTGAAAAGATGATTCTCTGTGGGTGTCAGCGGCCAGGAGAGGCCATGCTGGTTTGAGGCCTCCTGTTTTCTGGAGAGGACTTCACCCACAATTTGTGTCTCTCTCAAGGTCCGGGAAAGTGTCACCTGGCAGAGGCTGTGTTCTCTTTCTTCGTCTATCCCTGCTCTTCCTTATCTACCCCTTAAACTTCCTGCAGTTCTTCTTCCCATCTTTTCCTTCTCCTACACTTGTTTCTCTTTCTCTCTTTCTCCCTTTCACCTCTTTCTCTTTCTTTCCTACTTATTTCTCATCTTCACACTCTCTTTTTTCCCTGCTGAGGAAAAATATAACAAAGCACATATCCTTGTCTTAGTTTTTCTGTCACGGTCTGAAGGTAAGGCTGCACTGGTCTTCTCATCCTGATGGCTTTTCTTTGAACCACAGTCTTGAAGATGTACCCAAATTCAGAATGTGCCTGAACACTTAAAATTTACCCATGTGGGGCCTCTTTCGGTGACACTTGCCATTTCACGAGAAAGATGGTTTGGTGCATAGTAAGATTAACATGTAATAGCACGCATTTCATGTTAGGCACTAGCATATGTTAGCTACTGTAGCTCGGGCATAACACAGGGAGATGAAAATCTAGTAATCTCTTTATTTTTTAAAAAAAGAATAAAACATAATAAAAAATTAGAAATGACACAGAATTTCACTAAACAAGATGATAGGAATTCAACAGCGGTTGTTTTGCTGAGTATTGTTGTCTTCAAATTAGTTGTTCATGTTACCAGATAAAAGCATGCAAAATGGGTCAAAAAATTAAAAAGAAAAAAATTTGAGCATTAACTGTTCCTTTCAATAAAACAATAGAAATCAGCAGTATAATTATCCCAGCTATTCTTGTATGTACATATATTTTCCCTTCATTCTTTCTTTCTTTTCTCCTTTCCCTCATCCCAGTTGTTCCTTCCCTTTGAGCAGTTGGAAAATGGCAATCTCTATCATAAAAATTTAATCAACTTTGAGTTACCTTTGCAGCAAAGGGCATGTAAATTATAGGTCAGAAATCATGGCAATAATGCCATTTGGGGGTTTCTCATTTTGTATGGTCTCCATCTTTGCTATTATTTTATTTACTATTGTGATTACTATTATTGTGTTATTATTATTTCTTTATATTCATTAATTCACTCTTTTACTGGTTTAACAACTTACCCAACTATCTAATATTTATTTAGCTCTTGGGTATATGTTGATAAAGCACAGATAAATAAGATCAGTTTTTCTCTCAGAAAGAGCTAATGTAGCATAAGAACTAAGAATTTGGACTCTGAAATTGGATGGATGGTGTTTGAGGACCAGCTTTTTTTTCCACTCACTTACAAGTTACCTTTACTAAGCCTTGGTTGGCTCACAGGTAAATGAGGGATTTTAGGACTATGGTGAGAGCTAAATATGTGTAAGGATTGCTGCCAGTGTAAAGTAAAATGCTTGAGACTAGTAGGCACTCATGAATGTTTATTATTGTATTTACTGATAGCTGATCAACGATTCATGGAAGTAAACCAAGAATACAGATGAGTGGGACAACTGTCAGTACAGGAAGCACCTGCCCTCAGCTAGAAGGATCACAGAAGGCTTTCTGGACCACAGCATATTTGAATCAAGTCCCTAGGCTGAAAAGAAACTCAAAAGGGAGCTACAGAAGATGTTCCAGGCAAAGGACATGCACAGTTGCAAAGCCAGTAGGCTGTGAGAAATCGAGGTTGGCAGGGAGCACTTAAGGAGGGTTTATTGAAACTGGTAGAAGCAGACTTTGTGGGAGCTTTAAGATAGCACAGGCCAATCACCTATTTCACAGACAAGAAGGCTGAGGCTCACTACATTGGTGGGAATCAACTACCTAATGTCAAGCAGCTGGTGAGCAAGAGAGAGTTCTTGTACAACAGTCTCTTTTCCCATATCTGAGATGGGAGAGCAGTCTGCTATCAGTGTATATACAGGGCTCAAGGGTTTCTGGTCAGAAGCTTGCATCAGCAGGTATGTCCCTAGATGGCTGATAGTCTCCCTTTTACCTAGTTCTGTATAGCAATACCTAGCATACTGGGTTATTGCTATCATTAAAAGACATATGTAAAGTTTTAGCAAGTTGTGCCTTCTGGTCAATAGCAAATTACCCGTCTCTGGTAGTTACCACTGCTACTGGTTTGGCTATCATGAAACATCTCGGGAAGGCACTTATCTTTTTCCCATATTTACAACAGCAACCTGGGACACAAAAAGCAGGCAGACACAGCCATGTTCACATACATGTAGAGCATGTGACTGCACATGCATTTGTAGGGAGAGAAGATTTTATTATTTTCTTGGTTTAAAACCAGCACCATGCAGTTTAATGAAAATATGGAGGAAAAAAAATGTATCCTGTGGCTCGCTGATTCTTATGTAATTACTGGAGAAACAGATGGCCAATCCATAGTAGACAGGTAATTGCCTTACAAATGGATTTAGTTCAAGATCGGAAATGATGATAAAGTATATGTTCCTTACGATAGCAATATTTATGAGGTTCACGGGCAATTAAAATTTTAAAAAATCCCATTGTAAAGCACATCTTGTTTCTACTCGTAAGCTAATAGGAAATGACTGCTTTCTACACGGCTGAGCAAAGATTTGGAAGAAAATGCAATCATTCTTTGCGCTAGACAAATGCTTTATTCTCACTTGGTTTTCCTTCCAAGGCAGGAGTTGAGCGATTGAAAATCATTCATTCATTCATTCATTCAACTAGTCAACCCTCATTAAACATCCACTATCATCCTTTTGTGTGCGTTCCTTCTTCCATACTCTGAAATATCTTCGTCCACTTTGCTCCTCTACATTCTAGATTCCCACAAAAGTTGAGAAGCACGGTGTCCATCCACACAGCAGATGGCAAGGCGAAGTGCAATAATCTTCTAAGAGATTAACATTCCTCTGTCAGTCTACCACAAAAATGTGCAGTTTGATCCAGGAATGTTATCTCCTGGTAATTTCTCTGGAGAAAACAATCGAACAGAAGAGAAAGGACTCTTCATATGAAGATGTATTGTGGAAATATGTACCACAATAAAAATTTGGAAGCAAATTAAATGTTCAGTGCTAAATAAGAATATAAAATGAAAATCCTCTCTATTGGTTCTGTGGCATATCAGCAACTCTTCAGAATATTTGCAAGTGTCTTTAAAATTCTGAGTAGACAAGGAGATACAAATGGCAAATAAATATATGAGAAAATGTTCAACATCATTAGTCATTCGAGAAATGCAAATTAAAACAACACTGAGATTCCACCTT
>NW_004955431.1:12009746-12015041 GCF_000276665.1 Chinchilla lanigera | reverse complement strand
CTATATGTGTTTTCATGAGAAACTACATTGAAGATATCAATATGTAATACAATAAGCATTGTTAACTCCCTACCACTCTGTTTGTAACTCTGTAATGTCTGTACTGATCCTTTGCTATTTTGTAAAACATTGTTGATCTGTATTTTCCTCCTTTTATTTCTAAAATTAAAAAAAAAAATTCTGAGTAGAAGGTAAAGATGTTTTGTATCACAGGCAAAAATTGATGGCAAGAAATCACCAGTTCTATCTTTACAACTCTGTGAAAGATTAGTATGGAAATGACTGGGAAATACCAAACAAAACTGAAAGTAATGGTATTGTGGGAGTGGCATGCTCATTTTTCAATCTTTAAGAAATTTAAATACTGCTATAATACATTGCAAATGAACACCAAAGACTTATTTTGCATGTGGTCAAGATCCAGGATGGCATCTTACAAGAGGAAAATAATAAAAGCTTCCCTACTTTCAGAATGCAGGTAGAAAAAGAAATAAATAGTTCTCTTGCGTGGTGTTTTATCTCCCGTATTTTCTATTGTGAAAGGCATTTACAAGTATATTGAATTTCTCTTGCTTATGAATTCAGCTGCTGCTGCTTTTCAACAAACTGACTTAATCCTTTGTTTGGCTGTCATAGTTGCTATCACAAGAATTATTATGCCATCGACTGAGGACTCAAGAGCTAAAATGGAGTTTTTAAAACACCAGTGCATTTCTACTTTTTCTGGATATTACCAAATCTATATATGTTTGTCCTATTAAATTGTAACCTTGTTCATCACAAGGACCACAAAGTTTATTTAATCTGAAAGTATTTTCTGTATGTAAAAGAAAGCAAGTATGCTTACTAATCAGCAGATCCACTAGCAGAGAAGAGGGAAAATGCTGACTTCCGTACGGGTGGATTTTTGTTGTTTTCTATATACTTATGTCAGGTTTTTGTCTGTTTGTTTAATTTTTCAGCTTCCTAGATGCAAAGTTTCAATCACTCAGGATAATTTCCCAATCAGTGGCGGTTGGGATAGAAAGAAGTTTATATTTATTATTTTCATATTGTCATTATTTTACTATAGTTACATAAAAGTGACTGAAATTATGTATGGTTGATTTTGAAGTTGAAAGCGGATAGCTATATATCTCAAGGATAGATCTTCGTTAGTGTTAAACATTTATAAAGTGACTGTTGCGGATGAGTCCCATTTGCATTCTGTGTCCCGCACACCTGACCTTCTAGAGCTCCTTGCTAGCCATCTGCTACAAACTGAAAGGTGGAACTCCAAAACTGCTCTCCTTAAGATTCAGAATCTAAGGAGCAGTATTTTAAAATCCCCTTAAAATAGAAAGAAAAAAAAGAGAAAGCAGTAATCTTTCTTCTTTTATTTTAGTCTATTCAAACTTCACTCTAGATAAAAATCACAACGGTCCTTTGGGGATACAAACAGATGTCTGAAACAGGACTGGATCACACAAAGGCAGGTTTTGCCTGGGGCAGCTTGTGAGGGGAGCATTCTTTATTGAGGACCATCTGGGTTTTGACTAGATGAAATATGCTAATGAAAAGTATTGCCTGGTAGTCCCTAGGAAGGTTTGGCTGAGTATCAGTGATGGTTCACCAAGACCATTCACAGCAGGTAACTGTACATAAGTTTATGTAGAGTAACACATCTCATAGTGATATTTTGCTCGATAATGAACTATAAATCATAGATTATATCACCAGTTGTATCTTAAAGTTCAATCTCTGATATCTACACAATGAAGAGATCACATTGATGAATTCTCAAAACAAGTCTCCATCATTAAGTGACACATGTCTGCGTATAGAGGTATGTGTTTGTGTGTATTTGTGCACATGTATACATATGTGACAGCATGGATGTTTTATGTTTATATGTAGATAGGGATATATGTACATATACATATATACACACATATACATATATATACATATATATATTTATATGGATCATATATATGGATGTGTTTAGACTGTTTTAAGTTCATTTTCCAAACACATTTTGGTTCATAGTCTCTTCCACACCTCAAGATGATTGATGTAGTTTAACAAACACCAAAGGTCAAAGCTGTTATTTTTTAAATTAAGTACATAACTTCTAAATGATTACAAAGTTTCAAAGACAATGTGTTGAATTTCAAGTTCCTGAAACTTTGAAACTCAGAAAAGAGGGGAAAGATCCTAGACGTCGATCCTGCTTTGAGGTGCTGCTGTTGTGAATGGATCTGCGAGGCACCCTGGGTCCGCATTTTTTCCGTAAAGCCCCTGAGTCATAACTGCTATGGGCACCAGCGGTTTTCCAGCTCACTCCCTCACCTCACAGAGCACAGCTCTGTGTTGGCAAATCTGTGAGCAAGTCAGGACAGTCCGGACTGTCCAGGGGCTCTTATTATAAACAGTGTGGGCTTTTCAATGAGCCAGACCTTAACTTCCAGAGAGATCACAGGCGCGGAAAGGAAGGTTAGTCTGAAGTGCTATTTTTCGGACCACACATATTAGCAGCATCCTTTAAATATTGCAGCATGCACTACTATTTCTGTGGCCTCTTCAAGATCTACTCGAAAGTGTCAGGATCAAAAGAACTCTGCTGTTTTTGTAAAGCTAAGAGGAGGGTGGAAATAATCTCATTTCAGTCCCTGCAGTTGAATTCTGCACACCTCACAGAACCCTTTCTAAAACCTCCGCACCCTGGGCTCAGCAGAACCTGGCGGTCGCAACTCAGACACCATTTAATTTCCTTCTTGAATGATCTTGTTTTATATAAGGTGACCTTTTCATGACTGTAAAATTTCCTCATTAGAAAATGGCAGGCTCCCTGGGATTGGAAATCTCCCCCGATAACACTCTGTACAAAGGTGTCTATGTAAGTTTTCCTCATTTAAAATGAAAGGAAGCCTCTCCATGCACTCCACTAACAGGAATGAGATCACAAAGACAAGCTGCTTAGATTTTTAAGAAAAAACTTTGCTTATTGGGGCAGCTGGTAAAACTGGAGTCAGATATGGATCTGATTTTAAGGAGCTCAGAGTAATTATTGAGTCTATTTTCAAAGCACTCTTTACCAGTTAGGGATGTAATATACCACACTTAAATACTGCACAGCTAGGCATAGTGCACATCATAGTTGAGGAAACCTGGGTTCAGAAATACCAGAAGTTTATCCATAATCATACACAGCTGAGTGACAGAGATAGGGTCTCACCTATAGTTTTTGTGATTTCTTTCCTTTGTATCCTTCTATCTAACAGGGTGAATAATTCCTCAGAAAAGGAATGTGAGAGAGATGTGCTGCACATGCATTCGTTTGTACATAATTCTTCTACTAACAATATCTATTTGGACTGGACAAGTGCAAGGGCTGTAGACTTCGGCACTGCGGCACTGTTATTAGAACACCGTCCCCGAGCCAGGCTGCTAGGTTCAAATCCTTACTTAGCCACTGGCTAGCTGTAGGATTTGGAGCTCGTGTTTCACTGAGACTGGGTCTTTTGAGCTGTAAAATGTGGATAAGAACAGTAAGACTTTCCTTGCGGGATTGCTCTGGGGATTAAATGAGAATATTCTCCTAAAATGTTCTCAGGTAATCAATACAAGGTAGCTGTCATTGTTACCAAATTCACGTAGAAATGTTGCTGTCTTTTCTGCTCTGTTTTGCAGGAAAAAAACACTGGAAGCAAATCAACTTACGACTTGCTGGAAACTTCAAATGATAGTATCAGGTAGATAAAGAAGGCTGACGTATAAGTCTGCCAACAGTGGAGGGCATTGTGACAAAACACGCACCCTATGGGAAAGGCAAGGCTGTCAGAGCCCGTTACTTCCAAGCCATAACTCCGTGCTGACTCAGCTACAGGCAGGCAGTAATCACAGCCAAGTTTATATGCTTGCAATTGATGTGGCCACATTTCCACATTCTGAAAAGCAAAGCCAGGAGAAAAGGGTGATCAAAAAGTCTTTATGGACCTAGCCACGAGATGCTGACAGCTCGAGCTTATTGATTTGTCTTTAGTGAACTTCTGTAACTCACAGTGATTTACCTAACCAAAAATGAAGGCATGTCAGAATTCTTGGGGTTTTCTGAGCATTTTGTAACAGTACTTTGTCAGTTCTTTATCTTACAGAGAATAATTGATTTGGGGAGATGCTAAGTGTTCAGATGAGATTTCTAAAGACATTTATCTTACTGGCCTCACAGCCCACAGGATCAATACTGTTTATGTTAATGATGTGATGGGCTCACTGCTTCAGAAATACTGAAAGGCTTGTGCAGGAGCACTCAAGACACCGTTGTCAATTACCTCTTTGTATTTCTAGTTGTAGAAATAAATTAGTGGATATGTATTTGACTGCAGTTCTGAGCTTGCGAATCCATTGTTTTCTTGTTAAATGGTACTAATTGTGGTTGTCATGGAAACCCCAAAGATACTTAGACTGAATTGCCCAATCTATTTTTTTTTCTCTGTAAGTGATTATTTCTTTGGCTGATATTGAAGTTCCTTGTCTAGAAAGTGATTATACATATGCTCGCAAGACACTCGCTCTAACTTAAAATGCTCGATCAGTCTCTTACATCAATTATACTTGGATGGTGGTTATAAGAATCAATTTGCTTGAAATATAAACTGATCACCTTGAAAAATTAATTATCCATTTGGCTGGGAATTTTTGCCAAAATAGTGACATAAAAACTAGATGATTCTGAAAAATCATGTTTGCTGCAAAATTTAGAAATTATATTTATTTCTATATGTTTTCCTTTAAAATATCATTTTAATAGCTGTAATAATTGTGAAAGAATATAAAAGTTATATTAAAGCGTCTTATCTGTTTCTTGTTAATTCTCCTGGCCGGCTTCACTGGGAGCAAGCACATATGACTAGAGCATTTGTATGGGAGGTAAAAGCCTTGGAAATATTTACCATCTCACCCTTTACATCTTTTGATTTAGTAGGCAGATTGAACGGACAAAGAAATGGAAGTACACACACATGAGGGAATATCATTCAGTGATGAAAAAGGAAATCTTGCCATTGATGACAAATCTTGAGGACATTATGCCAATTGAAAATTGCAAGAGAGGATAGGCAAATGCTGTATGTTTTCACTAATAGGTGGAATCTAAAAATCATTAAACTGATAGAATCAGAGTACTGCATCTCTCTTTTTTTGGTACTGGGAATCAAACTCAGGACCTTGTGCTTGCCAGGCAGGCACTGTGCTACTGAGCCATATTCCTAGCCCTTAGAAACAGAGATAGAATGGTGGTTTTCAGGGCCTAGA
>NW_004955431.1:12007194-12009481 GCF_000276665.1 Chinchilla lanigera | reverse complement strand
AAAAAAAAATGAGTGAGTACTAGGGATCCAACACACAGCTTGGTGCCCATAGTTAACTATATTATATTGCATACTTAAAATTTGCTAAGAAAATATGTATTAAACATTCACACCAAAACCAAAAAAACCCCACAAAAATTAGTAAGTTAGTACAGTGATAGATATGTTAAGTAAGTGTGGCAGTAATTGCTCTTTCATATTTGTCTATATATATACCAAACCATCACACCATGCACCTTAAACTTATACAGTCTTGTCAATTAGACCTCAGTAAGGCTGGGTGAAGCATTCTGACTTGTTAGCCAGCTTTCTTGTCCCTAGAACAGAGGCAAAGGAGGAAAGGTTTATTTTTGCTCCCGTTATCAGAAGGTTCAGTCCATGGCCATCTGGCTCCAAGTCAGGACATCATGGCAAAACGATAGCAAAACACTGAACAGTACTACTTCAGATGAAGGCTGGGAAGCCGAACACTGAGGATTCTCTCTGAAGGCACACACCCAAGGACCCACTTCTTCAGCTTCACCCCTCCTCTTCAATAGCGCATTTATTTGTATAGCACCAGCGTGATCCATTTACCTCTCCAGCAGTCCCTTAATCTAGTCAAGTTGACAATCAATGTTTACTGACACACTGACCCTCAGCCTAGAGTAAGCCATGCAGAAAATTTATTTTCTTGCATCCCTCACATAGCACATTGAATAGGTTCAGTAGAGTAGAAGTCAAACACAGTATGTAAATTTTTAGGCAGAGAAACTATAGGATAAATCCTGACCCACCACACGTCTCCTGAAATCCTGGTGATATGGGACTGCAGAATATTGGGGTTTGCTGTAACTTGAGAGATTCAGAAATAGCTGAGTGGGCTGTGGATCAGAGAAGCCTGGGGGGTGAGTGACTTGTGTGGTCATAATTGCAGCAAATGTCACACTTACTAAAAAAGTAGGGTGACTTACATCAGCAATTAAGGGCATTACAAGTACAAGGAGGAATTCTGGTTAAGACTGACCAATACCGTGGAAGTAATAGGGAAGTTTCTGGGAACTTAATTAAGCAGTAAGAAAACACCTAACTCCTCATAGCATTTACCATGTGAAAGGTCCTAGTAATATCCACTAATTCATTTTCTCTTCAAAACAGCCTTATGAGGTCCATTATTTTCACCCTCATGTGACATAGGTAAATCTGAAGCACAAAAAGTCAAACACTTTGCTCAAATTCCCTCAGCAGTGAAGTAACAGAGCTGGTATTTGAATGCAGATAGCGTTCTAAGAAAAGAAAGGAGAGAGAAGATTGGCTATTTATCCAAGGAAGAATGAGACTCTCATGAATGCGACTCACCAGCAGAATTGGCAATTTAGGAAGCAAATAATAATAATAATAATAAATAGGAACATATATTTAAGTATTTACACACCTGAATTCATGATTTTGAAGACTAAAATCTCTACAGATGTTAGTGCTGAATTTCCCATCAAATTGTATGGAAATTGATCACCACTTCTAAGACAGAAATCAGGGTCTAAGAGAGATTTCACTTGGAGAAAACGCCCAGGTCTGAGTTCATCTTCCACGGGTATATGTGCCTTGGGCAGGCTGAGGTGTAGAAAATATGTTGTTTGTTAAAAGTAATGTGTCTTGCTGTGGCAACCTGTGCACCCGTGCTCCAGGACAGCTCTACTACAGGAGGCTTTCAGCTGATATGTCAATCGCTGAATATATTTTCTCTCTGGAGTTGCTTTACTTCTGTATCCAAGTGGCCATAAGCCAGCTGTCCAAGCTACTTACCCATGCTAGATCAGAGCAGGATTGATCTCTGTCACGTCATTCAAGGAGCCCAGCTGGTACCTGTCTCCTGTCTGTTTGAATAAGCACTGCAGTTGAATCATGAGGCACCAGTGACTGGAAGAAAATAGAAGACTGAAATGGGTTAGTTACCTAAAAAATACAGTAGTGGTTCTTTGTGGAAGAAGATGCTTATCTTTGGCCTTGATTGAAACTTACATCTAAAACATTTTTTTTCTGCATTATTTTGGAGAAAAAATTTTAAAATCCATTTTACCTTTGCCCATGTTGAAATACATGAACAGCGTTCTCTTTTTTTTCCAGGATGTGAAACCTTAGTGTAAAATGATTTCAAGGAAGACTTCATGATTGTTAATAAAATATATTTCTTTTTTTTTTTATTTTAAGGATAAAAGGAGGGAAACATTAACAGACATACAACATTTTACAACATATCACAAGCACAATACAGACAATACAGGGTTACAAACAAAGTGGTAGGGAA
>NW_004955431.1:11939482-12007094 GCF_000276665.1 Chinchilla lanigera | reverse complement strand
TATTTTTTTTTTTTTTTATTTTAAGGATAAAAGAAGGGAA
This sequence comes from Chinchilla lanigera, assembly GCF_000276665.1. NCBI lineage: Eukaryota > Metazoa > Chordata > Mammalia > Rodentia > Chinchillidae > Chinchilla > Chinchilla lanigera. Next base: position 12,007,054 of record NW_004955431.1, on the reverse strand, counting down.
ACATTAACAGACATACAACATTTTACAACATATCACAAGCACAATACAGACAATACAGAGTTCCAAACAAAGTGGTAGGGAATTAACAATAATGTATAATATATAGTAAATGTATCAAAAAAGGTACAAAACAGAGAAAGCTGACAAATATTCCCTGTTGTGGGAAACCATCCTAGAAGGTTGATAAGGTGCTAAGAAGGGTCCGATGGTAGCAGCAAGATCCTGCTGAAGCACTTGACATATTCTTCCCCGGGAAATGTTTCATTTTTTTCTTTCAGAAAAATGCAATTATGTATAATGGAAGAATTTTGCATATAATCATGTCCCTGATTTCATAATGTAAGTCAATGGAAAAATGGACCTACTTTACAGAAATTTTAATTAATGTTAAGTTTAATGAAATAATTGTATAATTAAAGCTCATTAAATGTTACTGTGACTTATGGTTTCTAAGAAAGATTATGCACTCCCAAAGAGTTTCCAAATATTTTAAATATGATCTAAATGTGATATGCTTTAAAATGTTTCAAAGAAAAATGTCATTTTATTTATTGTAGAAAATGTTGATGAGGCAAAAGAAAATAATCACCCTAACTTCCTCTCAGAAATGAATGCCTTTAAAATTTCAATGTGTATATGTGTTTATTATGTTTTCTACATTTAAGCACCTACTACATATTCAATTTATTTATTTTTTTATCTTAAAGAGAATAGTTTAAAAAAGAACAATAGCAAAATAGCAACATCACACACACACACAAAAAAGTAAAAACTTTAAACATGATACAGGGTTTCAGAACAAAATGATAGGAATTAACAGTGGCTGTTATATTACATAGTGTTATCTTCAGTGAAGTTGCTCAGATTACCAGATGTAAGTGCAAGATCAATCAAACCATTAAAGCGATTAAAAAATAATGATTAAAAAAATTAGAGATGATACAGAGTTTCACTAGACAAGATGGTAGGAATTTAACACACTATATTTTCATACATAATTTCTTGAACTTTTCATAATGTTATTATAATTTGACCATTAGATTATTTCAATTCATGATATGAGAAATCACTTTGTCCTATTCACTTCTATAGAACAGAGTTCTGAAAGGAACTCCTGAGTCAGAGAGATTAAGCATTTTGAAGTTTATAAATAGTTTGTCAAATTTCCTCCTAGGATATTTGTGACAATTAGATATTTTTATTAGCATTGTTTTTTTCTAATTTCTGACAACTCAGCAAATTAAAACTGAGCAGCATTATTTTCTGGTTTTCATTATTAAAGACATCAATTTTAATTCACATATGTGTTAGCTATTTTAATTTGACTCCTGTGAGTCAGTTTGTGGCCTTCTGCCATTTTCCTCATGAAGATTTGGGAATTTTCTTACTAATCATATGTATTTATGTAAAGTATTATTAAAGAGAAAATGAACACCTTTGGGACAAAAAGTAAACATGGATATCAACCTGTCTTTCCAGTATAATCTCTTTCTTCAACATGGTCACCATCATTTAGTATCATCTAGCACTTCTTTATATTTTTCTAATAGTTCCAGGTGATTGCTTGAATTCTCTTTTTTGCGGGGAGGGTAGATATTTTTCATGGTAGCTGATGTTTGGGGAAGATTTAGAGTTGGATTATTTCACCCTATTCCTCCTTGATATGTAAGATGCTGCTGACATGCTCCTATCTTTTGTTTATGGAGATACTGGTCTATGAACATTTTTCTGGGTACTGACCTGATGAAAATATCTCAATAAAAATGAGTTATCAAGAGCTAATTTTTGCTGGAGGACCTAGGATGGGAGAATATGACTATGATGTGTGAAAATGAAAGTTATTTATAATTGTAATATAGGAAGAGTTGAACTGCAAAGGAAGTTATGGATTCAGCTGCAGTACGGATGGTGGTTTGGTTCACCTGAAGCAGTGGTTCTCAGACTTTCACACGCATCAGCCTCTACTGGAAATGTTAAAAAACACAGGTGCTTGGCCCAATTCTGAGTTTCAGATTCTGCAGACCTGGTATGGATCTGGTGATGGCAATGTCTCTGGTGCCACATTTTGAGACCCACTAATCTCAGCTACCTGAGAAGTGAGCTTCAGACAAAATAATACCTTTTCTCTGGTGCAGACTTAAGTCACAAGATGCATAAATTCTAAAATCGTTCCACTTTGTAAACTGGTATTCTACAGGAAACCAAAATTACTGAGTGTCGCAGTTGGGCAGGGACACCATGTTACCTCCAGGGGGTGCCATTCCCATGTGAATGTGTGCTCTGGATGTTGGGCTGTATGCGAGGTGTTTGACCATAGCCAGAGGCCCTGAATTCATCCTATGAAAATACATTTTTCTTTGTGATATCTGACAGTGTCTTTAAACAAAAAAAGTACTCTTCCCCTTATTTTAAGGATCTCCCATCCCTAACCTAAAGATCGAATTTATAGTTACCTTTGTTCTTTTCCTCTTTTATAAATGAATTCCTTTTTTGTATACTTCAATTGTAGGTGGAGTCAAATTCTTTTCATATATTCTGTGAGGTGATGGTTAAAGCAGTATATTGCTTTCCTAAATAACAATCTTCTCAACATTTTTTTACTAAAACGTTTGTTCTTCATTGGTTCCTGATATCTTTTCCTTCTGCTGTGTGTGTAGGTGTTATAGTGCCTTTTGTGTATCTCCTCATTCAATCTGAACATGGTTACTATGTTCTAAACACTATAGAGATATCAAGCTTAACAAAATAGTTATAAATAAAGTACATGTGGACTTTGCTTGCCAGCAACTTACGACATGTAAATACTATATACTATAACCCTTATTAGAAATGCTGGAGACCAGAACTGTTTTGGAATTTTATTAGATTTTGGAATATTTGCATATGCATAATTAGGTATCTTAGGGATGGACCCCAAATCTAAACCAAATCTAAACATTTATTATTCATATATATTTTATACACATAGCCTGAAGGTAATTTTTGATAATATTCTTTAATAATTTGGTGCATGGAACAGTTTCCTGGAATGGACTTTTCCACTTGTAACATCATGTTGGCATTCAATTTCAGGTTTTGGAGCATTTTTGATTTAATATTTTTGGGTTCAGGATGCCCAATCCGTAGCTCAATAGGCTATGCTCCTCTGTCTCTGTTAGGTATCACACTGATTTTAACTGTTCCATCTAAAGATCTTGTTTTAATTTGTGACAAAGACAATTCCTTCTCATTGCCACTGAGGAAAAACCTTAATTATCCTTGTATTTCTTCTTCTAAATATAATTTGGGAGAATTTTGTGAAAACTCAAAAAGCGGAAGAGAATCTTTTATGTCTTTAGAATTATAATACATACTTCTTTGGGAAGAAGTAATATCTTTTACCAGGTACTTTTCATGGGTCCTCAGGGAATTAGTGAGGGTGAAGGGTGGCAAAAAAAGAAGGAAAACTTAGGAGAAAGAATTTCCAGCATTTATTTATATCATCAAAACAATCACGTAAAATAATGTGTGATCCACCATGTCTAATCCGATATCAAATGAGAATCTACAAAGTTCTTTCCAAAGGCTTATTTATTTCTCATGCAAAATACACTGCCATATAATGGTTTGTTTTGTTTTGGCATTACTAGGGGATTGAAACCAAGGCCTTCACACTGAACTTTGTCATCAGACCCCCTTTTTAAAAAAATTTATTTTAGGAGCTTGCTAAGTTGCTAAACTGCATAGGACTCGAACTTGTAATCCTCCTGCTTCAGCCTTCCAGAATGCTGAAATTACAGTTGTGTGCCACCAAACCCTGTGCTATAGAACTTTTAAACAGAGAGGACTCTGGTCCCTAAGAATATTGTTGAGATTACTAAAACGACTGGCTTTTGCTAGTGCAGGTTTGCCAGCACTGGTTGAGATTCGTAGACTGGCAATTTAAATTGACAAAATGCCCACAGTCTGCATGCCAACTGGCCATGCTGATAACATCTGACAGGTCTCTCTTGTCAAAGCTTTTGAACACTTAATAAATAAAACCATACTCTTTTTACCCTTTGAAAAACCAGACACTACTTTTTCTCTTTTGAGTTGCAGAAGGTGATATCATAAGAGCTCTGAGCAAGCTGTTCACTCTCTTTGATACAAACGCTCGGGGCAGACAGCGCATCTTTCAAATTTGTGGATGTTTTTCTTTTCTAGTTTGCTACAGCCGAACTGATAATTAAAATAAAGGCTTCTGTAGCCATTTCAGTATCAGAGGTCAGAAAACACAGAAATCTGTGTGAACAAAGAATTGTGATAATCACATTCTACTTGTCTTACTTGCTCAAGAATGACTTTGATGTGTTAAAATGAACTCCTGACCAGTACTAGAGAAACAGTGTATCCCTAGAAGTTATTATCGGTTTGGTAACTTTTTTTGCCATTGCTTCTATGACCGCTGCTATTATTAGACTAAATAATCAGTTTTGTTAGCTGTGGTAATCAAAGAAAGCTAGGCTGGATGAATAAAATCATTGCTGTTTATAAGAGGAGCCAGATTACCATCTCTCTCTCTCTGGTATAACAAAGAGATAGCAAATCAATGAAATGATAGTATTTAATAGTATAGAAAAGAATTTCTGTACTGATGATGCTGCTTCAAATGATTTTGACTTAAGAACTTTGAAAACAAGGAAGGAGAAACCTTTCCTTCCTTCTTCTACTAAAAATCATGGACCAGCCTTGAAGGAAAAAGCAAAACAATGTCCTAAGAATCAAATGCTTGTCAAAAATAACTGGTTGGCTTTTATCTTTTTATTGAGAGAGGGCAAAGTATAAACAATCCAAAGATATTCTTTAATCATCAGAATTGGAAATTTAAAATTTCATTGGGTAAGTACATTAACAGAAACATGCCATCTCCTGTGGAAGGGTGACAGAAGACTCAGGTTTGAGTGAAACAGAGATTGCAGAGGACAGGAAGTGAGATGCGCAGAGATTGAAGAAGTGGTGGAAGGTTAGGGAAAAAAAAGAGAAATGAAAGGAAACTTTTTTTAAGTATAGTGAAAAAGAAACAAGCATATAAGAAAATAACAGAGGCAGAAGGAAGCAAGGTAACAGGAGGAAGAGAAGGGGAGATGGAGAAGACTGCGATGGAAACCGAAGCGAGGCAATGAAGATGACCATCGGTTTGGGCTTCAGGCTCTGTCCTGTTTCCTTGGAACCCAGCATCAGTCACCACCATGTTATCCAACAGCCCCGCCTTTGAGTCTCTCTTCTGCCTGTAGCGTGTGTGACTTGACAACCCACTGGCCACCCAGGTGACTGCTAACAGCCTTGGTCTTGATGATCAGCACCGACCCTAACTGGGATAAGGAACTACAACCTTGCCTTTTGCTCAGCCCTGCCCTTGGGCACCGTGTCTCATAATTGAGCCTGGTGTTTTTCCTATGCCAGAGGACCTGTCTTTGTTATCACTCTAATACTTTTTTTCTTTTTAAAGAGAGGATGTTATTTTCTTGTATATGCAGTCGCTTTTTCTTTTCCTTTGAACTCTGAAGTCTTTGCCTGCAACCTCACCTCATGGGCTATGTTACACTCATTATACGAACTATTGACCACCGTGGATAGCTGAGTCCTACTCATTCCTGACGTTCTGCCCACGTAGTGATTACAGATGTGTACCACCACACCCTGTGCAAATGTATGGTCTTCTTTTTTTACTAGTTAGATGGGTCATGCCGATGTCCTGAAATATGCCAATCTTTCCTTTGAAATATTTTGACAATATTTTGTTTTACCTTGACATTGTTCCTCTTCTCTTCTCTTCCTTTTTATTTTCCTCCTCCTCTTTTTCCTCTTCCTCCTTCTCTATTTTTCCCACACAAAATATCAAGATTGGTGAGGACCATATTTTAAAAGCACTTCCCATTGTGAATGTGGAAATGTTAAATGAAATGAATGTGGAAATGTTAAAGAAACTGAAATTTTAGAAATATAATTCGAAAATGCAAGGGAGCCATGATTCCTACTTATGCCAAAAATTCTCTTAAACTTTCAAATGAAACCAAAAATCACCTTTATAGAAGTTGTACTGTGCTTGCAAATCATATATCACACTATTTGCTACAGATTGGGAAGAATTAAATAGCTTATGATCTTAAATCATCCCACATCTGACTTGAGAGTATAGGTCAAGTGTTGGGTTAGAGAGTCAGGTAATAGGGTTGGCAGGCAATGGTCAGATGGGCAGAGGCAGAATGACTCCAGGGAACAAGGCTGTTATCTCCTAGATTCTACTTGCAAACTGAGCAAATGATAGGGATGATATGTTGTGGGGTAATTTACTATCATATTCTAACCATTGGTGATATTATGGGTGGAACTGTTGACATCTCAACTCCAGGACCTATAAATGTGACTTTATTTGCAATTAAGGTTGCTATAGGTGTAATTAGTTAAGATGATGTCCTCAACTAATTAGGATGAACCCTTATCCAATACAACTGGTGTCCTTGTAGAAAGGAAAAAATTGAAGAGACAGATACATTTACAGGAAAAACACCATATGAAAATGAAGACAGAGATTGAAATGGTGCATCTACAAGCTAAGCAATGACTCAGACTGCCAGGAAATTACTCAAAGCTAAGAGAGGCCTGAAACAGATTCTCTCTCATTCTCTCAGAAGGACAAATCCTGCCAGTATCTTGATCGTGAAATTCCAGACTCCAGAACTATAAAATATAAATTTACTGTTCTAAATCATCCGGTTTGGTGTTAACTTGTGTAGGCAGCCCTAAGAAATGTATACATGTGCTAATAGATGGAGATTTGGTTACCAGAAAATCTTAACCTTAGAAAAAACTTTAACATTTTTGTAGTTTACATAAGTAACAATACTGTGCTGTATAAGTGAAATTTCCTACAAGGACAGATTCCTAACTGTTCAGGGTGCACACACACACACACACACACACACACACACATACATACCTGAAAATGATGTGAAATGATGGATTTATTACCTTGATTGTGGTGATAATTTCACATTGTATAGTAAGACACCACTCTGTATACCTGAAATATATACAGTAAAAAAGAAATAAATTATGTAGCCAAAATCTTTTATATTGCCAACAAATAATTGAAGTCCAGAAAGGTCAAATTAATTAATTGTTTGAGATCATAGCTAGTACAGCAAGATCGAGAACAAAACTCCCAGCTTTGAGTCCTGGTCTATGCTGTTCCTATTCTTTTTGCTGTCATGCAAATTACCAGGGAGCGCGCAGGCAGGAACACAGATTTGAAATACATGTAAGGGAATAACAAAAAACTTAGAAAATGAGTTACAAAAATGTGTAGCCCAACTCTTTATCTAAAATTAATCTGACTGGAATTGTGTTTTAGAGTAACTCAGCTACTTTAAAAATTCTAAGTGGCTGCTGAGAGCAGTAAGATTTGTTCCTCTATTGTGTCCCTCGGGGCAGGTGGCCCTTGTCATTGCTTTCCAAACCACTAGTCTGGTAATATTTATGGGGTGCCTAAGGAGTACCTGGCTCTCCAGCATCTCTGCTCTCCATATAGAAGAGCCAGTCTGGGTGAGAAGTTGCCTGCTTTCCCTGTGCTTGGTCACAGGGTAATGCTCCACTGCATTTGCTAATCCAAAAGATCAGTCAGGAAGAAAAGCAACTCTCAGGATTCACTGAAGTTTCTGTTTCCTGATTTTGTTTAGTTTCTCCTCTTTTTCTCCTCCCACCAGATGCAGGATGTTTATAAATTTCCTAACAGGCCCTTTCCTGGGCAGGATCAGGCATTTTCAGAGCCATAGCTCAAGACAAAGCCCAACAACAAAAATAAATCTGTATTTGTTATGATGCTTCAAGAAGCAAGAATTGCAAAGTAAAATGCCTTCAAGGCCATGAAGGTATCTTACAAATATAAAGTGGAAGTTTGCATGTTAAATATGCTGGCATATTCTTTAGTCCCTCAAGTTAATATGCTTTACCCCATTTTTAAGATTATATTTTAATTTTAAACATTTCTTGGAGATATTTTTAAAATTGGCACATAGAATTGTATACCTTTATTAGGTACCATGTGATGTTTCAATGCGTGTATACTCATGTACCGTTCAAGTCAAGGTAAACATAACTTTTGCTCAAATATTTATCATTTCTTTGTGGTGAAATATATAAAATCCTTCTAGCTTTTGGAAATGCACATACATTATCTTCATCTATTTCACCCTACTGCTCAACAGAACTCTAGAACATATTTTTTTCATATTTTGGAACCTTTTATTGCAGTTTAATACATTTATAGAAGTGTAAAAGTAATATTCAGCTTGATGGCTTTCCATTAAGTAAAAATACCCCACGAAAAAAGCAGCAGATGAAGAAGCCGGAAGCTACCCACACCCTGGAGGCTTCCTCTGGGATCCCCACTGGTCATTTCCTCTCCCAGCCTAACTACCATTCTGAATTCCAGCACTGTTGACCAATTTTGTTTTGACTGCTTTGGAAAGTTTTACAATTAGAACCATATAGTATATAATATTTTGTTTCTGGTTTTGTGGTTTCTGTTGTGTATTTGTAATTTTATTTTATTTTTCATTTTATTTTTATTTTTTGGTACCGGGAATTGAACTCATGACCTTGTGCTTGTCAGGTAGGTGCTGTGCCGCTGAGCTAAATCCCCGGCCCTTGTAATTTTATTATTCTCATTACTGATAATATGCCATTATGTATATTGTCAACCCTCTGTATCACCAATTGTGTCCCCAGCTCCAGTCAACTATAGACTGAAAATATTTTGGGGAAAATTGCACCTATATTGCACATGTACAGGTTTTTCCTTGTCATTATTCCTTTTCTGGTTTGTTGTTGTTGTTGTTTTGAGACAGGATCTCATTATGTAGTCTAGACTGGCCTTGAATTCACTATGTAACCCAGGCTGGCCTTGAACTCAGAGCGATCCTCCTGCTTCAGCCTCCTGAGTGCTGGGATTATAGGCTGTGCCGCCATGCTAGGCTCTTCTCATTATTCCTTAAACAATACTGCACACAAATTATTTTTATAGCACTGACTTTGCATTAGGTGTTATAAGTAAACTAAAAATGATTTAAGGAAACAAAAGGATATGGACAGGTTCTGTGCAATTAACATATCATTGTCTATGAGACTTGAACATCCAATTTTGATATTAGTATGAGTTCTAGAACCAATCCCATATGGGTATCAAGAGAGGATTGTGGGGCTGGGGATTTAGCTCAGCAGCAAAAGCGCCTGCCTGGCAAGCACAAGGTCGTGACTTAGGTTCCTGGTACCGCAGAAAAACCAAAAAAAAAAAAAAAAAAAAAAAAAAAAAAGAGGATTGTGTGTCACAGTTCAGAACATTTCATTTTTTTACTATGACAAACAGTGCTCTAGGAATATCCTAGTACATGTCCCGCGGCAGCTGTTTTAGTCAACTTTCTGTCACTGAGACAAAGTGCACGAGAAAATTCAGTCAAAGGGAGGAAGGATTTGGCTCACGGTTTCAGAGATTCCAGGCCATAGTCAGCTAATTCCATCGCTCTGGATATGAGATGAGGCAGAGCGTCGTGGTGGAGCAAAGCTGCTCACCCCACAGCAGCCAGGAAGCAAAGAGATGGGAAAGAACCAGAGAGGAAAAGGCAAGACACAAGGCACAGTCCACAAGATCAAGCCCACACAGCCCTCAGCGAGGTTCTTTCTAACCAGTCTTGTGCATGTGTGGTGGTACCTTATTTATGTTTCTGATATTCTAATTTAGTGGTGATTAATAGGGTTGAGCATTTTCTCAGCTCCTATATGTGTTGATCATGTGGATCCCCAAGGTGAAGGGCTTATATCTGCTTAATTTTCTGTAGTGATTTTACCATTTAATATTAATTTGTAATTTTTTAAATGTATGAATATAGGCTTATATATATGTATGTATGCATAATGTGTCTTTTTTCACTTGGTTCATCATGGGGTTTGATGAAAAAGCGTTCTTAATTTTAATATTGTCTAATTTATCAATTTCTCTTTATTGTCACTGTTTTTTGCATCTGTTTTAAGAAATCATTACATGCACTAAGGTTGTAAAGTTGTCCTATTTCATTCAAAAACCCTTTTTAATTTAGCTTTTATGTTCATATTTGAAAACCATTTAAAATTGTTTCTGACTATGGAGTTTGGTAGAGACCCAAATTTACTTTTTAATCTCATATGCGTAGCCAGTTGACTCGGCACTGGTACTGACAAGAGCACCCACTCCCCACTGTGCTTGAGCAGCAACTTTGTCATGAATCAATGGGCTATTTGTGTCTGGGAGGGTATTTTTCTGGATCTTTCTTTTCCTTTGGTTTATTGTTTTTTGTTTTTTTTTGTTTCATACTGGGAATCAAATTCAGGACCACGTGCTTTCCAGGCAAGTGCTGGGCTGCTGAGCCATCCGTATCTCCAGCCCTCCCTGGTTTATTCACCTGTCATTGTGCTGCTAACAAAGCGTTCTGATAACATTGCATTTCTAATAGGTCTTGATATTTAGTACTCTAAGTTGGCAAATATTGTTCTTCTTCCGGATATTCTTCCTTTTCTTGACCATTTTATATGGCTTACAGAATCAGCTTTTCATTTCCTAAGAAAACAAACTCCTGGTGTATTGATTGAAAGCTTGTTGCAGTGGGATAAGCCTATTTATAAAATATTATAGTTATGTTGTAACTTATTTACTTCTTCTGTTTAGGTCTCCTTTATCCCAATATTTTACAATTTTTAATGTAGAGTTCTTATATATCTTTTGTTCAATTAATTTATACATATTTAGTGTACTTTGATACATTTGTCTGTGGTACCGTTGTGTCCTAATTTTGTCATTTCAACTTAATTTTCCAAAGTATTGTTGCTGTTTTATTTTTACTGACCTTGTGCCTCATGACATCAATAAATTCATCCATTATTCAAATAGGTTGTCCGCTGTTTCCTTTACTTCCTATGTGCATAATTATGTCATATGCAAATAATGTGAATAATAGGTTTCATTTTTCTTTATAATTCTCATATATATTATTTATTTTTTATGCCTCGTTGTACTTATCAGATATCCAGTACATTACTGAATAAAGGTAGGGATGTGGTGGGGCATGGAGGAGCATACCTGTAATCCCTGCACTTGGAAGGCTGAGACAGACTAATAACTGTAATTCTGAGGCCAGCTTGGGCTACATAGCAAAAAAAAATGTAGTGATGTGGACACTTGCACCTCATGCCCAGTCTCAAGTGAAAAATACCAGTTGTTTAAATAGCAGTGCAATTTGTCATGGCTAAATCTTGGAAAAAACCCAAATACTCATCAACTGAGGAATGGATAAAAAAGATGTGGTATTTTTAAAAAATGGAATATTACTTAGTTATAAATAAAGGTAAACTCAAAACTTTTATAGGTAAGTGGATGCAACTGGAGGTCATACTCATAAGTGAAATAAATCAGACTTGCATGTATAAACATTGTATTGTCTCCCGAGTGTAAAAAACTGAAAGAGTAAATAAGATCAGAAAGGTGCAGTAGATAATGTGAAAGGGAAAAAAAACTGCTCAAAAGGAAAGAACAACTTGGATGGGGGAAAGGAGGAAAAGAGGAAGGGGAAAAATATATATTATATATGTATATACAAGATAGCTAAGATAATTGTACTATTAATTTCTATTAGCTTGTTGAAAGGAAGTTAGTGCTTACACTGTTTAATCAACTTTGCATGCCTATATCTGGTAATCTGAACAACTACTTTGAAGATAACAATATGTAATATAATAACCATTGTTAATATTGTAAAAAATATGATCCTTTAATAAGATTGTTTTAAAATGAGTCTCATTATATTCTCTAGGCTGACCTGGAACATCGACTCAAGTGATCTTCCTGCTTCAAGACTTCTGAGTCTAATTCTGGTTTTTACATCATTGAGATATTATCAAATAAATGGAATTGTTTTATTCCTGATTTACTACAGTTGTCATCATGATAAATATAGCAAAAAAGCTTTTATAATTTTATTGAGATGATCATATGCTTTTTCTAATTAATTTTATTACTCTTCTGGATTAAACTGATTGATTTTGAAATGCCTGCTTTCTTGGAAAAAACAAACTTATCTTGATGCATTATCATTTTAACTTTTTAATTTTTTCTTTTAGGTTTTTTTTGGTACTGGAAATTGAACTCATGACCTTGCACTTGCCAGGCAGGTGCTTGTGCCGCTGAGCTATACCCCTGGTCTTAATTTTTTATTTTAAAGATAATAAAAAGAATAAAAATGATACAGAATATAATTTTTATATGCTGTGGGATTTGCTAAATTTAAAAAATTTTGTATAAACTTTCATAAGTGATATTTGCCTGTTGCATAATGTTTTGTTTTCTTTTCATTTAAAAAATAAAAGGAGGAAAACATTAACAGACAGACAACCTTTTACAAAATAGCAAAAGAACAGTACAGACAATACAAAGTTACAAACAAAATGGTAGGAAATTAACAATGCTTGCTGTATTACATATTGATATCTTCAAAGTGGTTTCTCATGAAAACAGAGACATGCAATATTGATCAATCAAGGACTCATTAACAATTTCTTTCAGAAAAGAAATAAAAGACAGTAGCTCAACTATGTTAACTATCCTGTATATACACACATACAAAATTTCTCCTTTCCCTTCTCTTTTCCCACATCCCAGTTGCCCTTTACCCTTGAGCGTTTTCCTGTCATTTCACAATGTCTATTATACCTCCAAGATTTTATTAACTCTTTCAGGTTTTACACTAGTGAGACAATGCGGTACTTGCGCATGCAGGTCTGATTTCTTTAACTTATGAGTATGCTCTCTAGTTGTGACTACCTATAAAAACCTAGAGTTTATCTTTCTTTATAGCTGAGTAATATTCCATTATATAAAAGTACCATAATTTTCTTATCCAATCCTCAGTGGATGGACATTTGGGTTGCTTTCACAATTTAGCAATTACAAATTGTGCTGCTATGAACATAGGTGCACATATATCGCTGTGATATGATGTTTTTAGATCTTCTGGGAAAACACCCAGAAGGGGAACAGCTGGGTTGAATGGGACCTCTGGACCTAGTTTGCTGAGGAATCTCCAAGCTGATTTCCACAGTGATTTCACCAGTCTGTGTTGCATACTGTTTTGTGATATCCCTCTAAGGGTTTGGTTTTACATACTGCTGACCTCATAAAATAAATTGGAAAGAGTTCTCTCATTCCCTCTTCCTTACATAAGTTTTTAAGAGAATTGTGGGTTTTTTCTTTAATATTTGGAATAATTCAATGATAGAAGGGTAAAATCACCTGAATCTGGAGATTTCATGTAGGAAAAATTAAAATGACAGACTCATTAGAAATATAGAAAGTTGTTCTGATTTTCCATATCTTTGTACAGGGGTTTTTTTTTTTGAGGCATTTATCCATCTTATTTAAATTGATTGATTTATTGCCATACATGGTATGATGCAAACTATATATGGCTTTTGTTTGTAGCTCTTGGCATAGAGCTCCTAAAACCCTTGGAATTTCTTGGATGATAGGAGTTTCTTTGGTTATTCATGATGACTTCCTTCCCATAACATCTCAGTTGATATAAATGAGATAATTGAAGACATCAGGATGGAGCTGGTTACCAGAAAGACCAAGTGATTAGGGGGTGAGAACTTTTAGTCCTGCCAAAAACCTTGGAGGAAGGGCTAGGGGCTTGAGATTGGACCTTTCTAAAACACTTGAGCAGTGAGATCCAGAGAACATCTGTATTGAACATGCTGCGGGCTTGCAAGGTGGTATACCTTGAGAGGACATGGAAACTTCTACCATCACTTTCTTACCTTGGCTTATACTATCTTTTACATTTGGCTGTTCTTGAGTTGTATTGTTTATAATAAACCGATAATTTTAAGTAAATTTTATTGAGTTTGGTGAGTTGTTCTAGCTATTAAACTTGAGAGAAAAGTTATGGAACATCTGATTTATATCTGGTTGCTCACAAGTGCGGGTGGTCAGGGACTTGTACCTGGAATCAGTAATGGGAGTGGTGTTCTGATTAGCTTGGACTTTCACCCAAGCTCTTGATTTAGAGTTTCAGATCATTGATTTTTCTACCTTTCTTTTTTCTATTATATTAATGAAAGATTATACCATTTTCTAAAGATATTTTGAACTACACTCCATAAATTTTATTATATCTTATTTTTACCACCAAGTTCAAAGTATTTTTATTTCATTTTCTTCTTGAGATAAGAAGTACTTTAGAATTATGTTGCTTAATTTCCAAACCCATGAGAATGACCCCTGTCAGCAATTATCTTCTGTGCTTCAGTATTTTGAAAAAAAAATGATTGCTACTTTCTTTACAGCAACATATTGCCATTTTTGGTAAATGTTTCATTTGCATGTGAAAAGCATGCAAGTTCTACGTTTGATGGGTGTACTATTTTTTTATATGCCTTAAGGGACAGTTAGAGGGGAAGACATGCAGGGATAGGGCATGCAATGGCTAATGTGGCATGGCTGATGTGGCAGATGGCTGTAGAAATGACCACCTGCTTACTAGAAATTGCCCTCTGTGAAACCTTCACAAGTGTAGAAGTTATTTTTAAGGACCAGTTTACATGCGTTTACGGTATGCTCCCCAAACTCCATGACCCTTAGTTCACCCTAGCAACCGTTCACACTAGCAACAGCTCACCACAGCAACAGCTCACCCGGCAATAAAGGCTAAGCCCCTGATTGGCCTAGAGTACACCAATCAGTGAAGACTCCATAACTCTTACCTCATCCCAGACCAGATTGCCCCTGTAAATTTGGGCAGAGTAAAGACTCTGTTAAGAAGCTCTTTCAAGCTCTCCTGAAGTACAGCTTGTTGTTTGGTAGCTTTGTCTCTGCTTTCATCATCTTATAAATAAACCTCTGTTTCACACTATTTCGGTTTCTGACCTCTTTGCTGGAGCAGAGTTCCTTTTTCTGCACTTCGGGGATCTTCAGCTTGGAGTCAACCTCGCCTCACTCCTACATTCCTCGTGGGAGGTTGGACACGGACCCCAGACGGGGTTGTGCCACGGGAGACCACTTAACTATCCAGAACCCCACCTGAAGCTACAGGACCAACGTGTTAATCATGTTCTCCTTTCATCGTGATATGTTATCTTCTTTGTAGGTCACAAAATTTATGTTTTTATTTTAATTATTATTATTGGTTTTTTGAGACGGTCTTGCTATGGAGCCCAGAACGCAGCCTCGAACTTGTGGCGATCTTCCTGCTTCAGGTTTCCCAGTGCCCCACGCCCGGCTATATTATCTTTTGTGTTATATTTTCTTTCATTATCACTTAAGGATTAGCTTTAATTTATGTAAATTTAACTAAATTACCAATTCTCTGACCGTCCTGGAAGTTTATGATATATATTTTTTTTAATTTTAGAAATAAAAGGAGGAAAATACTAACAGACCGACAACATTTTACAAAATAGCATAGGATCAGTAAGTTTATGATATTTTAAATGATTTAACCATCCTTCTTTTCACTTTATTGCTACCATGTAGTTTAATTTGAACTCTGAATCACATTAGTATTACTGTTCTGTGGAGTGGTTCTGATTTATATCTATCCACAAACATATTTCTGTCACCTTTTAATCTTTCTTGCATTTTGTATTTCTGTTTAGGATTATTTTCTCTTTACCTGAAGAATTCTCTTTAGTAATTATACTAAGAAAGTCTGCTAGTGATACTTTTCTCAGTTTTTGCATATCTAAAAACATTTCAATTTTACCTTTATTTCTGAAAGATATTTTCACATGTTATTTTGTACTAGTTTCACACTTTTTTTGGCAAAATAAAGTCATACTTTTAATATCTTCTGTCATAATTACTATTAAAATCAACCTATTTTATTCTTCCTCCTTTGAAAGTATCTCCTTTTCTTATGTCTTTGCTATTTAACAATTTTGCTATAGTGTGAATTTGTTGCTTTTTCACCTGTTTGGTGTTTATAGCACTTTTTGTATGTATGAGTCAGTGTTTTTCCACAGTTTATGAGGACTCTAGGGTGTATTGCTTTTTATGATTATTTTAGGACACTGTAATCTTAGAACTTTTAAAATTTTCCCATGTTTCTTTTATTGTTTCATTTGATTTCCATTTCTCATGCTTTAATTTGTACATTTCTACCTTCTTTTTCCTAAAATTATCTTTTTAAATGTACCTAATCTTACTGATAAGCACAAAAATCAAATTGTTGATTTGATTATAATTATAGTAATAGAATTTTAAAATGTATTATACTTTTTACCTGATTTCTCTTATCATCCCTTTTCTTTCTGCTCTTCTCTCCTCTTCTCTCCTCTTCTCTTCTCTTCTCTTCTCTTCTCTTCTCTTCTCTTCTCTTTTCTTTTTGGACATTAGTCACAGCTATTTTAAATCCTGTGCCTGGTAAATCTAGTCACCCATTAATCTGCTACTATATTTTAATTTTCTAGATAGTGTTTCTTGTTATGCCTGGTACATTTTAATTGAATGTTAGACATTGTTTATAATCACAAGAATATTTTTGCAGAGGGAAATAATTTTGATGATGATAGGCAGTTAAAGTAGTTGCAAATCATCTTAATCTAATCCAGAATAGGCCTGATTCTGGTCTGGATTGCAGCATTTTAAAGACCTTTTGTTTTCACTTTCATTTTCAGGATGTGAAAGTTGAACTGAGAACCAGAGTACTCACAGGAATTTAATCTGTACTTGTCCAGAACTTAAATTTTTGTCTTTCTAACACAGTGAGACTGCTGATAGCTCTGTCTACCTTCTACACCTTCTATAATTTCTTTTAGGCTTTCTATGTTCTAGTAATTCTCTACTCGAAGATCAGCAAATACCATAAAGGGAAAAAAAGAATGCATTTTGCTTTTCCCTCTCCACCTTCTCTTTCTCTCTGAAATTTTTACCTGAAGTTCAGCTTCTTGGCCTGATGATTGCTGTTGGACTTAAATTCTTTTTTGTACTGGGAATTGAACTAAGGACCTCATGCTTGCTGGGCAGGTGGTGCACCACTGAGCTAAATCCTCAGCCCCAGACTTAACTTTTGTACAGTCTACTAGTTGTACTTGGTAAAAGTTTTGGTCTGATGTAAACTAGTGTTTGTATAGGCATAAGATATTTTCAAAAGTCATTTTTATGACATTAGCCACATTGATGGTGTCTATTAGTATTTTGTGCTGTCCTGCTTTCAGCCTGTTAGCTGATGTAATTTGTAAATGAATTATTCAGTAGGTGAATTTCATGTGTGATACCATATTAACTTATTTCATGATATGTTTAAAATGTAATCAAAGCATCTATATATGATTGGATATTATTATATGAAATTTTCATAAACAGTTGTTTGTCAAAATTTACTTTTATAAAATAACCCAGTATATCTAGTACATCTTTTTAAAGAGGTTTACAAAACCCAGAATTCTTTATTAATTTCAGTCTTGAAAAAAATCTAGCAATCACTATGCACTGAGACATTTACAAAACCTGTAAACTCATCTAACAGTTTAGCAGCAAATATTTTCTAACATAATTAGTTCTAATATATATTTCTTCAGCAGATTTGCCGTATGTTCCTTAATATTTGCTAAGACATGTACTTTAATTTGATGTATTATTTTGTGCACATTATTTGATAGTACAACTATTTCAGAAAGTATAACTACTACTTCTATGGCATGTGGCTTTAAAAATTTTAATGGAAAATCTCCAAATATGTACCTAAACATTTCCTATCCAGTTTAATGAAATTTTGTCAAATTCCAGATTAACTGAGATGTTTAAATTTAAATTTCTTACTTCTTGCACATGCTTGGAATGTCATATAAAAATTTGGATCTTGATAATAATAATTGTTCATGTAATAATTTGCTATTATTTCAAGGTACATCATGAATTTAGGAGCATTTCAACATTAATAGCAGTATGAATTCATATTTCAAGTACTCTTTGTAATTATTTCAGCCTTTGTTGCTGACTTATTGTGATACCTGATTAAACTATCAGTCGTATGCCATGATGAGGCTATAAACAGTACAAGAGAACACTCACATCTGTCTTCCTAGTGATTTTCCAGAACAAAATACATTGTTATTAACCACAGTATCCGTGTTAAACAACATATCTGGAATTTATTCCTTCTGGCTCACTGAAATTTGGTGTTTCTTGAACACATCTCTGCATCTGAATTAAGAACTTTCATTAAACATGCAAAATCCCTTGGCCTTTGCTGTATGCTACTGGCTAGAAGGAAGTTTACAGGTTCAGTTGGTAGGGGAAAACACTCAAGAGGAGGGAATTCACTGAGGATCACTATAGGATCCAGCTTCTACAAAACCCGAAGAAGTTCATTAACTTACCCGTACTTAGCTGGTAGTAGACAGGACTTGAACTGAAGCCGTTTGGCCTGAGAGTCTTCAGTGCCGTACTTTGCTGTTTACTTTCTCAAGGTCATCCAGTTTCATGCACTGAAGCCTGGGAAAGGACTGACATACTGATTTGTAGCATCTAGATAATACATGTGGTTCTGTTTCCTATTCCCTTGGTTGATTGTATCATAAAGGCTTTGTAGTAAACTACTCTTCTTAAAAAGTGGCATACATTTTTTTTTTGTGGTTCTTAGAAGAATTTACAAAAGTATATAAATAAACTTGCTTAATTTATTTCAATTAATAGCACATCATTTGGAAACCCCTAAATTTGTAACATTGGAACACAGGGACCGATAGTTTAAACGAGAGTTCCTTCCTAAGGCTACTGATTACGAGTAATGTGTCAAATTTGAGTCCTTCATCAGTGACTAATGAAAGTGGGTATGCTCTTGATAATGCACCAAGCATGTCAAAGTTTGGGCGAAGAAATTATTATTATCAAGAAAGCACGTCAAAGTTTAGGCAAACGGAAGGATACAAAAACCTACTTAACTATGCATATGTTTAGGCCCTAGAAGCTGTGGGTTGTGTGGTGTTTACCATCATAACCTTATATTTAGCCTAGCATGAAAATCTTTCAGCACAAGGATCCTGGAAAGAAACAGACTGACTCTTGAAAAAAATGATTACAATCAGCCATTTAAATATATTTTAATGAATTATCTTTAAATTCAGGTGCAGAAATGTTTAGATCTGCACTTAATAACAGTGCGAGAGAATGCAGCTAGAATGCCTATTATTGTTTACCTCACACACACACACACACACACACTCATACACACACCCTCAATTTCCAACGTATCTCTTTCACGTTGCCTGTTTTCATCATTTTCTTTGTTACTAGGACAAAATACCCGACATTTCCAAATTAAAGGGTGAGTGATTTATTTTGGCTCACAGTCAGCTGGCTCCCAGGCGGGACTGTGTGGTAGAGGGGCTTAGAGGAGGAGAGCTGCTTCTCATGCAGAGGGATACAGAAAGTGTTAAGGGAGGAGTCAGGAAGGGAGATACAACCTTCTGGATCAGGCCCACAGTGACCCACCTCTTCTGACTGGGTTCCACCTCCTAACAACAGGCCGGCTGTAAACCCTGTAATCCAGTCACCTTTCAAAGCCCCCATTCCCGCATCATGGCATGAGGCCCATGGGGGCACATATGGATATAAACCATAACATTGCCAGAAAATAAAAGATAGTGCCCTGGATCCTGGATCCAGAAGAAACAGTGCCAGCGAATGCAGCAACATCAACAGCCCATGATTGGTACAAAATAACTCCAGATTACCCTGTGGACTCTATCACAGCACTTAAATCAGTACTTCAGAATGATCAAACCATCGTCTAATAGCTCTAGGGGCTCCTGAGTAAGGCAGGCTGTCCTCTGTGATGTGAGTGGACATCTCTTTCTCTTTCCACACACAACTACTATGGCCATCTGCCATATTTCCCCCTTGGAGCCAGCCAACCATAGAGTGAAAACTCTGCAACTCTTAGTCAAATAAACCTCTGAAACCATGAGCTTTCTTCCTTCAAGTTGTGTATGTCAGGTATTTTGCCTTAGCATCAAAAACCTCATTAACACGTTGTTCATGTGGTCCTTGTTCTCAGAATACTTCTCATCCATGTACTCAAATTCTACTATGGCTGCCAAAGTTCTTGAACATTTTCCTTATTTCTCCTGCCAACACGAATGCCTTCCTGTTCTGAAATCTATCAAGCTATGATCAGTACTTCAGTAATGCTATAAATTTTATTGTAGCATTATTATTTAATAATAAATTACTCTGATTCTTTTATGTGTTTTTGGCCTTGCTATTCCACTCTAGAATGTTTGTTTATGGATGGTAGAGGTCAAGGTTTTGAACTTCTTTTAAATGTTTTTTTGCATCGCTAGGTATACTACATAATTTTTTTTAGCACAGGGGATTTTGTTTTATCACTTTTCTTTAAAAATGCCCTTCATAGTTAATAAATTAGAGCATTTACCTTGAGAAAACTATCCACAGGAAGCCTTCTGGAATAAAGAAAAGGCTTATAGTAAATCATCTAATAGAACTACTGGCAAAATCTCTATGGCTTCAAACTCATACACGTGTTTTATTGCAATAAGATGCTGACAAATTGAAGGTGACAACTACCGCTTGCTAAGTGATTTATATGTGTAAGCAATAGCTTAGATACTTTACATAAATTATATTGCATACCCATAATAATACAGAATGATGGTGAGTATAATTAGTAACTTACAGATAAGGAATTTGATTCAGAGAGATGAAGTAATCATCCTAAGGTAGCACAGCTTATGACTGAGTAGCTAGGACTCACAGGGTCACTGGCTTATGTCATGTAATTGTTCTATTCACATATGCTGTATACTCTGCCAGGAATAGTACTAGACTCAATTGATAATTTTTGAATGCCTGTTAATGTAAAGCGCTATAGTTGGTGCCATTGGAGATTGTGAAATGAGAAAAGACCTCATGATTTAGCCTAGGATTCATTGACGATGTTTAGAGAACAAATTTCTCAACAAACAGTCAACAGAGTTAAAAATATACGTAATTCACAATACCACTGCATCACAAAAATCAGCTCATAAGGAGCAGAAGGGGATGGGATGCTCCATGAAGATTCATCTTTTTTTTTTTTGAAAATTATCTGGAAGCAGTTTCTTTTTAAATCTATCAAACTGGTTTTGAAGACTATTGATAGTAGGAAAAGTTACCGAAATAGAGATAAACTGCACTGTATATTGAAAGAATTCACATTTTGGAATCTCAAACAATAATTCTTGGAATCTCGAAAAGGGTTCATATTAATTCTGCCATGTTTTAGGTGTCTGAGTCTTGGATTTTCATCCATACATGTTGTGGTGTCTTTCAAAGGTATGTTGCACTGAATTAGTGGGAATGAAACTGGTGCAAAGTAGATGTTCCACTCCCTTTGTTAGTGATCTCCACAACCATGGACGTGAAACATTAGTGTTGTGGCCATGGCTAAAAGAATGAGTAAGGCCTTTTCTGTGGCTTTCAATAAAAATGCAAGGACAACTCCGGGGCTATCCTTGCTTGAGCAGCTCCTTGAAAATTTCTGGGGTTGGGATTTCACTCTTTCTTGAAATATGTGTCTGTTCAAATTCTTTTTTTTTTTTTGGTTTGTTTTTGAGAGTGGGTCTCACTCTGCAGCTCAGGCTGGCCTCAAACTCATGATGATCCTCCTACCTCAGCCTCCTGAGTGCTGGGATTACAGGCATGTGCCACTATGCCTGGCTTTGTTCAAATTCTTCAACCACTTTTTTCTATCATAAAGTTATTTCTATCACCATACAGTCATTTCCAATTCTTGATCTCAAATCTGTTCTCAGGAGCTACCTGAAACATCTTTCATTCCTCTATATGTGGGAGATATTCAACTATTTGAATCCACAAATCTACTTTTATAAAAATGGCTAATTAGAGTCTGCATCATCTATCTGGAACAAAAATGCAGACTAATGCTTTTGAAATCATTAGTACTCATTGAAAATCAGAAGAGGTTTGAAAGAAATTACAGAGAATTTTTTGGGGGAACTTTATGAACAATTTGAACTCAAGGTTTATGATTCTTATATGATTGTTTGGAAGTTTTATTTTCTAATGGATGGATGTTCATTTGTTTTTAATTTAATTTAACTTATTTATTTATTGCCTTTTTTTTGGAAACAGAGTCCCGCTATGCAGCTCAGGCTGGCCTTGAGTTTACCTTGTAGCCCAGGCTGGTCTCAAACTCACAACAATCCACCTGCCCCAGCCTCCAGAGTGCTGGGATTACAGGCATGTGCGGCCACCACACCTGGCCTGTTTTCTTATTTTGAAGAGAATAAAAATTTTTTAAAAATTTATCCCTTTGGAGCTAGAGAAGAGGGAGGGCCTATAAAGGTCTTGTAGGTCTTAATGATCAGGATTCCTGTCTAGATCTTGAGGTGGGACCCTGAGAGAAATAAAAGGAAAAAAATGTGCTTAGGTATGTTATAAGAAGTCAGGTACACAAAAGGAAAATAGTAATTTCTCAGGGGAGGTTTTTAATAGAGACTCAATGGCACTGGTGTTACTGAAGTTATTGTTCCTACACAACGAGAAAGCTAAAGCCATTTACCCAAGCATGACTAGAAAAAATCCTTTAAATCTTAGACAAGTCATAAATGTGGTCCTAAGGAAACACTAGGGAAAGTGAATCTTGCTTTCTTTGTTTCTATGCAGAGGAAAAAGGATGATTGCTTTTTAAAAGAGATGTCCTTGGGAAGTTGTAACTTCATGATGTCATAGTTTCCCAAGGAGCTGGGGTCCCAGGGATTCAAGAAGTCATTGAAATTTAATCACAGAAACAAATACAACAGGCTGGTTTTATTCCCAGGCATTTTTGTCTTGCTGGAACTCTAATTTTTCTATGCTCCTCTCCAATCTACTCAATTTTTGTTTTTTGCTTGAAAATTGAATGGAATTTTGATGTGACCTTTGGGGATAAATTTTAAAGAATGGAAAACTAAAAACATACACATTTTCAGAATTATGAGTGTTAGATAATACATATAGGTGTCAATTTTACTAGTGGAGGAATTACACGGATTTCTTTTCAAATTTAAAGGATACGCTGATAAACTTTCTGAAAACCTGAGATGATATGAAGGCCTTAGGCATGTTCTAAAAACGACAGTTAAAGAGTATATAAAATATAGCACTAAGAGAATGATTTACATTTCCTAATTTCCCTTTGTTGGCTCCCTGTTCAAAAATTAACTGACAGAAATAAATAATGAATGACAGAAACCTTATAAATAGCTAAGGGAAAATAAATAACTGCTCATTATTTTTTCTCTCCAAAATACTATTTAGTAAACAGATTTGATGGAAAAAGTGGGGACTATCTGTATTTAGATGGAGTGAATAGAAATCACTATCACTAGAAAGTTTTGTACATGTAATTTAGGAAGAAGACCTTAATTGAAAATGGAATTATTTTGTCACTTTAGGAATATAGGAGAGCTCCAAGTGGTGATCAGTTCATAAAATGTTAATGAGCTTGTATTCCAGGCACCAGAGGGACCATTGTATCTGAGCTACAGTGATTTGATTGTGATACAAGGTAGCAAGTCATTAAGTGCAAAATTTGAGGATAGAACTAATTTATCCCAATCTACTTCCTGTTTTATGAAGCCTGTCTTAGTCCATTTGGGCATCTCTAACAGGATACCACAGCCTGGGTTAAACATTTATTCCTCACAGTTGTTGAGAATGGAAATTCAAGATCAAAATAATAAGCTGAGGTGCATCGGGTATGAGCCCCCACTGCTCTGCTAGCAGCTGTCTTCCGGTTGGGTCCTCACATGGTGAACAGCAGACAGAGCCCTGTTCTCTGAATCTCTCACAAAGATGCTAATTCCATTCACAAGGGCTTCACCCTCATGATACTGCCTCCTAAAGAGCCCATCTCCAAATATTATCACATTGAAAATATACACTTTGACATGATCTTTAGCGGGCACAAGCATTCAGTCTATAGCAAAGCATATCGCTTACTATCATCTGTTTTGAAAAATCATTAGGCTAAATATTGATGTCTCTCTGTAACAAATATTCTAATTAAGGCCAAACCAATTATGTAAATTGACTCAAGGTCTTGCTGTGGATGTTTGTCACGTAGCATTTCTATCCCTGATGGTGTTCAATTTTCCCTCAAGTGCCCAGAAATGGTCTCAAAAGACAAGATCATATCACTGAACTACTAAAACAAACTACGAGGTTACTGTAAGAGTGAAGAAGTGGGAATGAAGACTTCTCAGAAGCAAGCTAAAGAAAGATTGATGTGTGAAATCCTGCAAAATAATGAAGAATAAGAAACAGCTGTAAGATAAATGATAGGGGATAAACATAAAAAGTAAAATTGCTTAAAAATATTCTTGGGTAATACTTTTATATTACTAATACAATCCACAAGGAGACACTAAAAAGCAGCTATATACTGGGCATGCCAGGATAGAAAGACTATCCCTAAATCATACATAAGTCATTACTGAAAGGGAGAATATGAGAGGGAAATAAATCTTTTACTGCTGTGACTATAAGCCTACCCCTAATCTCACTCTCTTCCTAACTAATTCTTACACTGTCTCACAGAAACAATAACGTTGCCTAACACGATAGTAACTTAATAATTTTTTTCTTAAATTATGGATAACTGGTTAATTAAAATAAGATAATGACTGAACTTAAATATGAATGCCCTTTGAGAAGTATTTTAAAATATATTCTTTGACTAATATAAGTTGTTTCTAAAAAACAAGTTTTGAAACCAAATAACTTCATAATTCTGTGCTAAATAGTTAAAGATGCCCTTTCCACCACTGAGCATCTATCACAAGTTTCTTTGGGCTCTCGTGCACTGCTATGTTGGGAGGGTGGTAGAGTGCACAGCATCTCCCAAACGGTTTCTAATCACTACCCCCACTTGTCTTTACTAAGAGTAAAGTCTGCAAAGTGCTGGTTCATAATGTGTCTTCCCCCCAACTGAAATAAATTATACCATTTTCCAAGTAAAACAGCAATAACAAATTTAACAACTGTACCATTTGCCAACTATCTACTATTCCTCCTCTTTTCCTTTGTCTACTTGTTTTTGTTCAACTCTCCATAGAAATGTAGACATCTAAGCCAGTTTCCATTAGCGGATAGAAAATCCCCCTTTTAGACTTCTTCCTCTTGGAAGAAGAAGAAGTCTTCCTTATTTTCTCTCAATACTGAGACAAGATACTGACACTCAAAATTAAGAAAGGAAAGGTTTATTTAGCTCACAGTTTATGGAGGTTTCAGTCTGTAATCAGCTGGCTCCAAGGCATGGTGGTGTGACAGAGGGGTAGCACTTCTTGACAAAAGCAAGAAGAACCAAAAGGGGGAGGAGCAAGCAAGAAGACTCTGTCCCTTATATTTTATGTAGGCTACCCAACCTAGAATGGTTGTAGCGCTCACACCCATAATCCCAGCATTAGACAATGAATCAGTCACAAACTCTGGAAGCCCACACCCATGACTGCATAAGGCTTTGGAGGGACACCTAGACACAAACATAGTGTTCTCTCCCTGGTCCCCCAAAGACTCATGCACATCCCTTTGTGCAAGAGGCCTTTAGTCCCTCTCTAAGAATTGCCAAAATCCTAACAGTTTCAGCATTGCTGAAAAGTACAAGTCCCAAGTCTCTTCCAAGATCTAAGGGAAACTCTTAGCTGTAGCCACTGTACAAATGAGAAGAAAATTAAATACTTTCAATATTCAATGGTACAAGACAAACATTATCATTCTGAAAGGTACAAACAGGGGGATACAAAGGACTGGGACCAAAGCAAGTACAAAATCGAGTAGGGAAAACATTATGTCTTGTAGTTCACTGTGGAACATCTGAAGCAATCTGTGGCACATTGTGAGCTCCAAAGGACTTGCATGGCTCCACTCCTATGGCACTTCCAATGGTTGTAGCTCTCATGGCTTCCCTCTTGGGCCCACTTTCCTCCCTCCTTGCAGCTTTCCTCAGACAATCCATGTTCCTGGCTTTTTCAAACTTCTGGGGTCTCCACTGCACCTTTGACTTCACCCTCATAGCTTCACAAACTGCCCTCTTGTGGGCACACTGCCTGGCTTCCAAGGCCTTCTCAGATCAGTAAGGAAGCCTTCTTAAACCCACAGCTCTTGCATTTTGAATGCACCTAAAACTAGCACCACGTGGATGGTACCAAGGTTTGCTGCCAGCTGGAGTAGTAGCCAGGCTTTCTTCTCCCTTGACTGTAGGGGTTGAGTGCCTGGATTGCTAAGCACTCTGAACTTGATTCTGAGGAACAAATTCTCTGTGCTGCCACCATTCTGGAACCTCACCACCATTTTGGAAGATGGTGAGGCTGCCACCATTTTGGGACATAGTGTTGCTTCCTCCATTCTGCAACATGGTCCTCTACAGCTTTCTCCTCAAAGCAGTCTTTCACATTTGCAGTTTTGAGGTTGCAAGGGGTAGAGACTTGCCTGTTGTGATGTCCTCTGATGATCTTTTATACTCTCTTGTTCCTTCTTAGCAATCAAGGCTTTGTTGGGACGTCTAGACACAAACCATAACAGATACATATTGCAAACAAGAAAGAGAATAGTATTCCTTTCTTTCTTCCACTGGAACTAATTTTTAATACACTGATACATAAAAATTAGTAAATTGGATTGGATATTGGCTGCTGGATTTTTAGGAAGAGTAAGTTAAAGGTTTTAGTATTAGTTTAACTCCAGAAATAATACACAGGAATGATTTCTGGGCCAAATTACTACAAGATAATGCCTGATTGCTGTTTGTGAATACAGATGCACATAGTAAATTGTGCATTGTCCCAGGAATATGGAAGCCCAAATCAGTAAATTTCCCCCAACCTTGTTGAACTTGAAACATTCCACAGAAGGTGCTATAATCTACAAATAATAGATCTATTATAGACAATAGATCTATCATCTGCAAATATTATGGTATTGTACCAAAATATTTCAGACACTCAAGCCATAAATGCATGAATGTAGTTCATCTCTTAGAGGATCTGCATCAAAAACACCTATGAAAGGACAAGAATGAGCCAGGGTCCTGCAAGCCCCTTCTCCTGCTTTTGTACCACCTTGGGAGAAGCATGAATGTCTGTGGAATCTAATTTTTCATTTTTAAAATGGGAAAATAATTCCTGCCTAACTTTTCATCTGTGTGTTCTGACAATTAAATGAGAAAACTTGGACCATAACAAATTATAAAATTCTACATTCATGTTAATTACCCATAGGATATACACTTGCACATCATCCCTCTTTCCTATCCATTATGTGTCTGCATGTGTAGATCTGTGCAAATATCTATCTATATCTTTTTCTCTCCTATTTATCATCTATCTATCATCTATCAATGTATCTGGAGAAAGTTTCCCCTTTCATTATGCTTTTATATGCATACATTTATATTGGAAACTTTCTCTAGATTTGGAAGATGACTGCAAATGCAGAGGTTTATTTCATTCTTTCTATTAATATTCTGAAGCTTCCCCAAGAATATGTTAAAAATTATGGTGCAAAGCTGAAGAGAATAACTTACTTCCATCAAGTTTTTCAGACCCTATTGGGTGATCAAACCCTCATTCATTTTCTTGTGTATCATGTAAAGTGTAAGTCATGCTAGAGAGGAGAAAAATGTAATTGGATCATTTAGAGTTAATATTTTATAATGACATTTAATTTTATAATAGAACAGGTATGGCTATGACAATAGGAAATAAAACATTGAATGAAGTTGTTCAGAATACAGAGCAGTGTGGTTAGTGTGTATTTTGCCCTGTCCAGGACTATATATGACTGCTGATTACTCCACTGACATGCACAGCGAAGGCAGTGTTTGTTTTGAAGTAATCTGGAAGAACAAAAGCTAATTCTGGTGCTCTGAAGAACTGATAATTCTTTTAAAACTAAAGTATACAAACATGAGTCCTAGAATCTCTGGGACAAATATGTCATACTATGATGGCTTGACTTCTCACGTTACCACAAAATTACTGTGTTGATTCACCCAAAGCTTTATGAGGTTGAATGTGAAATTCTCCTGCATGCAGTGGATTTTTATTGTTGTTGTTTGTTTGTTTGTTTGTTTCCGGTACCGGGAATTGAACTCATGACCTCTCGCTTGCCAGGCAGGAGCTGTGCTGCTGAGCTAAATCCCCAGCCCCCATGCAGTGGATTTTGGAAACTAAATCAGCCTTCAGAAGAAGAGGGCAGCCTCTCAAGATCATCCCTCTGTGGTTGTCAGTCTCCCAGACTGTCTGGGTAAGGGCAGAGCTGCCTGCTCTCTTCCTTCTACATAGCTTCCGAGGATCTTTGTTAGTCAGTTTTTCTATTGTAACAAAATACATGAGAAAAACTTATGGGAAGAAACTTTTATTTTCCCTTATGGTTTCAGAAGTTTCATTCCATGGTTGCTTGGCTCTTGTTTTTGAGCCTATGAGCCAGACATCATGGTAGGGAAATTGTAGTAGAACAAGTCTGTTTACATCATGGCCTGGAGTCTTAATCACTGTCCTCATTGCTAAAGCACAATACCCAGCTTTCACAAATTAAAGGAGAAGTTTATTCTGTCTCATATTTCCAATTCATGGTCAACTGGCTTCAAGGAAGAGATGGCAAAGGAAAGTTGAATAGTGTGCATAGTGGCCATGAAGCAGGGGGAATAAGAAGGAGGAACCAGGGAGGGAAATATATCCTTCCAAGTCATACCCTCAGTGACCCGCCTCTTCTGACCATTATCTACTTCCTAACAGCACATTTAGCTACTGAATTCACCAGTGGGTGAATTCACCAATGAGTACAGCACCCCATGATCCAACCACCTTCAGATAGCTCCACTTCTGAGTTCATGAGGCTTTGAGAGGATGTTCTTGATCTAGAGCAAAATGTCTGAAACATTTGGGAAGCAAAGAGAAAGAAGGTGGGGGGAGTATGGAAGGAAGGAAGGAGGGAAAGAGAGAGAGAGAGAGGTCTTCAAGGCACATTCCTAGTGACCTAACTTCTTTCCTCTAGGTCCCACCTGTTAAAAATTCCACCACTTTCCAAGAGCACCAAAGTCTGGGCGTCTGGGGACCAAATATTTAACCCATGAGCCTTTGGAGAACATTTAAGATCTTAACCATAGTAATCCGATTTCTCACACTCTGTTGTAGGTATTAGGGGTATAATGTGGAACTACACAGATGCTACTCCTGCCTCTATAAATCTTACGTTCTAGGTGAGATGAAAGTTTAAAGAGTCATACCAACAAAATTATACTTCAAGTTACTATTGATGCCAAGAAGGAAAAGTGAAAACTTCTTGGATAGAGTGAGAGAGAGTCTCTATCCAAACTTCTTGGATAGAGAGCGTCTCTGAGAATGGGTGGCTGGAATTAAAACATTAAAGTAGGTCTTAGACTAAATGGAAGAATGAGAAGGTTTTGCCTCAAAAAAGATGATGATAGTGGTGGTTGAACTTTGTAAATAACAGAAACAGCATTTACAAAGGCCTGGAGTAAGGAGTGAAATGGGTCTTTGGGCATGTAATCACAAGGGTGTGTTTGTGCAGCTTTTGATTTGATGCAGACCTCTGTCCCTTGAGCAATAGTGAAAACAAGAGGAATGACGTACTCTCTGGAGATACTTTCATCTTTTGTGGATCTCATGATAAAGTGGAACTTTTTGAAAGGAGAGAGATGTGTCCAACATTTTCACAACTGGCATGTCTGCACCAGAGCAGACTGGACCTGTATTAGCCCTGAGAACTGGCATTTTCCTAAACATACTTTGGGAATATACTCTTTGCAGCAACACAGAATCAGAAAACAAAAGATATTTTTGACAAACAAGAAATACTATTAATTATTATAGAAGAGAGTTGGGATAGTATATATTTTAGGCAAGGCTGATATGGATTCTGGGCAGATTATGGAAATCTCTGCATGTCAAGTTTTTTTTTACCTATTATAACATTGACACTTTCTACTGGATCTTACCTGTAGCACTGTGTACCTAAAGTTCCCCCTGCATCTTGGCTGACCTTACTTCTCAGGGCCCACCTGGCACCTCTCACCACCTCTCTGCTCTTGGACATGCCTGGAGTCATAGAAGACCTCTAAGACCTTGGTAGCAATGATTCTGGTTAGTTATTTATTCAGTATTGTTTATTCAGCATTTAGAATGTCACTTCTACTAGTTCTATAGAACTATTAAGAAAAAATTTTTGTTTAGATAGGTTGAAGAGAGACATAGGATTCAGTATCTGGAGATACAGTTGGAACCCTCTTTTCCCCTAAGTAGCGGCAAAGGGACCCAGAGATCCCCAGAGTAAAATTCAGGAAATACTCCTGATCTGCTCCAATAGTCTTATTTGCCTTCTTGTGTTAAATTTCTGCTCCATCTAAGCTGTTTCCATGCACTGCTTAGTTACTTTGCTAAAACACAATTATGATTAAATTATTGCTCTGCTTACAAACTGGATAGTTTCTCATCCTTGCTGTATACAGGCCAAACTTCATCACAGAGCTTTCAAAACTCTTGAAACTGTCACCTACCCAGGTATTAACCTTTCCATTCCCAATTCTTCCCACAATGCTGGTGCAGCCAAGACACACAGGACACATTGGACATAAGAAAGATTTAATGATTTCTTGCCTCATCTCTATGCCCTTTCATTAACCTGTAATTCTGTAGAGTGCAGAATATGCTGCATTCTTTCTCACTCCCAAGAAGTCTCTCTTTCCTCTTCTTAGCAAGCAAAACAATTTGCCTACAGGGAGAGATTGATCCAAGGCCCAATTGTATTACCCTTAGCCACTGTCTTGGTTACTTTTCTCTTGTTGCTGAGACAAACTACCTGATGCCAAAAATTAAGGAAGGAAAGGTTTATTTAGCTTACAGTCTGTGGAGGTTTCAGTCCATACTTGGCTGGATCCAAGACAGGGTGGCACATGGCAGAGGGCAACAGTTTATGGCAGCAGAAGATAGTAAAGCAACAAGAGCAAAGGGGAGAGTGGCAGAGAGAGCAAGGCTCTTTCCCTCCCTTATATTGTAAGCAGACTACCCCTACCCAGGGGGCATGTAGAGCTCACGTAATCTACATGCCCTCCTCTTGCACAGGCTCAGGATGAATACAAAGTAAGCACTCTGGCTCCCTGCTGAATTACATAGTTAACCTTCTAAACTTCTCAAATTGACAAGGAACAACATCCCAGAATGGTAAGGGCATGTCCTTTTCACCTCAAGATGCAGAACTGCTATCACTTAGCCAAATCTCTAGACTCCCTAAGTTGACACAATGTATCAACCATAGCAGCCATATTCATTTAAATCTTCCTTTTCAGGCAGTGAGTTCTGGAGCATTCGTTGCTCATTTCCTAAGAACACACTCTGCCTCTCCTTTGCTATTATTTCATCGTCCTAAAAAACCATCAACAAGTGATGCTAAAGCAAGGGTGCTTGATCAGAGAATCTTGTTTTCAGGACAGCTGTTGACCCTAAATACCTATGTGACCTTGGGCATGTTGCATAAAATCAGAAACTGTTTCTTCAAAGGATGAAGTATCACTTACTCTACACTATCTCGTCTGTCTGATCTCAGATATATAAAACTCCATTGCATCTTAAAATTTGTATTATTAGGTCCATCTAGGATGTGCAGATGTTGCTCTACTTTCCTTTTACTGTCTGAATTATCTACCTACAAGGACTAGGCATCATTGCCCAAGATTCCTGGTCACTGTGGATCAGTATCAAAGTGGTCTAGGGAACTGTGTCTATAGATGATCTGTCAGAACCATACTGGAAAAAATTTGTACACAGGGAGGGAGTGGTAGTGAGACAGTGCTGGGAAAGCCAGGTCCTTGATTTAGGCAGCTGTATTCAGAATACTTGAGCAGACTGGTGTTCCTGTCTCACATCAATGCCTGGGCAACCTTGAACATGCACCTATAAATTCACTAATACTTTCAGGACCACACTCAAATGGCCAATCATCACTTGATCCCTGTAATTTTCTTCCACTCAGTCCTTCAATCACTTCTCATTGCAGTCCATACATCACTAACTGATCTCTATCAACACAGGGTTACCAGATAAATCCAAGATGTCCACTTGTGTTTGAATTTCAGATAAAACATCACAAGAGATATTTTAGATTATTCTAAAGTATATGATTTTTATACATCTAAAGTGCAAGTAACTGACCATCTTGTGATTTTTACTTGCTAAATATGGCCACCCTGCCCATCCTACTGTGTGGTCTGAAGAAACCCAGACTTCTTTTATGCTGTCATTTCTGCCATGGACACATTCTCTCTCCTCCTGTTTCTTATCTCTGCATTATTCAGCACTCTTTCCATGTCCTCTGGAAAGCTTCTAGTTCCTTCTGATTTAATTTTGATGCTTCTCTGCTTTACCCTGAGCCTATGTTGAATAAAGTCCTTATAAAAATTTATCATAATTGTTCACATTTTTGTCTGACTTACTAAACATATCTTGAGGGGAAGATCCATGGTCTGTTCTTTTTTATCAATTTCTAGAAACTAAAAGTAGCTACCCCATTACAGCTGTACAATAATGTTTGTTTGGTGAGTCAAGAGCTGTTATTTTATTATGTTTCTGAGGCCAACAGGGAAAGAGACACAGACAGAGCCCATGGTTTTCAGGATGAAGGAGAAAAGAATACCAGACATCAAAACTACTAACATGTTTCTGGATATTCATAACCACCAGGCATATTAGGGAAGTGAAAGTAGGATACAGCTGCAGATGCAGGCAGAGGGCTGTCCCATGGAGCACAGCTAGATATCATAGATGGGCTACACAGAGATGCTATCACAGACCAGAAATAGCATGCTGGCAGTGCTCCACTGAAGAATAAATTGTAGAATAATGTGAATCTGATGGTAAAGCAAGGATTGACTGCTTCACTGACAATTAAATGTTATACTGCAAAATTCTTTCCTCTCAAAAATTTTAGCAGAAGAGAGGGCATGGGACCAATTAGCCTCACCTGCTTAGCAAGGTTCTGTTTTCATAAGCAATGGTCCACAGAGGAGAAATGAACAGTGACTTCAACAGCCATGGCCAAAACAGGTAGCTAGTAATTTTCCTGGTTTCTATGTAGGATTCTCTCCTCATGCTTTCTCTCCTTGTATTATACCACTCATGCCAATTCAAATTTTAATTTCAGAACTAGCGATAGCTGGCTGCAAGGAGAGTTATGTAAAGAAGGAGTTGATGATTCTAATGAATAAAGGGAAAAGAAAACAAGCTGTCAACATGTGTCAGTGTCTTCAGATCCCAGCTCATCCTTGGCTTCATTCCCTTATTAATCAGAAGGTTTTTCCCATATATTTGTTCTTTTCTCTCTTTTTGAATTTGTCAATCCATTTGCAGCGCCATTCTCCAAGTGAAAGGTTTCTGGCCTAATTAGTGGATACTTAAAAAATGTATAAGTTACAGTCCTACATTTTCAAAATACATATACAGAACCTGAAAAATAGCCACCTTTTTATAGCATTTTTCTTCATAAGAATTATTCTAAGGAAAAAGTCAGATGTTGGAGATTTATGTTCAATGATACTCCTTACAAAATTGTTATAATCAATAAATCTGAGGTTTTTGTGCAGTAAAATACTATATAATCATAAGCATACTATTTTCTAGAAATAGCTAACAACAGGGAAATGCTTGTGATTGCTACCATGACAATCAGAACAATAGAATCTAAGTTAAAAATAATGTGAATGTAAATTCCATACATATAATATATATGATACATACAGTATGATACATATTAAATCACTTAGATTTACCAGTTTTTAGTTGAGATCTTTGGAAATTTTCTGAGCTTCAGGCTTCAGGATTTCTGTATGGAATAAAAAGAGTAGTTCGTGTCTTACAGAATTATTTTATTAATTTATAGGAGATATCATTGGTCAAATGATATTCTAGTCCTACAACATAGTAGGAGTTCAATACATGGTATTTATATAGAATAAAGAAATTCAAAATTTTACTCCTAAAATATATACATAGAAATATTAGCACAGATTAGGACTAGGTAATGGCATTATAGATTTTTTTCAATTTATGCTCCATAATTCTTTTAAAAATTAGCTGTAGTAAATATGCATTACTTTGAAATGTAAATTATATTATTTGCATAAGCTTTATAACCACCAATACATTATTGAAAAATACAGTGGTACTTTGGTGTCAAGCCAGGGTTTACAAGAGAAAAGATTTAATATAGGACATATAATTTGTAAGGTTATTTTATCAGAACAATAGAATCTAAATTACAAATATAAGTTCCATATATATACATATAATATCATGTATGTGTGATATATATAGAATGATACATATAAAATCAATTAGATTCATCAGTTTTTAGTTGAGACCCTTGGAATCAAATGCAAAAGAGTGTGGGAGATCTGTTCACACACTAGAGACTGAAAGAATCCAGCTGAGGGCCTGGATCCCATGGCAATGTCCTGCATGAGTCCAGCTGAAGACCTAGAGCCCATGACAATGTCCTCCATGAGTCTAGCTGGAGGCCTAGAGCCCATGGCAGTGTCTCCTGCAAGTCTGTATCGAGGATCTGCACTGAAAACCCCCAAAGGTCAGTGGTGGAAGCTAGAAAGTCTGTACCAGCAAGATGAAAGATCTGTGCCAGCGGGCTGAGGGATCTGCACTGGAGCCAGGAAATTATGTTCAAAGTAAGGACCAGAGCTCCCCTAAAGAGAAACCGCAGCCATCCTCAGCAACAGTGAAGACCTGAGCTCCTCTGATGATAACAGCTGAGTTCATATCAAAAAAGCCAGTGTGACAAGCTTCTCCAGAAGAAGCATACCATTTTCCCCTCCAGATCTCCTTTTATACTGTTGGCAACAATCCTCAGGTGGGCCTTCCACACCCTGCACCAGGCTGTTTCAGTTCAGCTGAATGTTACAAGTTGACCATTAGTTAATCCATCACACTTGGTTCACGAACACATCTTTTCACGAACAATTTAGTTCACAAACAGAAGCAGAATCAAACTCTGCATTGGGTATTGAACATGACTGTGGCTATCTTCCCTGCACAAACACAAACACAAACACAAACACAAACACAAACACAAACAAACACAGCCATCCTCCCCAGAATTGTAGAAATAATTATGTTTGTGAACTAAGGTACCACTGTAATCTATTTCAATTTTTGTTTTCTTGTTAGAGGCATAAAGAAAAGATCTGGGGATACTGTCAAAAATATGCCAAGGTCAAATAGAGAATTCCATATGATCTAATACATCCCGACAGAAATGAAGGTTCAAGATGGTTTTCTCTACTTAAGAAAAACCTTAACTCAGAAATCCAGGCTTTGGATAAGCTGATTATCTTATACATGTGAGACTCTAGTGGTGTCACCTAAACAATGAGATACTGTGGTTTCTGAAAGCCATAGTCTTTGTTACTTTTCTCTCCTTGCTGAGACAAAATACCCCACATGCAAGGTGAAAGGAGGAAAGGTTTATTTAACTCACAATTTGTAGAGCTTTCCATCCATATTTGGCTGTCTCCAAGTGGGGTAGCACATGGCAGAGAAGAACAGTCACGGCAGGCAGAAAGTAGCAAAGCAACAAGCTGGGGGAGACAAGACTCTTTCTGTCCATTATATATTGTGGCTAGACAGCTGTGATTAGGGTAGTGCCAAACCAATCAGTGGGCTGATTTAGCAATCACACATCCTTCCTCCCAGCATCACACTGCCAGCATTCAGCCACCTCCAAAAAAGCCTAAGACTGCATGAGGCTTTGTGGGGACAAACCATAACAACCATGTTCTGCAGCAAAGACACCAAGTTCATTATCTTTGATGAAAAAACTGAGATGGTGCCAGCAATACTGCAGAATATAGGAAAGGATAAATCTTTCACTGGTTATGTACCTGATTAAAACCTTGCAAAGCTTCATAGACCCACCTTCGTTTATTTCAGGACATTTTTATTTTGCTGGGATGGAGTGGTACCTGATCTCTCTGATGGAGAGGGAATGACAATCTAACATGCTCTGCATCTTTATTTATACTTGATATAAAGTGGAGAAGCACGCAACAGGGTCAAAAGTGCAAGGTCTCAGTATTTTGCTGAGAACACTGAAAGCAAAACAGACTCAGAGCTATCTGTGCTGTAGTTATCAGGGAGGAACACCAAGACCAGACACCTGCTGGACTGGCTTTGCTCTAGTCCTGATAACTTGTTCACATGGCTCACCTCTGGAGCTCCATGTTCTTGGGGCCGGCCTTGCTATAGCCACCAAAATGTGATCTATTTCCAGCTCTGCCACTCCCCACAGAGGGGAATAGCTGGGCCAAAGGGAAGTTGTATTTTTAGTTTTCTGATGATCTCCATAGTGGTTATACTAGTTTATATTCCCATCAACAATGTAGAAGGGTTTTTTTTTCCCTACAGCCTTGCTGCCATGTATTATAGGATTTCTTGATGATAGTCATTCTTTCTCGAGTAAGACAGAATCTCAGTGTTGTTGTAATTTGCATTTCTCTAACGGCCAGACATGTTGAACATGTTTTCATGTAATTATTGTCCATTTGTACTTTGACATGTAAACATCAGCTTTGTTTCAATTGTACCCAACACATTTTGAAATACCATAGAGTCTGTTTTACCTAAGCACTCTGAATAAGCATTTGCAAAAGTCTTTGGCTTCTTGGGCTCAATTGGACACACTGACCTAGTGGTCTATTCTGAGTGGACTGACCTAGTTTCATTATAATTCTTATATTCCAGATGCTATTTAATGGTGTTGAATATTTATTTATCATTGCCTCATTTCTTTATTCACTCATACGTCATTAGTGGGCTAAAATTATTTTTTGAAGTATATTATATATCTTCTTTATCCTCTATGGAATCTTGTCCAAGCACATCTGTGATAAACAAGTGAATAAGCACTAAATGACTCTCACAGGCATATAAGGAGGATGCAAGAAATGGCAACACATTCTGAGGCCCTCCTAGACATGGCTTGAATTTGACTGGACTTCTCTCTTATGTACCAGCATGTGAAGGGTTGCTAATGCTGTTACTTTTGCTCAGAATGGGCTGGTTTCTGATCCTAAGGGTGGGTTCCAAATTATAGCATGAAAGTCATATCCTGCTCTGATCCCCTTTCTGGTTAAGTCTACCTGCTAATCACAGCCATAAAACCTTCTAATTCTCTTTCAAAACACCCATCACAACTGTAGTTGTCAGTTTAACTTGTGACTGCCTCAGACGTAGTAACCTCTGTGAATGCAGACCAGAAAGGTTTATTTGTGCCTGCATCTTCATATTAAGCTCATATCTTATTTTTTTTCTTGTTATTGTTTTTTGTCTTTTTGAGACAGGGTCTTGCTGTGCAATTCAGACTGGCCTTGAGCTTACTTTGTAGCCCAGGCTGGCCTTGAACTCACAGCGATCCTTCCACCTCAGCCTCCTGAGTACTGGGATTACAGGCATGCGCGACCATGCCTGGCTCATCTCTTGTTTTTATTCGTCAAATGTTTAACAAATTCTTATGTCTTCTGATGCCACATCTCATAAAAATAGCATTGCCACTTTCCCTTCTTTATCTCTAGTCTGCTATTTTTCTTACAAATATTTTTTTCTGTGTGGAATGACTTGCTAGGGAGTAAAGAAAAATCTGGCATGTGTATGCTGATTTTTTTTAAAAGGCAAAACATCTTAGGGACTTAATGGACTCACTGAAAAATATTACTTTCAGAAATGATCATTTTTCCCTTCTCAATCTTCCTTTCTGATAGTATGTAATCCTGCAGAGCTAACAATTTCTGTTACAGTACAGAAGCCTTCATTTCCTGGACAAACTAATGTACAAGTAAATTATTATTTTTTCCTGAAAATTTTGTCAAAAAAGGATAGCATTGGGGATGAACTAATACCACTGATTTTATTGGCATGGTGATAAAGACCAATTCAGAAGAGGAAAATGAAATTTTATCCCTTCAATATTATTGGCAATATTTCCAATGTCATATTTATGGAGCTTGTTCCATGTATAGGAGCTTAAAGATAACATTTGTTTAAGAATTATTACTTGTACCACCTTTGGGGATGAAAATGCTCTGCAGTATCCTACTGTAAAGAAGTCTTGAGCTTAGTTCAAACCAGTGTTGTGGTTTATATCAAGATGTCCCCTCAAATCGTCATGAACTTAAAGGCAGAGTTTTGGGGAGATGGCTGGATCATGGTGTGTGTTACTGGATTAAGGGTGTGTGATAACTGGTTTAGTGCACTGATTGGTTTATCATACTTTTAGATGTGGATAATAGGAAGGCACACCCTGGGTGTGGATGGCCTAAACCAATAGGATTGTGGCCTGAATAGAATAAGAAGGGAAAGGAAGGCTTGCTGTTTATTGCTTCCTGCCAGCCACATTGTGAACAATTTCTCCACTGCCATTCCCCTCTGTCATGTAACCCTGCTTTGGAGCCAACGAACTAGGGACTAAAATCTATAAATGTGACCTAAAATAAATTTTTCTCCTTTAACTTGTGAGTATTGGGTATTTTGTTCCAATAACAACGAAGTAACTGAAACAATCAGCAATTTCTGTACTTGCTTAAAGAGCATTTTTCTAAACATATTTGACAACAAATTTTAAAAAAAAAATCACAGTCATTGATATCACTAGGAAATAATTCTTTTTGGAATGCAGTTTGAGAAATTCTATACTAAAGTAAGGGTAACATATATAAACACCTCCAACAGAAGGTTGAAAGCTAATTCTGAGTGGCCACGCTTCTTAACTGCTGTGTAGAGGAAATATCTCACCTCTGTAAAATCAGCTTCAGTGCATTAGGTATCAATCTTTTTGAGTGTGGTCAAGGACATGGAGAACAGAAGATAATTTAACTAAATGACAATAGACCAAGTTAACCAAACACTTTTGCAAAAATTATATTACTTTGTCTTTAGTCACAAAAGTTTTTCTAAGTGCCTTCTATGTACAAGGTACTGAGTAAGCAGTAGAAGGTTTAATACCCAACGCTGTTGAATACATTCTCAAATGCATAGAATTCTTCTGAGGACTGCACTAGCTAAATTAAGAGAGGACTCCTTAAACTGTATAGTGCTTGACCAAGTATTTTGCCACTATAATAGGTGAATATTCTCAGCAAAGGATTTGACATCTCTATCCCTGAAATTGCCTCTCACGTTGTTGTGGAAGTTCTGATTATTAGAGAGGGGAAACAGACCAAGGCTCTGAAATTTTATTTTGACAAATTGACTACATGGCAGCTCATTCTGAGGAGCTGAAGTTGTATCTGAATACTAATGCTGGCATTGTGTTGACTTTACCAAGTCAAGCTCCAACACTCAGGCTCACGGTTCACCCAACATACAAGTTTTCTTCATTACTGCCATGTCCTCACATTCTAAAAGGCTGCCTTGCAAGAAATTACACACATTTGAGCACTGTCAACAAATTGGATCTGACAAGTAAACACTTTACAGCAATGAGTTTTGAAATCTGGACTTTGATTGCCTTCAACTCCTGATGATATCCTATCACAGACTCTTTTCATGATGCATTAAAAGTACCCTTTCTTTTGGAAAAGCCACAGGGAATCAATAAAGAGTGAGAATTTTTAACAAGCTGCAGCACCTCAAAGCTGAGGCAATTAGCTCATGAAGCTTCACACGCCACCATTCTGAAGGTGAACCTTGGAAACTGAAAGGCAGTCTGTTGTAAGACAGTCTGTTCACCTGTCACTTCCCTCAGAGACAGGGAGCCTCTGCATCTTGTTAGTAACTCCAAGGAACAGTCTAGATCAGCGTTCTCACCAACTGACACACAGTCTTTGGGATATATAAGACAA
This sequence comes from Chinchilla lanigera, assembly GCF_000276665.1. Taxonomy (NCBI): domain Eukaryota; kingdom Metazoa; phylum Chordata; class Mammalia; order Rodentia; family Chinchillidae; genus Chinchilla; species Chinchilla lanigera. The sequence continues at coordinate 11,967,092 of NW_004955431.1, read as the reverse complement.
AGACCTCTACAGACACATGAGTAACTATTTCCAGGAGATTTATAATAAAATCAAAGTGGTACGTTGTCACAGACTCAAGTTCTCTTGGCAGTTTCAATTTACTTGTTCAAAATGGAGGCCCAGGAATGATGTTTTCAAGTACAACAGCAGAGTCGACTTTTAAGCAGAAGACTTATGTCTTAGTTGCACTTTGTTACTACCTAAGGGACCTTAGTTATTGTGGTTGATGATGGTAGGTTAATTTCCTCAGTTTCCTCATCTGTAAAAAACAAAGCCTTGTCCAATATATTCCACAAAGATATAAGCATTGTAAAAATACATCTGTGCATACTTTGTAAATTGCAAATGGCACTTTAATGTTTTAATTTTAATTCAACTGGAACTAGTCCTAAGATAAGAATTTGAGTGTGGTAGTGTACTTGTAAGATGATTCTTGGAAACACCTGTTGGGCATAGGAAGAAAAAGAAGAAATTAGAGTCATAACTAAGAACCTATCAGGAGCTACCAGAAAAGCTGGGAATTCCAGGAAGCAGTATGGGAGACACACCTCTGAGACCTTTCACCTGACAGCTGGTCTTGCTGTGTAGACACACTGACTCCTTTCAGGGAGGGAATCCTAGGGGTGAGGAGGACAACTCTTAGCACTTCAGTCTGACATATGCATGGATTGAAGGGGCTCAGAGAAACTGTTTACTAAATGGATATCAGTTCTGGGAGTCAAAGGGTGCTTGGTGTGCATTTAAATGGCCAAGGACCAAGGGATTGGAGTTAAGAAGCAACAGTGATGAGAATCCAGCCTCTCTGAACCCTCGTCTATGGAAAAAAGAACACATATCAATATGCCAGCTACCGGGAATCAAACTCAGGACCTTGAGTTTGCCAGGCAGGCACTGTGTCACTGAGAGATCTCCCTGGCCCCTTAAAAATACAGTTAGAGGAAAAATGAAAAATCTTCATGGCCAACTAAACTCCCTTTTGTGGTATTTTTGGTCTTTTTGTCCATCTCTTCCCTCAGAATTGGAACCACTGTTGTGAATTTGATGAAAAAATTTTATCTTTGGTTTTGTGTAAAATCTTGTCTAAAAACTGTCCATAACTATCTTGTAGGCGATTCTGTTCATTTTGCAATTTAATAGGAATTAAACAAATTATATGCTCATCCTACAACTTGTGGTTTTTCTACCCAACATTTTTTTTGAAATATGTTTATGTTAAAATATTTGTTTTTAATTGTTGTACAGTAAGTTAGCAAAACTGTTCTGTAAAGGACCGTGTGAGCCCCAGGTCCCCGCGTACAACTATTCGACTCGTTCATTGTAGTGTACAAGTAGCCACAGGCAATAGGGTAGTGAACACAACTGTGTGTCTTCTAATAAAACTTTATTGACAAGAGCAGGCAATGAGTTGTGGTTTGCAGACTCTAGTCTATAGTACTTCCATCACAAAGCACTTCACTTCCTGTGGGTTCAGTTACCCTCCATCAACACTGCCCCCAATTATTAAATGAAAAATTTCAGAAATAATCAGTTTACATGTTCTAAATTGTTCATGCTCTGAGTACCACGATGAAAGCTTGCACCACCACTCCGTGCCAGTCAGTATGTGAATCACCACTTACATTTTCCATACTGTAGACACTCCCCAGCGTTAGCCACAGAGTAGCCATCAGATTGACCTTCATGATAATTCCAGTGCTTGTGTCCAAGTAGCCCTTATTTTACTTAATGGCTTTAAAGTGTATGAGTAATGGTATTAGGTAATTTATTACAGAATATTGTTATAAATGTTCTATTTTTATGATTAGTTATTGTTATTCTTTTACCATCTAATGCATAAATTCTATTAGAAACAGTTAATGATTAATTTTTTTTTTACCAATTTTACATGTTTCTTCTGGTAATCTGGACAACTACTTTGAAGATAACAATGTGCAATATCACAACCATTTTTGATATCCCATTGTCTTGTTTTGAAATTCTGTATAATTTTTAATATTTTTTTCTTATGTTTTATTCTCTTTAAAATAAAAAAAAAATTAAAAAGTATGTAAGTGTCCAAGAAAACGTGGAATATATAGGTTTCGTATTATCTGAGGTTTCAGGCCTCCATTTACATTTTAATTTTCAGTCAAATCTTGAGAAAAGGAGAGTAATTCCAGTTGAAGAATATCCTGCAAGGCATCTGAAAATATCCCTCAAAAACAAAGAAAGTCTGAGAAGATGTCTCAACCAAAAGGAGCCTAAAGAGGCACAGTGACATATATCATGTGTGAATTATGGACCTGAATAATAGTGTTTCAATATTGGTTCATTAATTATGTATATGTAGCACCCTGATGTAAGATATTACTACTGGCAAAAATGAATGATATATGGGTGCTTTCATGATCATTTCTGATGTAAACTTAAAATTATTGTACAATTAAGTGTTAAAAATAAAAAAGTTTTATAAATATTTCTACTTTGAAAACTACTTCTTTACCTTGTTTATTAGACCATACAATATCAAACTGTCTTATACAAAATATTATATGCTTCAGGCATCTGACAGAAATTGACTATAAATTTTATTTGAAATATACTTTAATGATAAAATATCAGAAAAAATCTCAACATGTCAAGAGAAAAGAGATATAGTAAGTCCTAACTGTCATTAAGACCACAATATCAGCTCAGAAATAATATTTTATGGATGCTATCAGTATCTGGAGATGATTTTAGGGCACTATTGACCCCTTTTTTGTGGTTATTAAACCAAGTTCTTTAAATAACTTTAAAATGCAATGTAATATTATAAAATGTATATCTTAAGAACTATCGCTAGTACATTGGCATGCTGTCATATATTGATTGTCTTATATATTACTTAACTTTAAGAGATGTTTCTATGCATTTAAAAAAACACTGCAAGCTACTTTAACACAACAAAACCTACTTACAAATCCAGAATTAATACTTGCATCAAAAAAGAAAGAGATGAGAAACTTAACGGGCAAGATGGCAGAGACTTCCAAGTCAATTACTAGCAAGCAGTATTTTACTTTGTTTTCTGCTGGAGATATAATGAACAAGAAAAAGTACCTAAATGAGTACAAATCATTCTGACCCTCAGCTAATGTACCTATACATACATATTCGATACATGATGTACTTTCAAAATGAAGGGGAGGAACAGAAAATAAAAATCTACCAAGTCTGCTCACAATTCTAAGATTAAAAAATAAGTTACATCGTCATCTGGTTTACCAAATCATCCAGCATAAAGAACAATGTTGATTTTTTGGTGTCTTAGTTTAGAATGTCATTTCTGTTTTTCTATTTCCTAGTTTGTCATCCATGGTATCTTTTTATTTTCTTTTACTTTTTCAGCAGTCTTGAATTTTCCTAACTCTAGTAATTGAGTCCTAAGATCTGTTCGCTTAAAATTTCACTTTAAAGCCAGGAATGGGGGCTGGGGATTTAGCTCAGTGGCATAGCACCTGCATGGCAAGTGCAAGGTCATGAGTTCGATTTCTGGTACCAGAAAAAAATAACAAAATAAACTAAAATAAAGCCAGATATGATTTTTCCTGACCTGTGTAATATCTGAGAATTACACTCTTTCCTTCTGTGCTAGAGGAACAGAGTCAATAGATAAAATATACATACAAAATTATGCATGGGGAGTTATTAGGTGAGTTTATAGATTAGAGACAGGATAGTCCACAATGACCATCTGGGTGCTAAAGAGACAGGGGATTTAGTAGCTGTTCAGCCCAAAAAGCTAGAAGCTGTGGACCAAAAAGGATACAGGATGCAGCACCAATCAGAAGCTGAAGGTCTAGGAGCTGTCTGGAGAAGTACTGGCATGATCAACATTGAAAGACTAAAGAGACTGGAGTCTGATATCCACAGGAGATGGCAGAGCAAAAGATGCACCAGCTCAAACAGAATGGAGCTTTTCAAAATGCAGGCTGACTTCCTCCTTTCCCTTTTACTTCATCCAGGCTACAAGGCTCACAATTAGACTGGGTCTTCCTTCTCTGTTTGCTGGCCTCCATGCCAATCATTTCTGGCAACACCTCACAGACACAACCAGGAGTGTGTTTTCCTATTCAGCTAGGCTTTCTTAATCAGGTCAAGTTGACACATTGCGATGAACTGTCACATCTTCCTATGTCCAAGACATAACTCAGGTTTCTTCTATGACTGGAACTGCTCTCTGCCATTTCCTCTGGAGTTTTCCCTTTCTCTGGCTTATGCTCTGATGACAGAAATTTCCTGAGGTCCGTCCTGACTTCCTATTCTTATTGCTTTTCACACACTCTTCAAGTAGGTGACTATAATGGCATACTTGAGGCAGTCTGCTTTGACAGGGAAAATAATCTTATTAAGCTCACAGATTTGGAGGACACACGTCCAAAAGCATTGGCTCTGCTGAGAGGTCCACGGCAAATGGCTGTAGCCTGCATAGGAAGGAGTAAAAGCACCATCTAACACAAAGTCAGATAGCAATTTAGGGGCTCTCTCTTATAACAACTTGCTCTCACAAGAACTAACTTAACCTCTTTTGAGGGCAGAGCCCATTAATGACCTAAACACTTCCCACTAGTCCTACCTCTGGAAGGTTCACACCACCTCCTAACATCACGTGGTAAGGATGGAGTCTCTATCACACGAACCTTTGGGGAATGCATAGCATATGCTGTACAATTTGTTGCTTCACTTTATCTACAGAAATGTCTTAATTTTCCTTTTCCTATCAGAAAAAAATAGCAAATAATAGGTTTTATTCAGTTAGCAAATAAAATAATGAAAGGAACAAATAAAATCACACTGCAGTCAATGCAGAAGTTGATATCTATTGCAAATGATCACTGATACATTTTCCTAGCCAATCTCCAGAATTGTAATCACATTGTAAAGACAGAGGCAGGAGAAAAGGGTGATTTTTCTGTGTATTTCAAAGTTATGCAAGAATAAAAAATGTCAGCTTCAGAAGTAGCCAATAAGCAGCAGCTTTCTGAAAATGAGAAAGGTGGGAAGAATCAAAAGCTTATGATTTTTTGGGGCTGGGGATTTAGCTCAGCGGCAAAGCGCTTGCCTGGCAAGCGCAAGGTCGTGAGTTCGGTTCCCGGTACCGGAAAAAAAAACCAAAAACCAAAACAAAACAAAAAAAAAACAAAAAAAAAAGCTTATGATTTTTAAAAAAGAGTTAGAGCCCTTTAATTTTAATAGTCTTTATTTATTGAAAAGGTCACTGTGGACTTCCTCCCGGAGACAGCTGATGATTGACAAGGAGGAGAGAAGACCAGGGAGTCCCCTGACAAAGAGACACAAGAAGCTGAAAATGACTCTTAGAAGTCCTGAAGTTATTCAAGATATCAGGGTAGAACTTAGGCTAATAGTCATAAGTTTTAACAATTTAATGCCAGGCCAGACTAATTATTGAAAGCCTATAAAAAGAATACATTTAGGATACTTATCCAAACATATAGAGTATCTGAAATCACTTAAAATAAGACACTTCTTATGACACTCGGTGTTACTTTCATTATTATTAAAAATGTTACTGTTATTAAAATTAAAAGCTACCCTGAATTCCATAATCTATCAACCAGAAAAATGACCCATTAAAAGATCCAAATAAAATAAATTTATAAAACTTAGAGGAGTAAATATTACCAGGCTGAGGGTTTTAGACACAGACAGACAGACAGACAGGCACACACACACACACACACACACACACACACACACACACACAAATGGCCCCTATATATGTGGATTCTCTATGCGCAGATTCAGCCATCAATAGATTGAACATATTTAGGCAAGTTTGTGCCTGTACTCCTGACAAGAAAATTTTTCTTGTCATTTTCCCAAAACAATGTAGTATTTACTTTGCATGAGGTATTATAAGAAATTTAGGCATGTTTTAAAGTATATGAGAGAAAATAGGAGCTATCGGCAAATATTATACCCTTTTACAAAAGGAACTTGTGTATCTGCAAATTTTGGAATTCACGGGGGTCCTGGAAGGAGTTCCTTGCAGATACTGGGGGAGAACTATATGCATTTATTCAAACATATACTTTACTTCCTTAGAAAATGAATTTTTCATGTCAGACCCTCACTTTCTACCTGTAGGAAAGAGGCCAGTCACACTAACACAGGGGAAAAGTTAATGAATTTTATAGTGTAGAGAACAGCTTTTATGTTTACCAAACAGGATATTGGTGTCCATGAATTAAAAATCAGTATTAGCCCTCTGTTTCTTCTTTCTTTTTTTTTTTTGTTAAAGATAGGGTCTCACTACATAGTCCAGGCTGATCTAGAACACATAATGAAGCCCAGGTGGATGTCAAACCCTGGATACTCTTGCTTTGGTTTCAGTGCTAGGATTACAGGCATGCACCATCACTACTGAATCACTTTTCTTCTTTTAGTTATGTACACTGAAAGATAATTTAAATGAGCATGACATAGATTTAAATTGCATATTTGGTGATTGTTCACTTGTTTATTTGACAAATATTCATTCAAGGTGTGTCTCTGCTGTCACTGGTAGACAACACGGGCATATAGAGTTCATATCCATGTCGTGCAATCCCAGCAAGTCAGCAGCAGCTCCATGGCAGGGTAGTGGATAATTCCAGTAAGCTTCCACCCTTATTTTCAATGAAGTTCAGACTGGCCTCAGGCTGCAAGGCTGAAACCAGACCTGCCCAACCTGCTGCAGTTCCTGCCTCTCCTGTGGGCTTGAACTTGGCTGGTAGCCACTAGGTGGAGCTGGAAGCAACTCAGAGTCCTCTTGGAGTAGGGCCCTCAGCCAATCGCCTTATCTTGAGGGAGGTCTGAAAGGATCAACTTCCCAACCACTACTTTCCACTGTGTCTGCTGCAGTCTGGGCGATCTGCTACATTCACTGCCCTGTTCCACTGGTGTGCTTCTCCATGGAGACCTCTGGGTCACCAGCAGTTACGGTGAAGCTGCAGTTTCAAGTCTCTCTCACTCTCCTCTTGGGCTTCAGTTCTCACTTCAGAGCATTCCTGGGTCCTGCGGACACCCTGCTGTCCTTTTTCTCTTCCTTGTGTTTCTCTTCAGTGTTTGGACACCAAATCTTAAAGAGGCTCTTTCTCTGCTGCTCACCACTCCACCATCTTTCTGGAAATCTCCTGACAAATATTTATTGAGTATATTCTGTATGCTGGACAAAAACAAATCCCTAAAACGCAACACTGTGCCCTTTTGGGAAAAAAAATCTGGGTAAAGTTGAGAAAATAAGATGAAATAAGATACAGCCTAACTTGTCCAGTCCATATTCCAGTAGATATCCTGAGAGCCCCCTGCTAATCCCTGAAACTATGAAGATTTGTCCCTTCTTGCTCTGGCTGTACACAAAGGAGACTAGGCATTTCTGGAAGCAACCCTTTGCCAGTGACTGGCAGAAATTAAAATGTAACTAATCTAGCAGTCTAACCCTCCTATGAAAGGTGCAGTAACTCCAGAGGGTGTGCTTTATAAAGCTACCCAAATTCTCCAAAGAATTGAGCTCCTCTGAATGCAGAGGGAACGTGTTGTTTACATGGAACCCTTCTAAACTGACTTCTTTCCTTTCTGATCGAATGTCTCACTTCCCACTAACCTACTTGGATTTTCTTATTTTTATTTCTAAAAGAAATACTGCTCACACTGTAACCTTTTAGTTCTAGAGGAAATCAAATAAATCAAATTTGAGAAGTTAAAGAAAAATAAGGAAGGAAGGGACACATGAAATATGGAGGAGAAGAGTATAGCTTTGGTTGAGATGGACAGGAAATCTCAAGGTGAAGTCAACTTTTTAAAGTTAACATTCTTTTAATGAAGTCTAATATTCACAGACAAAATACTGTATGGACCTGTGAATTTTCAGTTTAAAGACCTGATATATTTCAGCATCTTTTTTATATGCACTTATGTGCCCTTTCTTAAAGATAAATATGGTCCTGGTTTCTATAGCACTAATTAATTTTTCTTATGTTTGAAAGATAAAGCTATAATTATATAATCTACTCTTTTCTTCTGATTGCTTTTGCTTGATATTATGTTTGTGAAATTTACTTATAATGTTTCATGTAGCAGGTTTAACATTCATGGCTGTATAGACTTTCATTATATGACTATATCACAATTTATTTGCCCATTGTATTGTTAATTGACATTTGAGTTTTTTTCTAGTATTTAATTGGTATGACTAGTATTATCATGAATCTTCTTGAACAAATTATTCTGTATATATATATATGTATATATATATATATAATCTGTATCTATATCTTACTTGTGGATAAATATGGTCAGAATTACCAGGTAATAGACTGCATCTGTTCAAATTAACTGTATTAAAAAATTACCAGAGTGGTGGTACCAAATTGCTAGCAACCCCTGAGTATTCCAGTTGTTTTGCATTTTATCAGTATTTGGCAGATTTCATCTTCTTTCATTTATTTATGATAGTTGTATACAAATACTTCACTATAGTTTTAATATGCATTTCTCTTGCAACTGAGGAAATTGAACAAGTTTCAAATTATTTATCAATCAGTTTGATGTCTTCTTTTGTGACATGCCCGTTCAAGTCTTTTAACCAGTTCCCTATTGCTTTTAGGAGTTCTTCAAATATTTTGGATATGAATTATATCTTGAGATATTACATGCACACGCACATATACACACAAATACAGGGTCAACTCCCTTTGAGTATGGTCTCAAATCCATGAATTCAACCCTACTGTGGCTTAAAAATATTCAGAAATGTTTGCATTGGCACTGAAGATATACAACCTTTTTTCTTTATCATTATTTCCTTAACAATACAGTACAGCAATTATTTATGTAGTATTTATAAAAGTGCTACTCTAATTTTATGTAAAGGACATGAGAACAGTGATATTTGTAGGACTGGAGTCCTGAGACCAGTCACTCATAGTGAGGCAAAGACTTAGTCAAGTAGACTTCAAATATCAATAATTATCAAATATCAATTCCCTTTCTGGGAATGATATGAGTTAGGGCTTAAGAGTATGTATTTACCAATGAATTACATATACCATTGAATTTGACTCAATTCTCATCCAATTTGGTCTGCAACCAGAATTGTGGAAAGAATGAAGTTTGTGAACTGAGGCACCACTGTATATTTCCTTTACAGATATCTAATGGGCTTAGCACCATTTACTGGGGAGACCATTCTTCTCTATCATGCTCCAGGGATATCTTTGCAATAAACCAGGTATCTGAATGCGTGAGTCTATCTCTGTACACTCTCTTCTGGCTTGTTGTTCTATTATTTACTTTTGCATCATTGCCGTGTTGTCTTATTAACTATTGCTATGTAATAAATCTTGATATCTGGTAAGGAAAGTGCTTCAACATTTGGACTTCTTCAAAATTATGTTGCTTAGTCTTTAAAATTCATTTTATAATTACCCTAACATTTCTACATTAAGCTTCTACATTTCTACATTAAGCTTACATTTCTATTATTATTGCAGTTCATATGTTAATTTGTGGACAACTCTAGAGTGTTGACTGTTTTCATGCACGAAGATGCCTTTATTTAGGTATTCCTTATTTCAATGATATTTTATAATTTTCTTTGTTGTGATCTCCCAGTCACTAAAATTATTTTTGTACTTGTTTTTGCTATTATGTATGCTATCATTTTAACATTCAAATTTACTCCTAATAAGCCACAGAAGCAGAAATGCATTTATATTTTACATATATATGTGTTTTTCATATACATAATGACTGGTAAACTTCGCTTTTAAATTCTAATGCCTTAGCTTGTCTGGAGAATTTATGGATATTCCACATGTACAATCATGTAGAATCATGGAATTTTTATTTCATTCCTTTAAATTGTTGTATGTTTAATATCTTCTCTTGTCGTGTTGCCTTAAAAAATCTTGTAATAATGTACTAAGGTGTGTTAGTAAACATGTTTTTTTCATACCAGTCTCTAAGAAACATTGCTTACTGTTTCATCTTTGCTTATGATATTTGCTGAAGTTCTTAGGTAGATAAATATTTTTTTCAAATTAGAGAAGTATTCTCTTCCTCCTAATTTGTCAGAGGAGTTATGTTGAATAAAAACTTGAGGGACATAAGTAAGCAGAAAGTAACACTACAGAAGTGGAGAGGAAGAGCAGTCCATGTAGAGAGAACAGTGAATGCAGGACCTGAGGGGGAAGCTCACCCGATAACTTTGAGGAAGAGCAAAGAAGCCACTGTGGATGGAGAGAAGAGGGAGGCCAGAATGAGCGGAAGTGTGTGGGAGAGATGAAATGAGGTTGGGAAGACAGGATGTAGCTTTTGTAGTAGCAAAGGCATTGTGATTTCTTTTTTTAAATTTTATTTTATGGAAAAAATGAAACAAAATTTCATAAGGAAATAATAGAAGAGTAACAATAGTTAATACATTGCATATTGTTATCTTCACAGTAATTACTCAGAGTAAAAGATATGAGCATAAAATTCTCCAAAAGATATTAGCATGAACCTTTTCTTTTCAATGAACAAAGAGAAAATAGTAGTATATCTTGATTTTTTTCTATCTTGATTTTTCCCTTTTCCCATCCTTCTTTTTACCTTTCCCTCACCCTAGTTCCCTCTTTCCTTTTGAACAATTTCTTCCCATTTCACATATCCATCATGTATTTTGTTCTTATTTACTCTTTCAGTTTCTCACACCAGGAAGACAATGCAGTGTTTACATATGTGCGTCTGATTTACTTCCTGTATAAGTTTGGTCTCAAGCTGCCTCCATTTACCTATAAATGTCTCAAGTTTATTCTTCTTTATGGGTGAGTAGTATTCCATTGCATAAAAAGAACACATCGTTTTTATCCATTCCTCGATTGATGGGCATTTGGGTTGTTTCCAAGATTTGACCATTACAAACTGTGCTGCTATAAACATAGGTGCATATACATCACTGTGATATGATGTTTTTATTTCTTCCAGGAAGATACCAGAAGGAGAGCAGCTGGGTCAAATGGGACCTCTAATCCTGGTTTTTTGAGGGGCTGTCAGACTGATTTCCACAGTGGTTGTACCAGTCTGCACTCCCACCTACAGTGGAGAAGGGTTCCTTTTTCCTCACACCCTCTCCAGGATTGGTTATTGGTTGATTCCTTGATGATAGCCATTTTTACAGGGGTGAGATGGAATCTCAGTGTTGCTTTAATTTGCATCTCTTAAATGACCAGTGAGGCTGAATATTTTTTCATATATTTCATTACTATTTGTATTTCTTCATCTGAGAAGTGCATATTCATCTCAGATGCAAATTTTTGGATTGGGTCTTTGAATTTTGAGGAGTCTGCTTTTTTCAATTATTTATATGCTTTACATATAAGTTCTTTGTCTGAAGGACAATTAGCATACCTTACAGAACTAGAGAAAATATTCCCATAATTCACTTGAAACCAGAAGAAACCTAGAATAGCAAAAACAATTCTTGGCAACAAAAGCAAGTCAGGGAGAGCATCACAATCCCTGGCTTGAAATTATACTACAAAGCTACTGTGATAAAAATCAGCATGGTATTGGCAAAAAAGCAGACCTGAGGATCAGTGGAACAAATTAGAAGATACAGACACAACTCCAAACACACTCAGCCACCTTATCTTTGATGAAAGAGCCAAACATAGTCACTAGAAGGAAGATAGCCTCTTTAATAAACAATGCTGGAAAACTGGTTTTCCACATGCCAGAGACTAAAACCAGACCCATGCCTGTCACCATGCACTAAATTAAAATTAAAATGGATCAAAGATCTAAATGTGAAAACAGAAGCACTAAATCTACTGGAAGAGAAAATACGTAGAAATCTTGAAGACATAGGCAGAGACTCATGGACAAGTTCATGCAACCTTTATCAAATAATGAAAGAAATATATTTTTTGTATTCCTGAGATTAGAGAAACCATGACATTTCAAAAAAGAAAATTATAAGTCAACATGTTTCGTGAGCAAAGATGCAAAAATCTAAAGTGTCAAATCCAAAATGTTTAAATAAGTGAATATTTTAAAAATATATTAATAAATTATATTTCATTAAAATTATAATTTCATTAAATTATATTTCATTATTAAATATATTTAATAATACATATACTTAGTACTATTTAAAATGTATGACAAATTTAAATAATTTGCATTTGACACATTAATTGAATTAATTGAAATATTTAATAAATTACAATATACAGAGATGTCTATAATATTTGAATATGCCACTAAATGATGAAATGCATAACCTTCCTACACTTAACAACAGAAACAAATTGCTGAAGTTTACTCAGGGTGAGATTAGCCCTCCAATAAGTAGACTGAGCTAAACTGTGAGGGAAACACATCTCTGGATGTTCTATCATGAATAAATACCTTATAATTATTGGGCACATGCATGTGTCACATTTTCTTTCTTTCTATCCTCCCATCCTGTTGTCCCCTAAAAATTTGTCAAAGATCTATCTTTATATTTCCTATTGTCTACCTTTTATTTCGCTCTTTGAGCTATTATACTTTTAGTTTCTTATATAAGAGAAACTATACAAGTTTTAAGCATGTGTGTCTGATTTATTTCACTTTCTAAGGACTCTCCATGCTAATTTCTAGAGTGGTTGTACTAGTTTACATTCCCACCAACATTGTAGAAGGGTTCCTTTGTCCCCATAGCCTCCTCAGCATTTGTTTTTTTGTTGTTGTTGTTTTATTTTGGTTTTTTGGTTTTTTTCTGGTACCGGGAATCGAACCCACGACGTTGCACTTGCTAGGCAGGCGCTGTGCCGCTGAGCTAAACCCCCAGCCCCTTCCTCAGCATTTGTTATTATTTGATATCTTGATGATGGCTGCTCTCTCAGAGTGAGATGGAATCTTAGCGTTGTTTTATTTTGCATTTTTCTGGTCATCAGCGAGAGAGAACACTTTATTACATATTTATTGGTAATTTGTTCTATTTCTTCTGAGAGATGTCTATTCATTTTAATTGCCCAGTTTTTTTAATTAGATCTTTTATTTGGGGAGGGCAATTTTTCTTCAGTTCCTTGTATATTCTAGATACTATTCTTCTGATTTGAGGTGTAGTGTACAAAACTTTTTCACATTCTGGAGGTTGTCTCTTCACTCTGTTGATTGTTTATTTTGCTAAGCAGTTAGTTGTTCTTGCCTGTGTCTGTGACTCCAAGAACTTTATGTACTTCATCTTCACACAGGTTAAGTGTTTCTGATTTAATATTTAGATCTTTGAAGCACTTTTGATGTTAGTTTATTACATGGTGAGAGGGTCTAGTGTCAGTCTTGTGCATGTGGGTAGTCAGGTTTCCCAGCCCCATTGCTAAAGGAGCTATGTTTCCTCCAGCAGATCTTTGACCCATTTATAAAATATCAGGCAAATAAATGTGTCTGGAATTGTTTCTGCATTCTATATTCTACTCCATTGGCCTAGATGTCTGTGTTTGTGTCAGTATCATGGTGTTTTTATCCCTGTGTTTTTGTAATATGACTTGAAATCTGAGATTGTGATGACTCATGCCTTGCTCTTGCTAGGATTGCATTTGCTGTTTGGGTCTCTTCTGGTTCTACATGAAGTTTAGAGTTTTTTTTTTTCCTATTTTTGTGAGGAATTGTGTTGGTATTTTGATTGGGATTCTGGAATTGCGTTAAATCTCTAAATTATTTTTGGGAAAATAAGCATTTTGATAATGTTGGTTCTGCTTATCCATAAACAGAGAATGTTTTTCCATTTTGTAATGCCCTCTTCTATCTCCTTTTCAAGAATACTATGGTCTTCATTGTAGAGGTGTTTCTCTTCCTTGGTTAGGTTAATTCCTAGGAAATTCAATTTTTCTGGCTGTTATTTTAAATGGTATTGTTTTCCTAATTTTTTTCCTTGGGGGGTCATTATTGGTATACATAAATGCTATTGATTTTTGTGTGTTGATTTTATATTCTAGTATATTGCTGACTTTGATTGTTAATTCTAGGACTCTTTTGATGGAATTTTTGCAGGCTTCCATGTAAAAGATCATATGATCTATAAACACTGATAATTTGACATCTTCCTTTCCCACATGTACTTCAGAGATGCATGGCTGGTTCAACATGTACAAATCAATAAATATAATCATTACATAAACAGAAGCAAGGACAAAAACTACACAATTATCTCAATAGGCACAGCCTTTGACAAAATCCAACATCCATTCATGATAAAAATCTTGACAAAAGTAAATATAGAGGGACCCCATCTCTATCTGATAAAAACCATTTATGGCAAACTGCTGTCAACATAATATTAAATGTGGAAGAACTAAAAACTTACCCTTTAAAAGAGAAGGGAAAGAAGGAGAAATTTTGTATGTATGTATATACAGGATAGTTAACATAGTTGATCTACTGTCTTCTTTTTCTTTGCTGAAAGAAACTGTTAATGAGTCCTTCATTGATGAATATTGCATGTCTATATCTGTTTTCATGAGAAACTACTTTGAAGATATCAATATGTAATACAACATGCATTGTTAATTTCCTACCACTTTGTTTGTAACTCTTTATTGTCTGTACTGTTCTTTTGCTATTTTGTAAAAGATTGTCTGTCTGTTAATTGTCTGTTAATGAGACAGAACATCCATTATTCCTGCTGCTGTTCAATAGAGGACTTGAAACATTAGCCACAGCTATCAGGTAAGAGAAAGAAATAAAATTAATACTATAGAAAAGACAGTTGCTGATGTTTAAGTCACCAAGTTGGCAGTACTTGATATAGTGATCTAATACAATTTTTCATGTTTTATGCCTCTATGATGTCTCATCCTTCATTTGCATCTTTCTTTTCTCTGTCTATATAATTACTTGGGAAATATTCACCACCATAAGAGAAATAGTAAGAAAGCATGATCTTTTTTAAAAATGTCTATCAGTACATTTCAGGTACATATGCATATATTTGCTGTGGGGTGTTGGTACATGTGCATGACAACATCTTAATTCTTCTTTTGTCTCCTTTCTCTCCCTTCACATCTCTAACTTCCTTTCCCATTTGCAAAAGATCTATTTTTTTCCTTTTATTTTTCTTTTTATTTATAGTTTGGATTTCTCATATAAGAGAAATGATGCAACAACATGACCTTTATGGATAACTTTGCTCTAAGGTGTTGCTTGTTTACTGTACTGGATCATTTAGATAATAAATTTCCAAAGTACTTATTGCCTTTAGTTCCTTAAAAAGAGACTCTATGGCCAGGATGTCCATGTGAGTTATTAATCTGAGGACTGCTCAAAGGAAGCACACAAAAGGAAAAAGGAAAAACTCAGAAGAAAGATGAGCCACCAACACTGTGTTAATTTGTAGATTACTATTTCTGTTAATTTGTAGATTACTGTTCAGGCCACTGGGAACTGTGAGGAATGGGGTAGAATATGTCTAATAATTGTCTCATTGAGTATTGAGGAAACTGAAGGATTTTCCCACTGCCTTCTGTCTATCATCCTTTGAAAGTTGTCCATGGGGGAATGAAAGGTATAGCATTTTGCAACCACTGTAGTCCTGACCTGAGTTCTCTACCAGCTGGAAAAGACTGGCAGAGAAACAGAACAATGTAGTCATCTGCAGAGATGGCTTGGGCAATACTTTTCAGGCAGGTGACCCCGTGGGTTCACCAGTGTAACATGGAGCAGAATATTAGAGAACACTGGATTAATGACGTTACTGTGATGTTATATGAAAATAGTTATAGACATGTGAGATCTTCAGAGATATTGTGGGTATGCATGGCTTCAAAAGATCCTTGCTTACAGGTAGAAAAAAAACCATAAAAACAAAAACAAAAAATAAGTGTTTGAGGGACAAAGCCTTGTTTACATGTAGAATTTAATATTCAAAAGTAAGAACTAATGCCTTTGAAAATAGGAAGTGAAACTAACTTGTAGATCCTGCCTCCACTCATAACTGAGTTTTATTTCCTAGAGTGAGTGAAAAGTGTCTGCAGTCACTCATTTCACACATTTCCTTTTTTAATCAACATGAGAAATGATGGAGTTTTAGACTTGGTTTTGGGAAAAGGAAGTTCAATAAAACTATGTTAATTTAACAAACTCACAACCTACGAGCCAAGATGAGGCATGTACACAAACAACCATACAACCTGCAAGCCAGCCACAAGTTGGAGATTCTTCAGCCTGGCTGTTGGGGCACTAGGAGTCAGGGAGTTGGAATAAGGAGTTTCCCCTGAACTTTAACTTTAGGGCTTAGTGATGATTAGCTGGACAAGATGGAGTTGAATGAATTAGACTATTCTGGAATAGTAGTCAGTATCACTAAATGAAACCAAGAATATAAGTGCATAGTACTCTAAGTGGTTACAATTTAGGAATTCAGTGTTTATTCTTAGGCAATAGGAGGCCATGAAGTTTTTGATCAGGAGAGGCATATTTTAGATCTCTTGTACTGGTAAATCTATTCTGACCATAGTGGAACTTGACCTTTGGAATGAGGCGATAAAAATGTGGAGATTATTCTTGTGACATTGCAATAACGCAGGACTAGCCAATTTTGAACTATGTGACCAATGTCATTGAGGAAAGGAAGTTTGCAAATTTGCAATTGATAAAACTCAGTGACTGGAAGTGCTTGGGCCCAGAGAGAAGGGACAAGGAGGGGAAGAAGTGAGGGAGGAGAGAAAAGATTCTCAGATTTAGGTTTGTTAGAGAGCCAATTGCTGAAATAGACATGATGGAAGTAGGCCTTCCAGGTTGTGGGTGACGATGATGGGTTTAGATCTGGCCATATTGAGTTGTACTGTAGAAATAGTGAAGTCTTTCTATGTCTTATTTATGAATGTAAAAAAAAAAAAGAAAAGAAAAGACCATGGTAAATTCAGAGTTAGTTTTTAAAAGCTGCATTGCTGTGGAGGAAAGTCTTATGACCTCTCTAGTTGATAAAATAACAGCTAAATTAAACCCCATAAAATTTCAACATGACCATTTTTGATCAATAAAAAGGTAGCAATTGCATATGGTTCATCAAATAATTTGCTAGTTTGGAGGCAAGACTGACAAAAGATCTTATTTAAATTTTACTAAAGCGATAAGGATTATTGGTAAATGTTGAAAATAACTCTTTGAGAAAAATAAAATGTGACAAAATTTATCATACTGAAATATTTACCTTATATGAGTTAAATTTCAGGTCCTACCAACCACTTCCTTGGGGCAGGTCAGTGGTGCCAGTGAAGCCATTAGACCGCTCTGATCTGGAAGGTAAGTTGTGATGGTGGGAAAGACTTGTTAGGACTCAGATCCTAAGGACTTATAAGAACTCTGATGAGAAAGCTGGATGGTAACATCTTTATTTCTTCTCAGACTCCTACAGTGTTCCTCAGAAGTTACCACATTGAGGAACAATTCCTTGATGTTTAAAAAATAGAGAAACTTGAAGTAACCACTCCTGAAAACATCATTTACCTGAAGAATGTTTTTGTTAGTGAAAAGGAGTAAATATTTGGGGACCTCAGATATAGAAAGAAAAAACACATGAAAAAATGATATTTTCCTTGGTGACTGATGCTAGGAACATTTTCTTTTGATCAGTTCAATTCTACCATCCGTATATTACAGTCAAAATAGAGCTTTTGACTGATTTATACATTTATCTTCTAACCTTCTCCTGCTATCTGGAACTGAGATTCTCCTCATTCAAAATTATTCCTGCCTTTCCAATTTATACTGACATTAGTAGAAACTAAATGAAGAAAAATGAAAATGTATTCGTGCAGCTGTTTCTGCATATCACCTTTAATCTTCCTGCACTTTAAAATATGTTTTTCTCAGAGAGGAAGGGAGAGCTAGATCTATTTTTGCTCTGTATGAATATAAAAGTAATTTGTTACCATGGTGATTTTTTTCCATCCTGTATTTTGCAAACAGCCTTTGCTACAAGTTTTGGATAGTCACTGTCACTGTTTCCATGTATGTGACATGTTCCACTGACCACTGTGTGTCAAGCCCAAGATCATATACAAGATTTAGTATTTCATTTGACAGAGATTTTTTTTGATACTTATATCGCTATGAACCTCTTGACAGAGTCAGAGAAGGGGCATTTCAAATTTATGAGGTCCTCAATTTGGCAAGCACTAAAGTTTACTATTCTGATTTCCATGTCTTTTGTTACAAAAGAATGATATTTTATTTTAACCTCAATAAGGATAGTTAACATGGTTGTTCTTCTGTCTTCTAGTTCTATGCTGAAAGAAACTGTCAATGAGTCTTTGGTTGATCAGTATTGCATTTCTATATCTGTTTTCATGAGAAGCCACTTTGAAGATATCAGTATGTAATACAACAAGCATTGTTAATTCCCTACCACTTTGTTTGTAACTCTGTATTGTCTGTACTATTCTTTTGATATGTTGTAAAATGTTGTCTGTCTGTTAATGTTTTCCTCCTTTTATTTAAAAAAAAAATACTTCTCAAAAGGAAAAAAAAAAAAAAACCACAGTTAGCCAGTCTGCAATAGGATGTTTTTCTATGAATTTCATTTATAAAATTTTAAAACCTAACAAGCTTTCAATTTTTTTGTAAGTAAACAAACATCAGACTAATTTTTTTTTCTTAAAGAAGATATAGTAAAAGAAATAAAGTAAATAGAGTTTGGTGTGTCTATCTTTTTAGGCACCAAGAAATTCAATTAACAAACAATTCAGGAAACGTCTCAAATATATGACAGGTTAGAGAAGATGGAGAAAAAACAGATATGATTAGAGAAATACATAAGCCCAAGTTTTAAGGATGTGTTGTCTGTGGGCTGGTGGTAGGACAGAGAGTAGAAGGGGCAGTTAGAAGAGAGAGGTAGAAGTGACCATGCACAGAGCAGCAGTAGATATGAAACATTTTGTGATAACTGATGAATTTTACTTGGAATATTAATTAAGACAATAAACCAATATTATTGGTCAAGGTTGAGGATCACCTATGTATTTATTATATAGTCTGCTCCTAGATGAAACCAAAGGCATGAATTCACGAAAACAGATTGTTCATGTATAAGGCAAATGTTGAATATCTAGCCTTTCTGAACAGAAATAGAGTAATATAAAGACTGGATAAATTCAAATAGATAATATTATGTACAAATAAAAAGACAGCTGATTATGCAAAAATCTGCATTAGCTGTACAGAGACTAAGTTTGTTGCACTTTGGAGACAGACCCAATTTTACTGGGTCTGCAATAAAATTCCTTTCACTTCAGTGAATCAGAGACCAAGATTAGAAATACAGAAGAATAGGCTGAATTTAGAGGGACGTAGAGAAGGAGGAAAAGCAACCCACGTTAAAGGAAGCATGCACATAAGGAAAACTGTTGGATAAAATAGGAAGTTAGACAAGACGCCATGTCTTAGAATTGAGGCTGAAATAGATTTCTTATCTTTTACTCTGATTTTAAACCCTAATCCCTCAGAGATCCTACTTAATCTGGAAAGGAATCTCAAAGTTTCTGTACCCAATGGTTTGGATGAATGATGATTTTAAGACAGTTTCTGACATCCATTTGGAGGCAGAAAATAAAGTTGGAGCAGTACTCATGGAAGGAAGAGACCAGTGCTGGACAGAGTGCAGAGAGGGAAAGGGGAATTGGAATCTGATCTGCTGTAGGCACCATCACCGTGACCGTCTTTAGATGATTCGAGGGATGGTGGTTTCTAATAAAATTCACCAGTGTACTTTCCTCTATGAGAAATGTGGGCCAGAGGAGGCTGTGAGCTTTACTCTCAGGACTCTCCTAAGTGGACAGAAAAAGGTTTGAGTTTTATCCTCAATGGATGGAAAGAAACAAAAGATGAAAACTATGGCCTTTTTCTATACATATCACATAACTGAATCTTCATAGTAACCTAACAACATAGGTACAATTGCTTCCATTTTGTGGGTGACATAAGACCTAGGGTTAGGATCAAGAACTTCATCCAATATGAAGTAACGAGTAAATGGAAAGATCCAATATTTGAATTCATATCCATAATTCTAAAGTCCAAGTTCTATATCTCTGTATAGATCAGAGTAGTTGAGCTGAAAATAGGAAATATGATGGAAACAGTGTTTTCAGCCACTCAGAAATTTCTGGGGGCATTTCCTTTGAGAAAAAAAATCATACAGTGAAGCAGACATTGAATGCTTTGGAGTAAATTCATCACAGAATGTATGTAATTCACAAGAAAAGCCATTTTGAAGGTAAAAGCTATTAAAAATGAATTGATGTTTATGAATAGATCATTATTATTTGGTTGGCTATTGCTCACAACAAAGCATCTCAAGTTCACTTGCCCAACACACGTTGTTCATGATGGCATACACATCTGTGGGTTGCCTGGGGCTGGCTGGCTCTGTTTCAAATAAAGACTGCTGGGAAAATTTGCTTCTCAGAGACATCTGTTGGGTGTGTGGGATGGATGGCTGTGCTCCATGTTGCTTGGATCGGTAGCTCAGATAGGTGATGGACGTGGTTCAAGACAGCAAGAAAAAAAACAAAAAAGAATTCTTCAAACTTGGTCACCATCATCATCAAAAATGACCTCTAAGTAAGTTCTGAGTAAGTTCTAAATAGGTCTTATGCAAGATGTTATTTTCAGCTAAAATCAGTCATTATAACAGAATAAAAACAGTGAAGACTAATCTTTCCTCCTGGGCATTGATTTCCTTACCTACAAAACATATAGTCTAACTAATCTCAACGGTTTCTTTTAATTCTCTAGGCTTCTAGAATCATAATATTGTAAATCCTAAGTGTAGATGCATATAACCAAGTGAAAATTATATTTAAATGTACTGTCTAGGAGAAAGTATTGAGAAATGGAACAAAAGCATAATTTTCAAGAAAAACAGAGATATGCTGAAATTTTAGTTTTGATTAGAAACCATGAATTGTAGTCTTCATAGGCTAATCATGACTTAGACTTTTGAGACACCTGTTTCTAATTCATATTTAATCTCCCGTTTATATGAAGGGAAACATGGATGGAATGTCATTACTGTAAAGCTCAGCAGTTCAAAAGTTGTCTTTTAACAAATGTGGATATAACTTTGAACAGTGTTGAAACAGCAAAATGTTGAGAAAATACATGTGGGTAACCTCAAGTGAGGCTATGTGTAACTCTGTAATGCCACATTCTTCCAGACCCTCTTCCCGACAACAAGCTTACCTCTTCTGGGGTTTTTTTGGTATGGGGATGAGGTAGACATGATGGGAAGGAAGGAAAGTGCAGGAGATTTGCAGCAGATGGGTGGCCGTGTGTCACTGTTTCATCTAGCTGTGATGACAGAGATGGTGCAAATAATGTCTATCACCCCACCCTCTCTTGTTTCAGCTATACAGTTCCTCCATTGCCCTTCTCTGATTTTCTTCCATCTTTTATTCTGTGCTTATTTTATAGATAATGTGCCACCTCAGTTTGAGTTTCATGAATGGATATTTTGTTCATAGGTGATCTTGTGTATTACCAATGTCTTTTAGTTTTCTGTGTCTAGCATGTCCTTCAAGATTTAGCTCATATTGGCCTATATCCATTCCATATATAAAGCAAACTCAGCATCATTTTCATTACAGGTGGAAATAAATCTGTACAGACACTAACCTGAACTCAGTGTATACAGATCATAAATTACTCCGTCAAGAGATTTCTCTACTGGGTCTGCATATTTCAGCAGCACAAAGTCTTGAAATGACAGCTTTCTGTAAGCTGCACAGACTCACATGTGCTGATAGGACTATCTTCTTTGAATTTAAGTACAGCATTGCCAATACTAATTTCTGCTCCTCATCATCCCAACACTAGCTTTCAGAGAAGAAGTGGTAATAGTCACTTTGTTTTGTGATTTTTAATAAACAGCTTTATTTCTAGTGCAGACAAATCTGATACCTCAGATACAGACAGATGAGTTCAGAATGTTCTCATGGATGAATTCTCCATGTGGAGGCAAGGATGGTGGGATGGCATTGCAGCAGCCATTTAATTTATGCCAAGCTTCTGTCTTGTTGATGATTAGGGGAAGAAAAATCTGGAAATGTATTGTGAATCATTCTAAGGAGAGACCTGGAGGGCGGTTACATGGACTTTATTTTGCAAGCAGTGCTTTATTTTGTAAGCAACAATGATTTTTGCATAGAAATATTTTCATCTTTACCACTTTGAAATTTTATGAATAAGATGGAGTTATTAGGGTGATATAGTGAGAAAATAGACAACTAAGGAAAAAATTATTGCAAGTGTTTCTTGGCAGGCATGAAGTATACAATAAATATCAATTTGAATCAGGTTTTTACTAGCACACTCTTTAACTTATTATGTCAGTGACTTGAGAAACATCCTGCGGGCTGAGAAAGTTATTATTCTTGGTTGTAACACTTAAAAACTGATAAGAAATTAAAGCACTGAGAGATCCTGTCCACTAATACAAGATAATAAAAGTGCTTTGATATTTTCTACAAAATACTAAACTTGACTTCATAGGACTAAGGGGTATATATGCAAATGTTTGTGTGGTAGAGACATAAATGGATGTCAGAGTTCCTCAAAGCAGTCACACCAAAGTTAATATTGGAATTTCCATTAGAACTGAGCTCCACCAAATGTGACAACCTGGAGTGTTTTGAGTGGTCAAAATTGCCTCGAATTCAATTCAATATATTCCCTTCTCAATTCGGTTTGAAGTCAGACTCAGTCTGATTTGAAATCAGAGTCCATATCCAGTGTGTGTATGGTCTGAATTGGGGGGTGTTGAAGGGGAGGGGTGTTTACAAAGCTTTTACTTACTATCTCATGTCACACTTTCTGTATTTTTCATTTTTATATGCATAAATTGTTTTCATGGTAATTCAATATCAAAAGAAATAAAACATGTCATCCTAGGCTTCATAGTTAACTGTACTGCTTAGTAAGGACCTAAGTGAGGCTTCTTAAGTTAATTTGAGACACTAAAGGTCTAAGAGCTGTTTCAGACTTCTGCTTTGATACCGTGGAACTCTTTGCAAGTGCAGTACAGGTGGACTTGAGCTAAAGATAAGTATATCAAACATGGCTTTTGAATCTTTGGTTTATTGCCTCTCTTGTGAGGTACCACTGCTAGGAGGAATCACTTTTAGTAGTGCCACAAAATTAGGATGATGTCTGATTTGAATTAGAGATGCTTTATATTAAGTTTTGTTTTAGCATCCAAGAGTGTTGGGAAGTTGTTTTGTGCACAGCAGACCGAAGGATCAAAGAAGAAATAAAAGGAGAGGCATATTTACTAGGTACACAGAAAGATATTTTTACTAAGTACTTACTTTTTCCCCATGCCCTGTGTCACTTATGTTGATAAACTCATATTCATGAATATATATTGTGCAAGTGAAGAAACTCAAGTTCAGAGAAGTTGGGTCACTTATTTAAAAATCACATGGTAAGTGATGGACTTGTATCTTCATCTACCACTAAAGCCCTTGCTTTCCTCCATACCCCATGCTGTTCATCTGTTGGTCTGATGTCACTGCATAGCCCTGAGAAGACAGGATAAGATGGTACCCAGAAGCTTCCTTTGCTGCCAAAGCTCTGCTTGGCAACATTATTCCTGGAGGCTGGGCTTTGGGATGATAAAGTGGGCATTTTATTTATTTATTTTTAATGAATTGGTGCAATGGCTCATACTGACCAGTGGCTAAATATCCTACCAGAGAGACTCACTCGGGGAGCACTAGTGACAAAAAGTTCTCAGTTTCTTTAAAATGTGATGCATTAAATCTTGACGTGATTGTGGTTGGCAGCCCAGGGAGGATGTGGCTTTCCTCTGGAGTTTGTATTACGATTGCTGTGTGCTTGTTCATATTCCTCTCTGGCTTGTGTATCACAGCCCTCTTGGTTCAGAAATAACTGCTCTGCTGAATTTAATGTGAAGAGAATAACGACCAGAAAAATGACATACAAATTAATACAACTGAAATGTTCTACTAGCAAAACCAGAATATTGAGTTTGTTATTGAGTTTGCAACAACACAAGGGACACGTGGATGCAGCTTTGGAGTGGCCATTCACATTCTTCTGTGCAACAAGAATCTGCATCCCTCTGGATAATGCCTTTTCATTCCCAGCCCTCACTCCGTGTGTCCTCCATGGCCAACAGGCTTTACTTATAGAATAGCAAGATCTTCACTACCAGGGTAAAGATTTGCACCAATTATTGTTCTGCACAAATCAGATGAAAGTGCTTTTCTCCAAAATTACTTGGAAAATTACTTCCATTTACTCTTTCATTTTTGTAAGACTAGTCCTGCCTGCTAACTGAGAGGGTCTTGTCCAACTATCCATTACCGAGTCCTTTAGGGCCATTGTAGTGTCCTTGCAGCCTATTTCAGCACAAGAATATTATTACTTTGAACTTTGATGACGTCCTCCTTCTTAAAGGCCAGCAATTCTTATCAAATTTCAACAGGTTTCAATATTCTAAAATGGAAAGGAACATGACAAAATAATCAGTTATCCCCATATTTACAACCTTACATATAATCAGTTCAGATGTATTCCTAATGTTATATTTTCTATGAACAGGGCTCTTACCACTTCAATAAGGGGAGTATCTTTAAGTAAACCACATTAAGTGTTCTAGTAAAATTCTATTGAAGGACTGAAACTGTTAGGAATGTTATATGTGTAAGTTTCCAAACATACAAAGCAATGACTGTTATGTACATCAAGTGCTTGCATTCTGCATATTTTACTTGCACTGTTTTATTGAATTGTCTATTACTAAAACTGTATGATCAGGCATTGTTCCTACCTTTTTATTGGTGCCTGGATTTAGACCATGACACCAACTTGGGCCGAGATGGTGCCCACCTTCTTTAGTGATTTTTTTAAAGACATAAAAACAATGATACAGAATTTCAAAACAAGAGAATATGAAATAAACAGTGGTTAAGACATTGTATATTGTTATCTACAAAGTAGTTACTCAGATTACAAGATATAGGCATGCAAAATTGACTAAACAATATTTGCACAAACTGTCCCCTTCAATGAACTAAAAGAAATTAGTAGTGTAACTATCTTAGCTATCATGTGTGTGTGTGTGTGTGTGTCTGTGTGTATTTTTCCCCTTCCTTCTTTTCTCCTCTCCCCTCTTCCAGTTTCTCTTTCCTGTTGAACAGTTTCTTCCCATTTCACAATATCTGTTGTAGATTTTAGATCTTCTTTTCTCTTCCAGTTTCTTACACTGGGAGACAATATGATGTCCACACATGTGAGTCTGATTTTTTTCACTTATGAGTGTAGTCTCCAGTTGTATCTATTTACCTATAAAAGCCTCAAGTTTATCCTTCTTTATAGCTCAGTAGTATTCCATTGCATAAAAGTACATCTTTTTATCCATTTTTTGCTTGGTGGGCATTTGGGTTATTTCAAAGATTTAGCTATGACAAATTGTGCTGCTATAAACATAGGTGTACAAATATCACTGTGATATTATTTTTTTAATTCTTCTGGAAAAATACCCAGAAGGGGAATAGCTGGGTCAAATGAGAACTCTAATCCTAGTTTATTAAGAAATCTCCACACTGATTTGCATAGTGGTTGCACAAGTCTACACTCCCACCAACAGTGGAGAAGGGTTCCTTTTTCCCCACAACCCCTCCAGTATTTGTTATTGATTGATTTCTTGATGATAGCTATTCTTTCTGGTGCGAGATGAAATCTCAGTGTTGTTTTAATCTGCACTTCTCAAATGACCAGTGATGTTGAATATTTTTTCATATATTTATTTGCCATTTGTATTTCTTCATCTGAGAATGCATATTCATCTCAGATGCCTATTTTTGGATTAGAGCTTTGAATTTGGGCAGCCTGATTTTTTTCAATGTTTTATATGCTCTAAGTAGAAGTTCTTTGTCTGAGAGACAGTTGGCTAAAATTTCTTACCAATCCATGAGTTTTCTTTTCATTCTGTTGGTGATTATTTTGACATGCAAAAACATTTTAATAAGATAACATCCCAACTGTTGATTCCTTGAAGTATTTCCTGCACATTTTGTTTTTTTTTGTTCATGAACTCTCTGCATACCTCTATATCTTCAAAATTACTAATTACTTTCTCTTCTAGTAGATTTAGTATTTCTGTTTTAATATTTAGATCTCTGATCCGTTTTAACCTTAGTTCACTTCATGTTTATAGGTTTGGGTCTGGTTTTAGTCTTCTACATGTAGAAAGCCAGTTTTTCCAGCACCATTTACTAAAGAGGCTATCTTTCTTCCAGTGAACATATTTGGTCTCTTTGTCAAAGATATGGTGGCTGAGTTTGTTTGAAGTTGTTTCTGCATCTTTTAATCTGTTCTACTGGCCCTCAGGTCTGTGTTTTTTCCAAGTACAATGCTGGTTTTATCACAGTAGCTTTGTAGTATAATTTCAAGTCAGGGATTGTGATGGCTCCTACCTTGCCTTTGTTGCCCAGGGTTGCCTTTGCTATTCTAGGCCTCTTCTGTTTCCAGATGAATTTTAGGAGTGTTTTATCTACATCTGTGAGATATGCTAATGACATTTTAATCAGGATTGCATTAAATCTGAATAACACTTTGGGGAGTATGGCCATTCCCACAATGCTGGTTCTTGCTATCCATGAACAAGGAATATCTTTCCATTTTCTGAAATCATCCTTGATGTGTTTTTTTTTTTTTTTAGAGTACTGTAATTTTCAATGTACAGATCTTTTACTTCCTTTCTTAGATTTATTCCTAATTATTTCATTCTTTGGAAGCTATTGTGAAGGGTGTTGGTTCCTTCATTTCTCTCTCAGTGAGCTTGTTGTTTGGAATGCTATTGATTTTTGAGTGTTGACTTTATTTCCAGCTATGCCACTGAATTTGGTTATTCTAGAAATCTTTTGATGGATTTTTGGTATCTTTTATGTAAAGTGTCATGTCACTGGTGAATAATGATAATTTAACTTCTTCCTTTCCTGTCCTTATTCCTTTTATTTCTCTCTCTTGTCTAATTGCTCTGCCTAATGGTTCCAGGACTTTATTGAATAGGAATGGTGATACTGGACATCCTTGTCTTGTTCCTGATTTTAGAGTGAAAGCTTTCAGTTTCTTTCCTTTTAGAATGATGTTGGCTGTTGTTTTGTCATAGATGGCTTTTATCAGATTGAGGTAAAACCATGTATTCTGATTGTCTGTAGGGTTTTTATTGTAAGTGAGTGTTGGCCTGTAACAAAAGCTTTTCTGCATCTATTAAGATGATCATGTAGTTTTTGTCTTTGGCTCTGTTGATATGATATATTACATTTATTGATTTGCATATGTTGAATAATCTCTGCATTCCTGCAACAAATCCCAATTAGTCATTTTATATAATCTTGATGATTTCTTGCATTTTGTTTTCTAGTATCTGATAGAGGATTTTTATCTCTGTGTCCATTAGGGTGATTGGCCTATAGTTCTCTCTTTTGTTTGGGTCTTTCTCTGGTTTTGCTATCATGGTAATACTTGCCTCCAGAAATGAATTACTGAGTTAGGGAGAATTGAAAAATTTCATTAAAGGGTTTGAGGAGTATTTTTG